>NC_035441.2:94943882-95260226 GCF_002127325.2 Helianthus annuus
TAAACTTAAACATCTACCTGATTACAAATATAAAAAAAAAATGAATTAAACTTTTCCCGCCTGTTAGAAAGCTTCTTTAGGAGCGTCTATAATCCAATCCCATCGCTATTATTATTATTATTTGTCCAAAATTCTTTCATGCGTTTCCAAATTTATGACAATAAAATAAAATGTATTTTTGGTAATAAATTCAAATCAATTCTTATTTCATTAAAATAGTTAATGATTCTGCAATATCTGCCTAGTTTTAAACATATCACAAATTTGAAATTCATCTGAAATTTCAAGTCTTCATCTCAACAACACGTGTTTCTGCATATCGAAATTCAGTTGAATTCACCGATCCATGACGAATCATCGATTTGGAGACGATAATCTACAACTGATAGACTTTTCTGAAGAAGATGATTATTTAATCGCGGTTCCTTATCGCGCTTCTCTCGAAGATCTTCGACTTTCAGGTGCATCTTCTGGTTCTTAGTTGTTAATTTAGGGATAATTGAGTTTGCAAGGAGACTATTTTCTGATTATTATTATTTCCATTAGTTTCAAATACATTATTAAACACACACACGTGTGTGTACAGTTCTATGTATTTGACTACTTGTAATTTCGTGGGAAGATTGGAAATCTTTTGATCTAAGGGGCTTAGGCTAATCGGCTGTTGTTTTGTTTCTGTTTTTGTTGTCTGTTTTTAATGTCGGGTGCTTTCTTCGGGTCGGTTCTTTGCCAGTTTCTTGCTGGAAGTTTGAATGATATATGTTTTGTTGGTCTTAAAAAAAATATATATCTGTGTTTAAAGAGAATTACATTGTTTTTATCAATTTCATAAAAGCAATAGGTTTTCACAGTTCTCTACTTAGAATTGGTTCTTTATTGAACGTTTTTATGTATTCATAAGTACGTAGAAATTCAGGTAAAAAGATATGACCAAAAGGTTTACTTGATTATTTTTTTTGGTTAATTTTTCTCAAGTTATTAGACCAAAGATATGACCAGCTGATATTCTTGTGTTTGGGTGGGCGAGGGGAAAACACGCTTGTGTGGACCTTACAGGAGTGTCCCCTCTTGTTGGGCTTAGGGATAATGGGTTTGTTGCTGGCCAGGCAGCGTTGAAGGCGGAATCAAGTAAGGTCATTAAACACGAGAAAGCTTGTTTAGAAAATCAACACGTGTTTATCCCATTTGCTTTTGATGCATTTGATTCTCTAGCCCCAGAGGCCGTGGAATTCTTGAACAAAGTCTAGTGGGTCGTGAATAGTAATCTTTCGACCCTTAAGAGTCGCTTTGTCTTTAGTAGGATTGGCTTCGCAATTCAAAAGGGGTTGCGGCGCGCAGCCTGGTGCCCGTTTACCTGCCATTTCTTTGTAATTTGTTATTATGTTCGAAAAAAAAAAATTAAAAAAATATATTATTAAGTAACACCATCTAAAAGGAATTTATTCGCCTATCATTAACAAATTACTTTACTTTCTTTGTAGGGTTGATAAAATTTGAAGTTAGAACTAATAGAGGAACCATCATGCTACTTTTTGTCTTAAGTAATTATCTTAAGTGTGATTATCTATGTTTGTGACGAAACTTGTTTTGCAGTATCATTTGATAATGTAAATGGGCAGAGTAATCACATTCTATCCGAATCAGTAGACCCAAGAAGACAAAGTTTTTTGCGTAAAAGCTTAGCGTGGGATAGTGCCTTCTTCACGAGTGCAGGTGATTAGTTTTTATTTTGTTCCTGAGAAAATATTATGACTTCTGAGATCCGAGTCCGAATTTAGCCCAAATTTCATGTAAAACTTGTAAAGATCAAGATGCATTTATCGGACAAATGCAGGTGTGTTGAATCACGAAGAGTTGTTTTTGATAAATCAAGGCTTCAAGAAAACCGAATCAAACCAGCCATCTCCTACAACTCAAAAGGATAGCAAAAGATCAAAAACTCCAACCAACAATGGTGGAACAGCATGCAGCCAATCAAATGCGTTCTGTAAGTACTAAGGACCAGCACAATATTATTAAGAATTAAATGCCATTTTAGTCCCCGAGGTTTTGGCCATTTTGCCAGTTTAGTTGAAAGGTTTCATTTTTCGCATGTGGGTCCAAGAAAGTTTCACCGTTGCCATTTTAGTCCGCTGGGTTAAGTTCATTCATTTTTTCTGTTAAAGAGAAGGGCAATCCGGTCATTTTATAAATTGCTCTTCTGGTTAACAAAATTACATATAAATGACCGAATTGCCCTTCTAATTAACAGAAAAAATGGATTAAGTTAACCCAGTGGACTAAAATGGCAACGGTGAAACCTTTTTGGACCCACAGGCGAAAAATGAAACTTTTAGACTAAACTGGCAAAATGGCTCAAACCACAGGGACTAAAATGACACTTAACTCTATTATTAATATCAATTACATACCTGCATTTATGAGCATGATTTTTTATATTGTCACCTCTTGTCCATAAAACTGAGGTTGTAAATGTTATTTCTTCTTTTCAGCATGCAAGAAAATGAATAGCTGCCCTCAAAATAAGGTGTGTGTATTTTACCTTTTTTCTTACAAAGTTCAGAACTGAAGTATATGTCCACCCTCAAACTTTTAGGTGAAATCGGTTCGACCTCTAAAGGGTCAGAGTCCCAATCTACAAGGAACAAGTGGTATTCCTAAAACGAGGATAACAGATCACCAAGTTATGCAGGTATACATTTACTTTAAGCTTAACCATTTTTCGACCCGTTTGACTAGATGTGTATCTGATGCAAAAAAAAAAAAAAAAAAAAAAAAAAACAGGACAAGGTGTCAAGTCTTCCAAAGCTCTTCTCATCTAGACAGACTAACAACAATGTAGCTGGTGAAGGATCACACAGTGGTAAAACGGGAAACAAAACCAGAAAGGCGGGAACAGGTTTGATTCAAAATGATACGCGAGTCGTATATCTATATTTAGTTTTCCAGTTTTGATATTCTGAATATGTTTTATATTATGCAGCACAAGAGTTGACTGCGTCCAAGAAGTTTCGATCAGGAGACTTATTTGGTCTTCCTAAGTCAATCTCTTTTACATCCCCTACAACCGAAAAGAATTCAAAACTTCATCGTTCATATGAATCATCTTCTAGTGCTTCTTCTTCCAAGAAGACGTTATCTAAGTTTATCAAACGGAAAGTCAACCCCAAAAACATGAAACCGGTCAACTCTCCTTCCTCGGTCCATCATCCTTTGTCGTCTACATGTTCTTCTAACACATCTCCTGCTAGCTCTGTTGATGGATGGCTTTCAGAATCGTTATCTTCAGCTAGCATACCGGTACTAGATTTTCGGTCTCAAAATTCTGAGGGAAGAAAGTTTGTTGGTCAAAAGGCCACAAGATCCTCAATAGGGACCGGCCCGTTTTCTGGTGGACCAAAAAGAAAGATAAAACCTTCGGGTCTACGTTTGCCATCTCCAAAGATCGGATTCTTTGATGAGGTTGGTTATTTGATTATCGTTTGTTTCAGTTTCTCGAATGAACTTACATTACGTTTTTTTGTGAACTGTTTACTAACAGGAACCGATCTTTAACCGAAGTACGCAAGACCATTTTGGGGGACTGAGTCCTCCGCCTAACGGAAACGCATCAAACAAATTGCAGTTAAAGCGCGATGGGCAAACACCGAAAGAGATTTTAAAGATGAATTTAGATCGAAAACGGCAGAAAGATGACAGCGGTTCGTTTCAAGCCGAGAAGGAGAACGTGTGTAGTTTTGAAGATCAAGTGAATGGTTTAAGTAGACAGTTGGAGGTTATTGATCTTGCAGCTGCTGCTGAGCATAGTACACCTTGCTCAAGAACTCCTTTAGCAAAAAAGAAGTTTGGTAAGTGATTATTTTTTTTACTTTTAATTTTTAAATCAAAATTTGTTATGATTTGACGCTTTGAGTTCTATGTTTGAAAACAAAACATGTTTTTATTAACAAGCGAATTAGATTATGAGTTGATGAAGTTGTTAAATTGTTTAAGTGATAACTAGTTCTATGTTTGGCCAATTGATCCATACTAGCAATTGAGTTCCTCCAAGTCAAATAAAAATGTAAAAGAGTCCTGATATGACTCTAATCCAAATGCCAATCATCTTCGACACTGTTAGTTGAATTGCCGCTACGATAGAGAGGGGACAGTGTTAAAAACCAAAGTTTAGGACTTGAGATAGATTAAGCAATAAGAGGGGGGGTATAATTGTCTATCATACATTGCAATTCCTTTGACATGTTTATATACTAAATGCCTCATGAATTTAAGAGTTCATTCAAGTTATAATTCTGTCAACGTATTCTAAAACAATCTACAATTTTTTTGTTCTATTAAGAGGTTCAAATACATCATCCAAATGAAACAATTATGTCATTTTATATGGGTCCCATTTTAAGTTTCTATCCCATATCAACTAAAATAAGGCGTATAATAAAATAGACGTATTTTCAACAACTACAAATAAAAGTGTCGGCGGGAATAGTTCCTGCCTCCTATTGGTTTAAATGGGCGGCAGAGTCAACAGTGCCAGGCACTCACTTATTGGCCCAATAAATTTACGATTTTATCCCACCTTAAAATTACGATTTTGCCATCAGTATAAAAATATGTTTTTGCCCCACTTAAAAATAAATTTGCGCTTTTACTCCCAGCTAAAAATTTCGATTTTGCCCTCGGTTAAAAATTACGATTTTGCCCCGTTTATATTTACACTTTTGTCATTAGTTTTTTTCCCTTAAAATTACGATTTTGCCATCAGTTCAAAATTATGTTTTTACCCCCACTTAAAAATAAATTTGCACTTTTGCTCCCAGCTAAAAATTTTGATTTTGCCCTCGGTTAAAAATTACGATTTTGCCTCATTTAAATTTACACTTTTACCGTTAGTTTTTTTCCTTGAAATTACGATTTTGCCATCAGTTCAAAATTATGTTTTTACCCCCCACTTAAAAATAAATGTACCTTTTTGATCCCAGCTAAAAATTTCAATTTTGCCCTCTATTAAAAATTACGATTTTGACCCGTTTAAATTTAGAGTTTTGCCATTAGTTTTTTTTTCTCACAGCCAAATTATGATTTTCCCCCAACTTAAATTTACATTTTCTCCATCGTTTTTGTTTGTTTTCCTGGTTAAATTACAATTTTGCTCCCAGTGTAAATTTGCAGTCATGTCGGCAGGTGTCTGGCACCCCCCATTGGTCCTTTTAATTTGCGATTTCATCCCTGAATTAAAATTATCATCTCGCCCTCGATTCAAAATTACGCTTTTCCTATTGTTTTATTTTTTTAGCAAAACTATAAAAGTTTTTTTGTTTTAATTGGTTTACTCCATTTAACTTTTTTTTCTGAGCCGAAAATTACATTTTTGTTCTGAGCCGAAAATTACGGTCTTATCATCGTTTTAGTTTTTTCCCTAGCAAAATTATAGTTGTGTTTTTTTAATTGATTGAGAATTATTCAGCCATCGCCCTGCAACACGGGTGGGACATCAACTAGTTTGATACAAAACCATAGAGGCGTGAAAACAACACAAACACTTGCACGTAATGCAACCCAAATAACAAAGGATTGAAAGAGTGGATTTTTTGTCAACTCGTAAAAAAGATACATTCAACAAATAACCAATTATGTAAATAGCCGTGAGCCAATGAGCTAGTGGTGGAGTGGTTAGGGAGAGACCTTGTGTTCCAAGTGACTCAAGTTCAATTCCTGCCCCTAGCATTTAGTTTCTGCGGCACCTGGTGATGATGGGAGACTAGGCGAGTAGGCGGCGATCGCTAGTTCGATCCTTGAACTGAGTGGGTTTTACCTCACCGCACTGTCGTGCCTTCGGGCGAGTGTTCACGGGCTTCGGCCCTAGGTGGGGGTTTTCCCCGGTTCGGAAGGCGAGTGTATCCCGATGTGGTGAATTTCGCCAGTAGCCCATTTGGAGGATTCGTTGACCGTTCAAAAAAAAATGTAAATAGCCGTGAAAACCACATGAACTAATGTTTGGTAATAAAGAGAGTGAATTATGTGTCTTAAGTAACACACTTAAAGCATTTAATACAAGCATTAATGAGAGTATTTCCAAAAACTCACGCACAATCAAGTAGGAGTGTAAGAACATAACTTTTCATAGATCAAAACTTTTGCACAATCAATCGGTTACTCTAAAATGCAACATCATAGTATGGAGAGCGAACCTTGATAGATTAGCAACTAGGAAGAATTTAAGTAGAAGGAATTTGAATATCCCGTCAATTTTGTGCCTTGTATGTGAGGAGCAAGAGGAATCGACGGATTTACGGCTTGTGTGTTATCGAATAGAATTCAGATGGGCCTTAGTGTGTGGTACAATATTACGTCAATTTTCGTCTTCGAGTTCAAAGACCTTAGGGAAGCTTACTAAGTTTTTTGTAGTAAAATAAAATTAAAAAAACACCTAAAATCTTATTGGCCAAGCAAATGGAATCTCTAATGTGATTGGCCAACCTTTTCCCCATTCGGCGTTTTTCAAACCACGCCAAGGAGCATTTTTTGCAAGATAACGCCCAGATGTAGTGGGGAAGGGGCGTTATTGGGCGTGATTGGACAATTTAAAAAAAAAAACGCTCCACTACGCATGGTCTTACACAAGATAAGTTTAAGAGTAAATTACTTTTTGAGTCCCTGTGTTTTAGTGGTTTTAACCACTTGAGTCCAAAATCAAAAAGTTTAACGCCCTGAGTCCCTAGCCATTTATTTTATAACGTTTTGAGTCCAATTTTGTTCATTTTATAACGATTTGAGTCCAAAAAAATTGGACTCAAAAGGTTAAAATGTGGACTCAAAAGGACTCAAATGGTTAATGAAAATGCTTATAGGGACTCAGGTCGTTAAACTTTTTGCTTTTAGACTCAACTAGTTAAAACCACTAAAACACAGGGACTTAAAAAGTAATTTACCCTAAGTTTAAATCATCAAATTAGTTGCAAGCAGAGATACAATACAACGATAGTAACTTAACAAAAGAGAAGCAAACAGAAAACAAACACAAACTTTTTCATGCCCCAAGAAAAAACATGTTGGGGGGATGAACAAAATATTTAATACATATATTTTAAACTGCATATAAAAACTATACGGTATAGAAGTTATAAATCATGTTTAAACATTATATGCTGACCGCAGAATTGAAATCAACGGAATCAGTAAACACAAAGCTTGAAAGTTCGACGAGTGTTTGGCTTGCATAAGTGAACAGCAAGATGATGCTCCCAGCTCCCCCTTGCCTGAAAGAGGCACCAAACAATACTTCATATATTACAACCAGCCGTAAAGATATTGAACCCGTCTACTTATAAACGGGCTCATTTGGGTTATGTTCAATAAACTAAAAGTATAGCTAAAAAGGAAATAGATCAAATGGGTTGAACAAGTTAAACGTCTATGAATGTGTATCCCGTGACGCATAAACCTCATAAATCATTTTTATCAAAAAAATCAGCTAATTGTTGAAACAATTTAATCTTTCTAAACATACATGACACATTAAACGTTCGCACAAAATATAAAAACCGTAAACAAAAAGTGTCCCGAGGCAACCTAGCTTTTTCATGTGGCACGGGTTTTTGCTTGAACAAAAACATACTAAAAGGTGAAACTGCAATAACCAATAGAAATAACGCGTATACCGAATGCATAATGCAACCCATATCTATATTGACAATCAAAAGACGTCTCCAAGGATCATAAGATCATTATAGTTGATAATGTGTAACTGTCAGTATTCAGAAATGTAGCCGAGAGAGAGAGAACCTGAAAGTTCAGACGTGAGAATTCACAAAGTTCATGCCTTGTGTAAAAGAACCTTGATGAGTAAACTGCAAATTTATTTCCACAATGTAAATATAACAAAAAAAAAAAAAAAAGAAGAAGCTGCCAGTAATGCCTAGTCAGGATACATACATACTTATACTTAAAAATCAAATACTCAAAAGATTCCGCAGGGAACTCGCGTTGACTCACCTGTGCATTAGAAGCAAGTTGAGATTCAATAGTATCTTTCTTACCAGATCCATCTCCACCCCTACCCGACCCCTTACTATCACCCTAACAAAAAAAGTATGTCAAAACTTAAATAAATATTAACATGAATTGACATAAAAGAATTTCTCAGGCACAGGCCACCCACCTCTAACTGCAGAGATCATTGTCCCACGCAAGCATCCAACAGGAAAAGGAAACAAAAAAATATATGTTAGACATAGCCTTCAAGATAATGAATGACCAACTGATGATGCAAAGAGATATTAAATAAGTATGAGTAATAAAATCTGAAAAATGTGTGGTAATTTGAATCCAATGATGAACATTAACATTTATGAATTGTTTTTTTTTTTTTTATGAAAAGAACAGCTCCACTAGCTATACTTTTAATGAGCATGTAGTAAGACTTCATAAAGTATTATGACACATGGTACACTAAATTCCCTTCAAAAGATGCTTAACCTTTTCGCAAAAGATGCATAGCCTTTTTGCAATCACAATAAGAGAACCACGTGCTACTAAAAACGCAACCACAAATCTATTACCTCTCTGTACCTAGATAGGTAAGCTTTGAGTGGATCAATGTAATCTTCGAAGCCTAAAGTAGCCATCGCCCACAACAAGTCATCACCGTTGATCGTCTTCCTTTTCTCTTTCTGGCATTTGTCACTAGCCCTAAGTAAAACACAATATAAAATGAATATATAATCTCATAAATTACTTCCCATCCGTATAATACTACTCTACTATGTTAAAGTCAAACAGCTAATTTAAAAGCACTCAAGATCATCATAAACCTTCTTTTTTTTTTTTTTCATTTTTCTATTGCAATTTCAAGATTACTATATTCTGACTCTTAAATTTCCATATATAGAAAAGAAATAGAAATAGAAAACGTTAGGTTGAAGACACCAAGAGAACATTAAATAAATGGAATAACATCTTCCCATGAATAGACCAATATTATGTTGAGCTGTTCAAAAAGCTTGCACCTCGCTCGAAATTTGCTCGATTTGAAAACGTTAAACGTGTTGAGCCTGAGCCAAGGTAAGCTCCGGTCATTGACTAGCTCATTAAGTTCATTTAGCTGGCCCGTTGACTCGTTTAAACTAAAGCCCAAACTTTAATATATATAAAATATAAAACAAATTTTAATATAAATATAAATTCTGCGTTACATACATGTTAAAAATATTATTTTATGTTATTAATATATGTAAACACATAAAATTTTTTAAAAAATCAAACTGGCTGTACGAGCCAGCCACGAGCAGACTCGAACGTAACATTTTAGCTCGTTAAGATACACGACCCGACCCGACCCGAACCCAACCTCTTTGGCTCGGCTGGTTTACAGCCCTAATAAAACACACTAGAGACTACAAATATTACTAATTCCAGGAGTAAATTACAAAAATCGTCCTTTATGTGTGTCGCTTATTGCAAACTGTGTCCTTTATCTTCAATAATTACAGAAAACGTACTTGATGTTTGCAAACTCTTGCAAGTGATGTCCTTTAGCCCTAACTCAGTTAACTTTTTGTGGTTAAATATGACCAAATGGACCCCACATGAGGGTATTTTGGTCATTTTACTCTCATGTGGGTCCATTTGGTCAGATTTAACCATAAAAATACTCTCATGTGGGGTCCATTTGGTCAGATTTAACCACAAAAATTAACTGAGTTAGGGCTTAAGGACATAACTTGCAAGGGTTTGCAAACATCGAGTACGTTTTCTGTAATTATTGAAAACAAAAGACACAGTTTGCAATAAGTAACATACATAAAGGACGCTTTTTGTAATTTACTCCTAATTCCAGTAACAACATATTACAATTCCTAGATAAGCTTAGAACTACTTTGAAAAAGAAAAAGTTGAGAGCATACTAACTCGCTAGTGATGAAACTGATAAACTCAGAAACGCATTCCTGCACCGTATCCTTGGCATCCTTGGCAATCTTCCCGTTGGTGGGCAACGCCTTTTTCATAATCCTACTGATATTCGCAATGGGCAAAAACCTATCCTGCTCTCTAATATTATAATTCGACTGAGGACTCCTGTCTCCGCCGCTCTGACTACCACCGGCCGGACTACCAGGACCGTCCGCCATCCTATCACCGACAAAACAAACCCTAGCTAGCTAGGTTCATCATTCAAACATCTAATAGTAATAAAATTTCCAGCACAATAAAAAAAACAACATCTAATAATGATAAAACCTGCAAATTGCTAGGGTTTACAGAGGAATTTTGTGTTGCAGAATGAATGTTTAAGGAGTGTTAACGTACCTTTAAGAGAGAGAAGATAAAATTTGGCGCGCAACTTGGATTGAGTTTGTTAAGTATGGAGATCGGACGTTGGAGAAGAGATTGGAATTGTGATGGAGATCTCAGATCTTGGAGGATGAGCTTTAATGGCCACCGTTCGTTTTTAGGATTAGAGATGGAACGACGTCGTCTTTGCTTTTATTAGATAACTAGCAGAATGCCCGCGCGATGCGGCTGGAGCGACACATCACATTGCGATATTTGTTTTTGGTAGTTTTCTTATTTATATAATATTTATTGTAGCACCATTGTGATAGATATACATCAAAAGTGAAGTAATCAGGTAATCAATTTCATGGTGTTGTGTGTGGTTTGATCGGTTCGGTTATTATCCTCAATCGAAGCCAAAACCAAAGTCATCGGTTAGTCTATTTTATAAACCAATCAGTTTTCGGTTAATCACTTCGGTTTATTCGGTTTGATTGACAGTTTTTTGTTTGTTTCATTTAATTTCAGTTAATAGCAAAAACCACAATTGGGCTAAAACTTTTGTTTATAAATATATGAAATTGAGTTATAAATACATGAAATGAAAGTTAAATATATATGAAATAAAGATATTAAATATAAAAGATTTTAATTTAAGGTATAAAAGCTAGAAATATATGAAAATATCAATGATTCGGTTCGGTTCGGTTGAGTTCAGCTAATTTTGGTTAAACGAGAATTTAAAATATTGATAACCGGTTTTTGGTTAATTCGGTGTTTTGTTTTCAGTTAATTCAGTTTGTGGTTGATTTTGGTTCGGTTTCGTCTGTTTTCGGTTTGGTAGGTTAACGTTTTAGTTATTGCTCACTAATAATTGATTTTGGGTAATAAACGAAAGGTATAGTGTGCATTGTTCGGTTGGTTAGATTATTATCCTTAACCGAAATCGAAGTCATCGATTAGTCTGTTTTATTAACCAATCCGTTTTCAGTTAATCAGTTTGGTTTATTCAATTAGATTGACGGTTTTTTGTTTGATTCATTTGATTTCGGTTAATAGTCAAAACCAAACTTGGGCTAAAACTTTTATTAAAAATACATAAAGTTTAGGTATAAATACATGAGATGGATGTATATGTACATGAAATTGAGGTATAAATACATAAAATAGGGGTATAAATATGAAATACATTAACTAAAGGTATAAAAGCTATAAATATATGAAAATATGAATGGTTCGGTTTAATTAATTTTGTTTAAGTGAGGGTATAAAAATTCGATAATTGTTTTTGGTTAATTGGGGTTTCCGTTAATCAGTTTTCAATTAATTCAGTTTTAGGTTGTTATTCACCCTTAAACATTGTTAATCACGTAACATATCGCTTTTTGTAATTAAAAAAACTATAGCAATACTATACTTGAATTAAAGAGAATAAAATACCCGTTTATATGGTCTAATTTAAAAAAATATTAACGTACCAAAAAGTTATGACCGTTTAAAAATCATGGGGGAAGTTAGTTTTTTATAAGGGTATAAAGTGTAGCTACTAACTAATTATCTATAATTTTGTTAAAGGTGAGGGATTAAAGTGTAATCTAGCTATTAAACATTCTAAATGACTAAGTACGTTGGATTTTAATCACTTGTACGGTAAGACATCATCTACTTGTACCTTTTAATCCACACGTCAATATTGACTAAGACAACTATCGAAACGGCGAATGAGTAGATCGTCACGGTACTTTTGGATTTTTATTGAAAATATTATAATTTATAAGATATTGCAAGTATACGTAAGAGAATTATAAGTTTATTGTAGAGAGAGAAAAGTGTAACTAATTATCAATAATTTATAAAATTTCAGTATTTAAAAAAAAATAATTATGTTTGAATTTTCGTTTATTAATATAACCAGAAAACTTGTTAAGTTACATCAAAACAGAAGGTAGACGGGCAACAAGTTGCGCCGCCAACCCTTTCTGAATGGCAAACCCCAACCTCCCGAACACAAACCCCTGCCCCCTTGGGGTCGAACAATTGCTATGGATAACCCGTTGAACCCTCGTCAAGAAGTTGATGGCTTCTGGCGCTGGGAGTCAAAAGTATCAAAGGCAAAAGGGATAAAGACATGTTGGTTCTCTGCGCAAGCTTTAGCGTGCTTATCCACTTTCTTTGATTCTGCCTTTCTTGCTGCTAGTCCAGCTACAAACCCGTTTTCCCTTAAACCAACCAAAGGGGAAACCCCCGTGAGGTCTACACAAACATGTTTCCCCCCAGCCCAGCCAAAGACGAGCAGATCCGCTGGTCGCAGAGTAGATCTCCCTTCCATAGGGTCCGTGAGGAAATTCACAGGGGCCTCTTTCTTAGCAGAAATCCCAGCTCTTCTTAAGATGTCCCCCAAAACATCTCGCACCCAGTCATGCCGATATTTAAACCCAGGGAGCTCTTTACAGTGAACTGCGTGCTCCCCATATTTATTCATACAAGCTTTACGACATATCGGGCAGGTTTCATCTTCTGGGTACATAGGGATCATTAGCCGGTATTTGAGAATGGTTCTATATTCTACTGCCGACATGCATTGTCCTAACCCCTCAATCGGGATAACGGTAAAAAATTCCTGAGCATGGGGACCCTTCAGACACTCAAACACCGCTTCTGGCGGGGTGACAAATCAAAAGCTTCTCCCAGGCTTTGAGCGATTTTGCTAAAAAGTGCATTCGCCAAAGTTTTTTGCGGCTTCGAGGGGGCGGTGTCCTTGTTAGAGAAACCGCCAATATCCAAGTCTGGGAGAGAGACATTTAAGCGTAATAAAATGGGAGGCTAAAATATAATTATTGTTTAAAAGATTAATTTACCCTCATTTTAGGGGCGTATTTATAAATTAAGAGGGAAAAAGTTCTTATTTTTTGGCTATCTTAGGGCATGTTTGGCTAAGCTTTTCAAAATGACTTATTGGCTTATTGACTTCTCAAAAAGCCAATAAGCTCCTTATAGTGTTTGGCAAGTTAAAATTGCTTTTAGAAATGACTTTTTGACATGAATAAAAAGGAGTTTTTGAAAAGTTATAAATTTGTGACTTCTTGAGCAGATTATAGCTTTTCAACCAACAAATTACCAATATACCCTTTAATTTTTAACAGCCGTTATATTTGTATATCTGTGCCTACAAACATTTCCATATCATCGTTCCTCTCCACCCCTGTGTTCTACCGTAACAAGCAGCCGCCACAGCTCCACCTCCCGGCTTCCTTTTCCGGCGGCTCCACCTCCGGCTCCTTTTCCAGCGGCTCTACCTTCGTCCGGCTCCTTTTCCGGCGGCTCCACCTCCGGCTCCTTTTCCGGCGGCTCCGCCTCCGCTAGAGCCAGTTCCTTCTCCACCGCAGCAGGTATGTTTCAATTCACAGCGATTGCCAATCGCCACCATATTTGTTTAATTTGTTTCCAATTGGATCTGTTTGGTGTTCGATGTGATCTGTTCTCTTTGTCGAAGCATGTTAAAGCTGTTAATACATCTGTTAATCGCATGCTATTTGTTAATGTTAAAGCTGTTAATGCATATGTTAATGAATCTGTTAATGGATCTTTTGAAATTGCATGTTAATGCATCTGTTAATGCATGTTAAAGCTGTTAATGGATCTATTTGAAGTGAAGCTTTCAAAAACAAAATGCATCTGTTAATGCATATGTTAATGCATCTGTTAATGGATATATTTGAAATTGCATTGTAATGCATTTGTTAATGCATGTTAAAGCTGTTAATGGATCTATTTGAAGTGAAGCTTTCAAAAAAAAATGCATCTGTTAATGCATATGTTATCTGTTAATGGATCTGTTTGCTGTTGCTGGATCTGTTTGCTTGTTGCTGGATCTGTTTGCTTTATTGTATCCGTATGCAAGTGTAAAAACAAAATTAATGCATGTTTTTGCTGTTTCGTTGCTGTATCGGTTGGATTAATCAGATTTGGATCCATTTTTATGCGTATATGTATCAGATAATGTATGCTTACCACACAAATGTTGTTGATTGTGAAACGTCAACTAAAAAGAATAAACCAAAATTCTTGTGGAATAATGATGCGTTTATGGACTTTGTCGAAGCTTGCAAGCTTGAATGTATAAAAGGGAATAAACCTTGTGGTCACTTTAATAAGATTGGGTGGGAGAATATAGAAAAAACCATGAACGAAAAAACCGGCAAAGTCTTTGATAGAAAACAACTTAAAAACAAATGGGACTCCATGAAAAAAGATTGGAAGCTTTATGACCGCTTAATAAGGCTTGAAACTGGGATCAGTGGGACAAGAAGCTTAATCGAGGCATCAGATGAGTGGTGGGAGGAGAAAATAAAGGTAAGTTATTAATTAATGAATTTGTAATTGCAACTTGAAAATCCATTAATCAACCGTCTTATCTCGTAGGTAAATAAAGACTTTGTCAAATTTAAGGGTGCAAATTTGGAAATATTCGTGTCGCATTATGCTCCTTTATTTCGGGATTGTGTTGTCGTTGGGGATCAAACTCAGACGCCGTTGCAATTTTTAAACGATAACAATCCGAGCGATGTTCGACTCGAGGAAAACGTGGAGGGGAAAGGAGATAGTGATGAAATTAATTTAGGTGATGATGAGCCTATGTTTACCAGTTTCGTTGAAAGTAGTTCGAGATGTTGCCAACAAACGTTCAACCAAGAGTAAAACTTCATCTTTTGAGGAAAAGCTAGATGTTGTACTTGATGCCTTATCAACAAAAAGCACTCAAACGTTTCCACCAAATGGTCCCTCGGCTACAATAGCGGATTGCATGAACATTGTCGTCACTTTTCCCGACTTTGAAGAAGGTTCAAAAAAGTATTCACAAGCCTTGCGTGTCTTCATCAAAAAGCAAAACCGTGAAGCTTTTATGTATCCAACGACTCATGAAGCAAAGATGGAGTTCCTTAAGTTACTTATGGAAGAATGACTTATTTGATAGTTTGACGTTTTAATTTCTGTGATCGTTTGACATTATGTGTTTGACATTTTAATTTATGCTATCGTTTGACATTTAAATATATGTGATCGTTTGACATTATGTGTTGTTTGACGTTTTAATTTATGCTATGGTTTGACATTTAAATATATGTGATCGTTTGACATTTATACAAGATGGATAGTGACTACTCTGATTCAGATGACAGTGATGAAGAGTATATGGATGATGAGGTTATAGGATTTAAAAGGTTATGTGCCGAAGTTGTGAAAGGGATTATACTAGCTCGTAATTTGCGTATCGCGCGAACACCATGTCACACTTCGGAACGCACTGGGCACCAGTTTATTAATGAAATTCTTAATGGCCATCCGAGACGGTGTTCTGATATGTTTCGGCTGAACATACCTGTTTTTAAACAGTTATGCGTTGATCTTGTCACTAAATACGGATTGGAACAAACACGTTATGTGTCTATTGAGGAGTCGGTCGGAATCTTATTGATGACCTTGGCTCATGGATGTACAAATAGGTTCGTGCAAGAATCTTTTAATCATTCCGGGGAAACAATTCATAGACATTTCTATAGAGTTTTGGCAGCCGTGCTTAGGATGAGTGCTGATATCATCAAGCCAGCCGCAAACTATAATGATGAAGTACCTGCACATATATTAAACAATCCTCGGTATTATCCAATGTTCGAGGTATTATCTAATGCTCGATGTATCTAATGCTACAATTACTTTAATAAATGATTTAAATATGATATCATTTTGTATTTGTAGAACTGCATTGGCGCTATAGACGGGACACACGTGAGGGCATCAGTTCCATTGAACGAACAACCGAAGTACATTGGTCGAAAGGGATACGCTACACAAAATATAATGGTTGTGTGTGATTTTAACATGTGTTTTACATTTGTGTGGGCCGGATGGGAGGGGACTGCACATGACACGAGAATTTTCAATGAAGCGTTAGAGACGCCGGAACTTCAATTTCCACATCCCACGGGTGGTTAGTATAATTCTAGTAATGTCATTTTTATGCTTTTAATACTTATTTAAAACGAATAACAACTGTTTTTTTATTTGCAGATAAATATTATGTTGTTGATGTCGGATACCCAAATACTAGAGGGTATCTTGCTCCATACAAAGGTACGAACATTCGTTATCATATACCGGATTTTCGACGTGCACAAACTAGTGCTATGCGTGCTCCTCGCGGACCCAAAGAGACCAATAAACTATTACCACTCATCATTGCGAAATATCATTGAACGTACTTTTGGAGTGTGGAAAGCTAGGTGGGCGTTATTGAGAGATATGCATGTTAATTTCACGTACGAACACCAAGTGAGTATTGTGATGGCGTCGATGGCAATCCATAACTATATTAGAAAGGCCGGTGGGTTTGATAAAGCATTTGATAGGGCACAACGAGAATCGTACAGGCCTAGACGAGGTGGTACTAGCGATGAAGTTCGCGAAGAAGTTCAGGCTACACGCCGTACAAGTGATGATGATATGTATATGTCAGCGATCCGAGATATCATTGCGGGGGATATAATGACATTGCAGAGATGAACATGACATCATTTCAATTGTATGGATGAATGTACTATGAGAACTATGGTGGTATTATTGTGTTTTAACTTTTGTAAAAGACATATTTTTTATTTTGTAGGTTTTTTTTATTAAATTAAACTTTTTATTAAGAGAAAAGAAACAAAAAAGCTAAGCCAAACACTTTTTTAAAAAACAACTTATTGACTTATTAAAGAATGTCCATTTTAGTCATTTTACATCAATAAGCTTAGCCAAACACTTTTTAAAAAACAACTTATTGACTTATTGGCTTTTCCCACCCCAAAAGCTAATTCAAACACTTTTTTTTAAAAACTCCTTTTCAAAAAGTCTTTTTCCCAAAAGTCGTTTTAACTCTAATAAGCTTAGCCAAACATGCCCTTAAAATGTCCCTATCTCATGAATTATAATATATTAAAGATAATTTGATCAGAGAATTATGGGTGTTTATGATTCAATTTTCACCTTTTTTGGTTAAATCGTAAGCTAAAACGTTAGTAACAATTTTTTATTAATGAAAATAAAAAACGAATCATTGAGATTTAAATCTAACCTAACATTTACTAATGATTTGGTTTCATAGTTTAAGTCGCCTTTATATAAAACCAGTGATGATGGAAGACTAGGCGAATAGGTGAAGATCGCTAGTTCGATTCTTGAACTGAGCGGGTTTTATCTCATCGCACCGTCGTGCTTTCGGGCGAGTGTTCATGGGCTTCGGCCCTAGACGCGGGTTTTTCGCAGTTCGAAGGCGAGTGTATCCCGATGTGGTGAATTTTGCTAGTAGCCCATTTGTAAGATTCGTTGGTCGTTCAAAAAAATATATATAAAACTAGTGGGATATTACGCACTTCGTGGCGGACTTTCGATCGATATCGATTCGGTAAGTAACAACACCGTTACGATACTTGGACTCGGTATAGCAACCGAAAGAGGTACAAATAACCACCGACATCGGTACCGATGTTGTCCAAACAACATCAGTTTTTTTTGGCACGGTACACGACCTGAATGGATATCGACACGTGTTTTTTATCGATCGAAAATGTTAATTTACTTTGAAATAGCCATATACTGGTATTGGATCCGATAATACAAATATCGGTACCACTATTATACTCTTTTAAATAGAACTTTATTTACAAAAATTCTATTTAACTATTTAAACAAAACAAATAAATAAAAGCGTTGTTGTAACTAGTGGTTGCAAATAAGGAATTGTAAATTAATATAAGAAATAATGTATTCCTATTTTCTTTTATATAATAGGGATAGTTAACAAATAAAGGGATAAAATATGTGAATGTTATAACATTTAATATATTTTATATATGTCATTCATACATCAAAAAGGTATCATATATTCTTTTATCTCACATGGGTGCATTTGTGAGTCACCTACAAGTTACTTTAATTTTATTGTAGCTATCTTCTTCAAGTATATATATAATAACTAGTGGGGTGCCTGTGCGATACGACACGAGTGACATTTTGTATTGTGGTACTCGTTTCTGATAGTTTGTTTATGCGTATAATATTTTTACAAGAGTTTAGAAACGCCAAATTAGTATAACTTGATCCCAAATAAAATATCATTGGAACTCCTTAGCGATAAAATAGATATTACAGAATTAGCTAAAAGGCTTTCCAATTTGTTAATAGTTAAATATATTCATAAGTTGATGCATCTAGCAAACTGAGCATTAATCTTGGAATGGAGAAAATATGTGAAGGGGTATGGTCCCAAAAAGCCGCGCAGACCTTCCTCCAGGCCGCGCGCAGGACCATACTCCTTAATCAGCAATAGGGTCAATCTTAACCCCGCCCGGGTTACTTCAACAAGTATTGACATCACGCAAGGTCTAAACAAGAGAAAAACACAAGCTCAACACTTAGTATCCTGAAGACGAGCCCCCAACCATCTATATCCTGCGCAGGCCAGTTCCATGTACAACAAGGGCCGCGCAGGGAATGGCGCAGGGCCACTTCAGAAGGTACTAAACGTACACGTGGCAGAAGAAAAGAGCCAATCCGCATCCTCCAGGCTCTGCGCAATCGTGCTCCACGATCATCTGACGTGCAGGAGACAGAAAGTACTTAAGGACCCTTACGTGGCACCAATCACAGGGCAGAGACACCTGCCCCACGATCTCCACTTACCTGCTGATGGCAGAGGGACAACAAGGCCGACAACAGTGACACGTGGCTCCATTCACGGTGCGCCAGCACCGGAGAACTTCTAGAAGCCACTAACGGTCGACACCAGTGAGACAAGGAGCATATCCGCCGTGTTTTCGCCTTCCGGCCCAAGGCCCATCAGCCCACATCTTCTTACACCTCTCCGGCTATAAATAGAGACCTTGGTTCACAGGTTAAGCATTATATTCCCTCCACTCTCACTCTTTACACACTTTACTCTCCTCAAAGCAGATACTTATTCTCACGCCGGAGTCTGGTTAAGAGGGAAACCCCCATATTCCCCTCTTAACGAGCTAACGGTGTTCTGTTTTGCAGGATTAACGGATCATTAAGGAGCTCAGAAAGTGATAAGAAGATTAACCCTTATGGTAGAAACATAAACCAAACTAATCAACCCTAAAATTAGTTACGTGTTTCTTCATTGGCGCCCACCGGTTTTTTGCAAATCACTCTCATCTTCTTTTTCTGAGTTGTCTAAGTTGTTTTTCCTTCAATCATGGCTGGTCAAGGAATCGTTCCCAATTTTGGCTTTGGAATAAACTCTAATGCATTGCTGGGGGAGGATAATCAAAACGTCCAAGTTCAACATGTAAAAGAAATCGGTGAAATCGAAGTAACCAACACTGGGGGACCCCGCGCGAGCATCACTCGCATCACCCAGACGGTAACCCCAGGAAACAATGGTGCTGGACCTTCAAATCCAGCCCCACCTCAGAACATTTCGGCGCTATTAGGGCTACCTGAAGGCGAAACTCTAGCCTCTTGGTACGCCAAGCAAATCGCTACCATCAATGCTGCATACCAATCCTTGAGCGCACAGCAAGCAGTGTTACAAGCAGAACCCTCACTGGTTACACCTTTGGGTCTAAGTCAGAGGGCACGCCAGATACCCCCACAGCAAAACCTCCAAGGAAGAATCAACAGGCCTCCTCCCCAGAGAAGACCAAGCGTACATGACACGCGCGACACACAGGGAGAGACAGAAAGCTATTATGACTATCCGTCAAACGTGCAAAGAGGTCCAGTTCAGAGCCGGCTCTGGCCACGCAACTTGAACAATGAATGGGATGAAACGGACCCAAACGACCCAACTTGGCAAGATGATGAAGGGTCTTCAGTTTTTAACTGCTTACAGAGGAACCACGAATATTACAAACCGAGGCAGCACGTTGGGTACAGCGAAGAGGCAGAGCGAGATTTCCGTCTCGCCTACCGACCAGCTGAAGCTGCGGAACATTCAAAGTTTATCCCAAAGATTGCTCTAGCGCCGCTATCAAAGGAAAAATTGCCTCCCACAGTTGGAAAGTTTAACGTGTTGACTGATCCTGATGACCACGTCACAGTATTCACAAGTGTTGGTTGCATGGGAGGATGAAACATGCCCATGTGGTGCCATCTGTTTATCTAAACTTTCACAGGAGTTGCTCGCGCCTGGTTCGACAGCCTCCCACCAGGAAAAATCAAGTCATGGGTTGACTTCAGAACACAGTTTGTGAACCACTTCAGTCAGCAGAGACGTTAACAGCGCGACACCACAGAGGTAACAGACATTTGGCGTAGAGAGAACGAAGGTTTAGAAGATTTCATCACTCACTTTAACAAAGAGTGTCTGGA
This sequence comes from Helianthus annuus, assembly GCF_002127325.2. Classification (NCBI taxonomy): domain Eukaryota; kingdom Viridiplantae; phylum Streptophyta; class Magnoliopsida; order Asterales; family Asteraceae; genus Helianthus; species Helianthus annuus. Next base: position 94,964,529 of record NC_035441.2, read on the forward strand.
AATTGGTGGCGTAAGCGAACAACTCATGCGCGCTCATTTCAAGAAAGCCATTTGCTGTGATAGCCTCATCAGGACTATCACAGGGAAAGATAGAATGCCAAAGGAATGGGATAAGCTCATGGAAGCCGCGAAGATAGTCGCGCAAACTGAAGAGTCATTGGCCGGTCACAAGAACTTTTACACTGAAGATAGATTTTCCAAAGGAACCTCGCGCGATAACAACAGGCACAACAAAGGCAAAAACCCTGGATGGAAAGCCAGCCATTCCAGCACTTATGACGAACGACCTCGATATAGAGAAGACGCGCGAGACACTATTGATCGCATTGGTTATTGGAAGGCAGTCAGGAATGAGAATTGAGAAAAACACTGGACTCCACTCATAAAGACACCAAAAGAGGTGCTCATGACGGAGAACCATGATTTTAAGGCTCCCAGGCCTATGACGAACAAGAAGGGGCAGGACCCCAACCTGTACTGTGATTTCCACAAGGATACAGGTCATCTGACAGATGACTGTATCAGCTTAAGGCAAGAAATTGAAAAGGCATTGAAAAGGGATAGTTGAGTCATCTGGTAAAGAACGTGCGCACTGATGATGGAAGAGACAAAAAGGTCAGACGCTTGGAGACGCATATGGTCAACGGACTAAGATATAGCGCAAGAGATAAAGGCAAGAGACCATTCGAACCTGCATGGCAAGAGCAATAGGTTATCTTCCTGGTAGTGCGCGGGGGTCCACGCGCCACGCGCCCCGTCGTCATTACCGGTATTATCGGTCATTACGAAACAGAATATGTATTCATCGACCCGGGAAGTACAGCGGACATCATCTATGAGCAATGCTTTAATCAATTTGACGATGAAGATAAAGCGAGACTCGAGCCAGTTGATTATCCTTTGTCAGGACTCTGTAACGAAATGGTCTTCCCACTAGGCCAAATCAGCTTCCCCGTCACGCTGTCTGACGGGAAGCATTCAAGAACCACAACTGTTAACTTCATGGTGATGCCTGTCAAATCGTGGCATGATGTTTTGATCGGGAGAGAAACCCAAGGAGAGCTAAACATGGTAACTTCCACGCCCCACTCAGCGATCGGGTTCCCAACCAAGACGGGGGTGGCAATTATATATGCAAAGAAGGAAGTAATGTCAGCAGATGATGTGCATCTGACCAAAGCGGCAAAGGTTTCAGCGACGGAGCCAGAGAAGTGGGTTTTAAATCACAAATACCTAGAGCAAACGGTGACGATAGGCCATGCAATCTCACCGAACATCAGAACGCACCTCAAACAACTTTTGTTCAGGAATATGGACATTTTCGCCTGGACTCCGACAGACATGACCGGTGTCCCGCACGACGTTACCGAGCACTGTTTGAACACTTATCCCTCCGTTGAACCAAAAGTACAACGAAGGCACAACTTAGGGGCGGATAAGACCAAAGCAATGAACGAGCAAGTCTGTGAGTTGTTAAAAGCAGGGATCTTAAGAGAAGTGCACTATCAAAGTTGGGTGGCAAACCCCGTAATGGTGGAGAAGTCAAACGGAGGATGGAGAATGTGCGTCGATTATACCGATCTCAATAAGGCATGCCCTAAAGACTGCTACTCTTTGCCTGAGATCGATAAGTTGACCATTAGAAATATGAAGCTCTTAGACGGGCCTAGGAATCATATAATAATTAAACTATAAAAATATATTGTATTTTGAACCTACTTTATTTTTAATAAAACTTAGACCCAAATGTAGACAAAAATATACTCGTTCTAATAACATATTTATTATTTTTTAGAACGTCATATTTTAAAGGTTATAAGCGCCAAATAAATGAAGCAGTTAAATTAATTATAATATATAATAAATATAAATTAAATAAACTTACATGTAAGTACATATACGTTTGCCCTAAATAAATAAAATAATAATAAATATTCCATTTCAAATTGAAATTTGGGTGTATAGACAGTATACGTGTCTTTCATATAAAAGAAATCAACTAAACAATTAATTAAAGTGAGGTTGGTGGATACTTGTAATATTTGATGGATACGTGTCAAATAGCTTGAAGTTTACGCAGGTTCTCAAAATAGCTATAAATAGGAAGGTGTAGCACCATTTAAACTTTGCTCAGTCCATTTTTTTTCTTTCATAGCTCGATTTCTCTCATTCTATTTTATATATACTTTTTAAATTCATCCCATAATAATAATAAGGCTCTGCCCCGTTTTAAGTATTGTAACTCCCGATCACCGCTATCCTTTCCGATTGATCTGAGTCCCATAACGCATGTCAAGGCTCTGCCCGACTAAGTTCGTTTGGATTCTATCTCGGAACATCGGGACAAGGTTGATTTAGGGGTATTATACTTAACACGAGTGCATTATATATTTTTAATAGCCCAAACGTTATACCCAAAATTTATACCAGGAGTCCTTCTAGTTGAACCCTAAAGTTACACAGTGGGCCCATTCCTTTTTCTCACCATTTTATTCTCTTTTTGTGAGTTACCCAAAACTATTATTTATTATTTATTATTTCTATTTTGTAAACAAACTTTCATCAAAAGTCATGCCTATTATTTTATTTACCCAATAGGGAACCATAGTTGAGACACCCAAGTAATCCTGCACAACCCCTAAAATTTCCAGAACAATCAGAATCAGGATCAGGGCCCCTAAAACTCAGAGGGGGATAAACCCTAGCCAACGATTATCCTCATAACTAATTATAAAATTCGAAAATTGAAAAACTGTCGACACAGCAAGCCTACATGCACGAAGGGCTACTCTATGAAAGTAGGGTGACCACTCGCGTAGCGCGACGCCTATAGGGGTACCCCCTCGCGCTACGCGACGGTGTCAAAATTCGGGTATAAATAGAGGGGGTTGGGACTTGAATTCTGTCTTTGGAACGACGTAAATCCGAGTTACGTAGATCAAGTTATCACAGAAACAGTCCAACACACACACACTAATATCGAATTGCTGTCGCGGAACAGGGTAATTACTCGATCGCTATTACGATTCAGTTTCCGGGATCAATATACCCAAAAAAATGTCTAAGTGCCGCCCACATTGGGTTATGCTTTGTCGTTTGTCGGTAATCCGATAAATGAGTTGAAGCATTGTACTTTGTCGTTGTCGATAATTCGATAATGAGTTGAAGTACTATACTTTGTCGTTTGTCATTTTGATAAATGAGTTGAAGTATTGCACTTGGTCATTCATTGTGAGAATTTGATCTCGGGAAATTATCGTAACTGCTGTATTGAGCATTAACCCGGTTTTTGTAAAATTCGTTAAGATTGATTTAGGTTTTTCACCAATACTTATTCCATTATGTTAAACCACCAGAAATACTCCCAACTACACCCTTACAATCAAATAAACTATTAAATCATCAGAAGATCCAGAATAATAAAGTGCATGCTTAATTATCGGAAGAAATAGAATCAAGAAGTTGTTAACTCAATCCTGCATGCTGATTTGTGAGTTATTCTTCTTTTATAAACTCTTTTCTCACCGTTTGTGAGCTGTTAACTATTTTACAATACTCCAAATTATTTTCAGAATTATAACTTACAGTGATTAAGTTTATGTGAATCACCAAATTACAGCCGGTATGTGGGGTATTGTGCACATTACTTGATAATCTTCACCATTGGGGCAGCCATTGGGTGATATGACCATAATCACAGACACCATTGGACGTATGGGCCAATGGGTCGAGTGGTAAAGTACTGTGGGTAGTTGGTTGATATCAGAAACATTGTAAAAGATCTTACCACTGTGAATTATAACAAATGTGTCGTTTTCAGTAAAATGAATAATTCACTCAGTATTTCCCGCTGACAAAATCTTTTTAAAACGCGTTTCAGGTAATTACAATAGATTGGAGTAAGGATTGGATCCGACACTGAAGGACTTCAAGAAGTGGCTTATTTTCAAATTAAGAAATATTGTTTTATTAAAAGCTACCTTTGTAAAACATGGAATTTATTCCATCTTTTTAAATAAAATCCGGTGTTTCTAAACTCTGATATTTTTCCTAACTCACGGTCCTGATGAAATTTCCGCTGCAATGTTTTTCAAAATAATCACCGGTACCACTGAACTGCTCACGGCACCGATTCCGACCAGGATGGGGTCGGGGGTCGTGACAGTAAAGGTGGTATCAGAGCTAAGCCACTGCTTTAAGCCTATAAGTGTTGTGATAACAATACTTAAATAAAAGAGTTAGGAGATTGCTATTAACTGGTAGCACATCTGATAGAATTCAGACTTGAACATAAGAAGAGATGCCTTAGTATAAACTAAGCCACTTGTTTAGAGCAAGTAGGTGTTATAATAATAATACCTAAGCTTAAACGGAAAGTTAGAAACTTAATATTATCTGATAACATTCTGAATGATATTTAGACTTGAACTTAAGAGTTTGCCTTAAAATAAACTTTAAGGTAAATTACTTATATAAGTATAATGTAATGGATACTGGTATGTCATAAGAATGACGGTTAGCAGGCAATAGCACTTAATTGCTATTCATTCTTGCTTATTGATATTATTTAGTCTAGAATAAGATATGTTATGGGAATACAAATTTCCTTGATTCTGATAAAAGTTTTAATAAAAGAGACACTTTTAAAATCTTGAAAAGATACTATTTATGGGAAATAGAAAATTTTCTCCGGCAAAACTGGGTATAGAGTAGCAGACTCTCCAGCTTGTCCGGATATACTGAAATTACCACTCCGGCGCGAACCGGATAAGACGGGATAAATGGTATGTCAAACCAGTAACAAGATTTCCCTAAATAGTATCATGACCAAATATCTAACTGGTTTTTGGAAATATGAATCTATTATATACATTTAACCCTATGAAAGGTATGTATATTACAACATGTGAAATATATCATATAGATATGTGTATCTATAAGAAATTCCAAAAACCATAAGGATCGACAATTTGAAATAAAGCACAATCGTCTGTGTCTAGATTTCTTTATAAAGAATCTCTTTTTCAATATCAAACATTATTTCGTTTGATCATCTACCTCGTAAATGAGAACTCTTTAAAATTAGGATATCATCAAAAATATAAGAATTTCCAAAACATTACCATAGACTATTAATGCAAGTAAGAAGCATATAAAGTTGTGCTAATACACAAGAAAACACATGAACCTTAAATTATACGTCCACAAAGGTCAAAGGATATCACATACAAAGACCTTTGGAAAATATAAATTAGGCACGATGACACCAATACTAATTCTGTAAGTAGAAAAACTACTAATTAAAAAGAAGCACTCTTCCACAGGATCCTACAACTGACATAAATCTTGCCGAGGTACGTTGTAACAAAATTTCACAATTTTCGGTGCACAGTCTAACCTAAGTCATAATTATTAGCACTACAAAAGAAGTCATATATTTTTACAAATTCCCGATTTCATTTCACTTCATTCGACATTCTCTGATAATGTCATTTAACAAATAGTTATCACACGAAATTCCAGATAAGAAGTTCTTATATTTCTTTCGTTACAATTCTGATTTCTGCCTATAAAAAGTTGACTTTCGCATTTCTACTTCCTCTAATAATCGTCATATCATGAGGATTTCTTTCATAGTAGCAAATATTTATTTATTTCATTTCTTGGTAATTCCACACCTTACACATGCACTGTTTATTGCGCATATGGTTCGTTTGAGTTATAAAGACCACTGGAGGGCTTCATTCCAAATTATTATTTTTATCAAAAATTCAAATATCGTATTACTATACTTGATCTTTGCATTTACAAACCACGGTTATTGCAAAACGTTGACTCTTTGATATCAAGTCAATTTCCTTTAGCATACATAGGTTTTGTTATAACCATATCCAAAATTTCTTATTAATACATGAACTCGTTTTGTTTACACCAAGTTCAATTGTTTAAACTTGCTCATATTACGTATTCAATTCAAAATCCCATATGATGGATTAAAGCCATCATATTCAAAATAGTCCTAACAAGCACTTCAATTCTCTTGAACCATAACATGCTTTCTTGACCTTCGACTTCACTAAATTATTCCTTTAATCACGATCACTTTGTAAATGACATTTTCACAAAATGGAAGATTGCGCTAATCTAGGATTTAATTATTTATTTATTTATTTATATTGAATCCGCTTTATTGATTTATTTTATAAAAGCAATCTTAACACAATTATATGCTAAAATAATGATCCACCATTTCATGTCCTAAATTCCGTAGTCCTTACAACCAATCGAGCCTTTCGTGATATTTCTTACCTTTCATTAATCGAAAAACATTATATAAACTTAATTGATTATATATAGAAACTTACAATATAGTATTTCTGTAATTAAAATTTTTGTTAAAATCATTAAGGTAAAGAAATTATATTTTTAAGTATAAAATTTTGTTTAAAGTATATTCTCATTTAAGTTTATGCATTGATTATTGACAATTAATATTAATTTTATTATTAGTAATATTATTGATATTATTAATTTTTAGATACTAAAGTTATTATCAGGGACATGTATTGAATAGCCTAGCCTTAGTTAGGCATGGACTGGCCACCTATGCTTAAACAAGGCAGCACTAATCAATATCCAACCATGATAATAACTAGTTAATGTATATAAACCATCATACCTATTTAGTAAATTTTAATTATATATAAAAATATTTTACTTTGTACTAAAAAGAGAAGACATATTTTTTTTAAAGGGACGAATAAAATTATACAAATAATTATGTATCACATATTTTGTGATAACTATGTACTATAACACTATATCAAGAAAATAACCATATAAGAATAATATAGTAGTCAGCAACTACATTGGGTTAGAAGAACATTGTAATACATAAAGAATAGTCACCACAACATTTGTAACTACATTTTACAACGCTATATGATTTTAAAATAAAAATAAGTAATCACATAGAATTGACCCAGTGTTATATAAAATATTTTACAAATACTTTTACCCCTTTTATCCACAACTTTCATTTAAACATTATAAATAATAGTGATTCTTTTACAAAATCATAATACTAAAATATTTTGTAAATGTAATAACTTCACTATAGTATTTTGTAATCTATATTACATAATAAATATAAGTTATTTTACATAGTATAATAAAATACTAAAATAATATTTATTTGAAAGTAGTAACCATTTACATATAGTAAAAAAAATGCGAAACAAATAATATATATTACATTGGCTTTACAAATATAATATAATGATTGGTCATGTCAAAACAACTTATTTTAAAAATATAGTCACTAATAATGTACTATCACATTATTTCACCATTTAAAACAATTTGGAACTCTGATACACTAACTCTATTGTCCTTTGGTGTATCTTTGCAATTCACTCATCTCAACACATAGAATTTCTCATATCATAATTTACTGTTTGATAAATTATTTTTCATGCTTTTATTTCCTTTTGAACCCGTCAATTCTAAGTCTTCCTTAGGTACCAATCAAGGTAAGTTTTCTTCTGACAAAGAATTTTACTAATTCCAAAAAGTTCTTCACATTCATTTTTCTATAGACCATATATCTTTTGGCTTGAACCTAGTCACTTTGAAAACTATATCATTCCATCTCATTCGTTGGTCATCGATTTCTTTAACTAAATCAGTGGAACCATTGAGTCCTATTTATTGTATAACTCATATTCACAAAATTTAATACTGTGATTTGGTATCATTTACCTTAATATTATTTTTATTGCCTAAAAAGTAACATAACTCTAAAAGAAATATCGTAGCCCAAATCTCGAGGACGAGATTTAAAACAAGGTGGGGAGGATGTAACATACCAATTTTTATCATGTAAATTATAAGTTAAATTTATTACCCACTAGTAAATAGTTTATTTTAATATTCAACCAAAATAGTTTTAAACACTATTTTATATATAGTTGGTTGAAATATTATATTAATTAATGGACCTGGATATGAGTGACATTTATAATAAAATAAAAGTCTATAAAAACTTATATTATTAGACGGGTAGTCTACGGGTAAGTTGACCATTAGAAATATGAAGCTCTTAGACGGGCCTAGGAATCATATAATAATTAAACTATAAAAATATATTGTATTTTGAACCTACTTTATTTTTAATAAAACTTAGACCCAAATGTAGACAAAAATATACTCGTTCTAATAACATATTTATTATTTTTTAGAACGTCATATTTTAAAGGTTATAAGCGCCAAATAAATGAAGCAGTTAAATTAATTATAATATATAATAAATATAAATTAAATAAACTTACATGTAAGTACATATACGTTTGCCCTAAATAAATAAAATAATAATAAATATTCCATTTCAAATTGAAATTTGGGTGTATAGACAGTATACGTGTCTTTCATATAAAAGAAATCAACTAAACAATTAATTAAAGTGAGGTTGGTGGATACTTGTAATATTTGATGGATACGTGTCAAATAGCTTGAAGTTTACGCAGGTTCTCAAAATAGCTATAAATAGGAAGGTGTAGCACCATTTAAACTTTGCTCAGTCCATTTTTTTTCTTTCATAGCTCGATTTCTCTCATTCTATTTTATATATACTTTTTAAATTCATCCCATAATAATAATAAGGCTCTGCCCCGTTTTAAGTATTGTAACTCCCGATCACCGCTACCCTTTCCGATTGATCTGAGTCCCATAACGCATGTCAAGGCTCTGCCCGACTAAGTTCGTTTGGATTCTATCTCGGAACATCGGGACAAGGTTGATTTAGGGGTATTATACTTAACACGAGTGCATTATATATTTTTAATAGCCCAAACGTTATACCCAAAATTTATACCAGGAGTCCTTCTAGTTGAACCCTAAAGTTACACAGTGGGCCCATTCCTTTTTCTCACCATTTTATTCTCTTTTTGTGAGTTACCCAAAACTATTATTTATTATTTATTATTTCTATTTTGTAAACAAACTTTCATCAAAAGTCATGCCTATTATTTTATTTACCCAATAGGGAACCATAGTTGAGACACCCAAGTAATCCTGCACAACCCCTAAAATTTCCAGAACAATCAGAATCAGGATCAGGGCCCCTAAAACTCAGAGGGGGATAAACCCTAGCCAACGATTATCCTCATAACTAATTATAAAATTCGAAAATTGAAAAACTGTCGACACAGCAAGCCTACATGCACGAAGGGCTACTCTATGAAAGTAGGGTGACCACTCGCGTAGCGCGACGCCTATAGGGGTACCCCCTCGCGCTACGCGACGGTGTCAAAATTCGGGTATAAATAGAGGGGGTTGGGACTTGAATTCTGTCTTTGGAACGACGTAAATCCGAGTTACGTAGATCAAGTTATCACAGAAACAGTCCAACACACACACACTAATATCGAATTGCTGTCGCGGAACAGGGTAATTACTCGATCGCTATTACGATTCAGTTTCCGGGATCAATATACCCAAAAAAATGTCTAAGTGCCGCCCACATTGGGTTATGCTTTGTCGTTTGTCGGTAATCCGATAAATGAGTTGAAGCATTGTACTTTGTCGTTGTCGATAATTCGATAATGAGTTGAAGTACTATACTTTGTCGTTTGTCATTTTGATAAATGAGTTGAAGTATTGCACTTGGTCATTCATTGTGAGAATTTGATCTCGGGAAATTATCGTAACTGCTGTATTGAGCATTAACCCGGTTTTTGTAAAATTCGTTAAGATTGATTTAGGTTTTTCACCAATACTTATTCCATTATGTTAAACCACCAGAAATACTCCCAACTACACCCTTACAATCAAATAAACTATTAAATCATCAGAAGATCCAGAATAATAAAGTGCATGCTTAATTATCGGAAGAAATAGAATCAAGAAGTTGTTAACTCAATCCTGCATGCTGATTTGTGAGTTATTCTTCTTTTATAAACTCTTTTCTCACCGTTTGTGAGCTGTTAACTATTTTACAATACTCCAAATTATTTTCAGAATTATAACTTACAGTGATTAAGTTTATGTGAATCACCAAATTACAGCCGGTATGTGGGGTATTGTGCACATTACTTGATAATCTTCACCATTGGGGCAGCCATTGGGTGATATGACCATAATCACAGACACCATTGGACGTATGGGCCAATGGGTCGAGTGGTAAAGTACTGTGGGTAGTTGGTTGATATCAGAAACATTGTAAAAGATCTTACCACTGTGAATTATAACAAATGTGTCGTTTTCAGTAAAATGAATAATTCACTCAGTATTTCCCGCTGACAAAATCTTTTTAAAACGCGTTTCAGGTAATTACAATAGATTGGAGTAAGGATTGGATCCGACACTGAAGGACTTCAAGAAGTGGCTTATTTTCAAATTAAGAAATATTGTTTTATTAAAAGCTACCTTTGTAAAACATGGAATTTATTCCATCTTTTTAAATAAAATCCGGTGTTTCTAAACTCTGATATTTTTCCTAACTCACGGTCCTGATGAAATTTCCGCTGCAATGTTTTTCAAAATAATCACCGGTACCACTGAACTGCTCACGGCACCGATTCCGACCAGGATGGGGTCGGGGGTCGTGACAATATAGATGGAAATGCTTCTTAGATTGTTACAAGGGGTATCAGCAGGTTCAAATGAAGCTCGAGGACGAGGACAAGACAACTTTTAGAACCGATCTCGGCATCTTCTGTTATACAAAGATGTCGTTCGGCCTCAAGAATGTTGGCGCAACATACCAGCGCCTGGTGGATAAAATCCTCGCTGAAGATATTGGAAAACACATCAAGGTTTACATCGATGCTCTGGTAATCAAGAGTCCCGAGGAAGACCAAATGTTAAAAGACATTGAGAAAAAGTTCAACTCATTGAGAAGTGTGAACATGAAGTTGAATCCTGCCAAATGTTCCTTTGGTATGGAAGAAGGGAAATTCTTGGGCTTCATAGTCACAAATGGCGGCTTTAAGGTTAATCCAGAGAATGTCCAAGCCATAGAACGGATGCCGTCACCTCGAACAATCAAAGAGATGCAACGATTGGCTGGCCGTCTAGCCGCGCTTAACCGTTTTTTATCAAACCACGCTGCAAAGTCATATCCTTTTATCAGCACTCTGCGCAACTGCATAAAAAAGCAAGAATTCAAGTGGACGCCAGAAGGAGAAACCGCGTTTCCGCAAATGAAAGAATGTTTGATAAAGCTCCCTACCCTGACCGCTCCGTTCGAAAAAGAACCACTCATACTGTAATTATCTTATTCAGATAAGGCAGTAGGGTCGGTATTGCTGGTGGAAAGAAACGGAGTGCAGACTCCAACTTATTACGTCAGTAGGGTGCTTACCGATCCAGAAACGAGATATTCAACAATGGAAAAGTTGGTACTTGCACTGCTACATGCTTCTAGAAGGCTGCACAGATACTTTACAGGGCACGTGATCACAGTACTCACCAACTTTCACATCGGCACAATATTGCAAAAACCAGAGACGTCTGGTCGGTTAGCAAAATGGGCGATCGAGCTGGGAGGCCACAACATCTTGTACAGGCCACGCCCAGCCATCAAGGGTCAAGTTCTAGCGGACTTCGTCACAGAGGTCCCAGTGGATAAAATCAAGGATTGTGAGATTGTTGAGACTCCTGTAAAAGACATGTCCAATGAGTTATGGTTGTTGTACATTGATGGGGCCTCAAACGAAGACGGCGCAGGAGCTGGATTGCGCCTCGTGAGCCCTGAGAAGCACGAATTTACATAGGCCATCAAGTTGGATTTCAAGAACACCAACAATGAGGCGGATATGTGGCATTCTTGGTAGGCTTGCGCCTCACCATAAAAATGGAAGCTCAAAATCTACGAGCACACGTCGATTTGCTTTTGATCGCCAGTCAAATCAACAGAATTTATGATGTAAAAGGCGAAGTTATGGCTTTGTATTTGGACCAGGTGAAAGAATTACTCCAACAGTTCAAGTCATACAAGGTAGTTCACATCAATCGCTCAGAAAACAAACCAGCAGACGCCTTGAGCAAGCTTGCTTCAACCTCTTTCCAACATCTCGCCAAAGATGTAAGGATTGAAGTACTCAAAAACCCGTCAGTTCTGCTACGTCAAGTGAATGTGATCAAGATACGGCAGCCATCTTGGATGACCCATATAATCCAGTATTTGCAAGAAGGTATACTCCTGAAAACAAAGCAGAGGCAAGGAAGATTCAGAACAAGGCCTTGCATTATGAGATGAATGGCGGTATCTTATACCAAAAATCCTTCTTAGGGCCACTATTGCGTTGCGTGGACCCCCAAGATGTGAACTACTTGATCAGGGAGATTCACGAAGGAATTTGTGGCATCAATGCAGGCCCGCGCATGGTTGTTGCGAAGATTATGAATGCTGGGTACTACTGGCCAGGGATGCATGTCGACGCTCTAAAGGAGCTGCGCAAATGCGACTCATGTCAAAGGCACTCCCCAAAAACCCTGTGACCGAAAAACGATCTTATCCCCGTATCAACTGCTTGGCCTTTCCAACAGTGGGGAATCGATATGGTGGGACCCTTCCCGGATGCTCCTGGCGCTGTTAAATTCATAATCGTTGCCATCGATTACTTCACAAAATGGGTGGAGGCCAAAGTACTTGCCTCAACTACTGCAATGATCGTGCGCAAGTTCATTTGGGAGCACATCATTTGCAGGTTTGGTCTCCCACTCAAAATCGTAACAGATAACGACACCAACTTTGCTTCCGAAGACCTCCAGAAGTGGATGAAAGAGATGAAAATCGAACACACTTTCTCTTCCGTTGCGCACCCTCAAGGCAACGGGTAAGTTGAAAGTGTAAACAAAAGTATCATCGACGGGATAAAAGCCCGACTGGGCACAAAAGAAGAGGTTGGGTAGATGAGCTCCCAAGCATCCTATGGGCTCATCGAACCATGCCGAAAACAAGTACTGGCGAAACTCCCTTTAGCCTAGTCTATGGCTTGGAGGCAGTTATCCCAGCTGAAGTTGGACTCCCCTCATCGCGCTTGACAGCAGTCAACACGGTTGATAACGAGGCAGAGCACCGTCTCGACTTGGACTTACTAGAAGAAAGACGCGAAATTGCGCGAATTAAAGAAGCCAAGTACAAGACACAACTGAAAAGGTATTACAATGCAAGAGTGCGCATTTGTACCTTCACTCCAGGAGAGTATGTCTTCAGAGACAATAGCTTTAAACGCTGAACGCCCAGGAAAACTAGCACCCAAATGGGAAGGCCCATACTTAATACACGAGGTGCTAGGGAAGGGGGCATACAAGCTGCGCACTCTGGATTGACACATCATCCCACGCACGTGGAATGCGCAACAACTGCGCAAGTGCTATATGTAACTATTCTCGGCCTGGCGCCTTTACTTTCTCATGTTGGCCACATGCCTTTTTAATTTCCTATGTTGGCTAAACGCCCTTTGTGTTACTTGCATGCGATGTATGTTGGCCTAAGCGCCTGTTTCTTAATCAATGAAAGCATATGCCTTATGTTTTCTTTTATCATGATGACTTCTACGTTACAAATGCATGTTAAACTTTTGATTAGCACAAAAACACTTCAGTAAATTATGAGCTCTTGATTATGCCTCCAAGGTTCTCCGTGAACATAGCGCGAGACCAGGCAGTTACACTCGCACAAGAGCCACACTTACATTTATTCGCTCTAACTTAACCAAAGTTTCTAACAACAATGCAACAATTGTAACTGGAAAGATAGAAAGCAAATTTAGAACGTCATATTTAACAATCGCAACCGTGCAATGATTACAGGACAAAATAACAAAGCATCATCAGTTCAAAACAAAATAAGCGCAACTGCGCAAACAGTTACATTTAACATCCAAAAATAAAATTACAAAGGCACAAAGCCTACCAATGCTATCTACTCATGGCCATCACCACCGCCTTCACCATCGTCATCACCATCATGTTTGCCATTACCATCACCATCATTGCACGCCGCTTCCTCCTCATTAGATAATTCTACAGTTTCTGGCGGGTCAAGAATGGTTTTTAAACGTTGACACCAGTCGTCATGCTCCAACGCCTTTGCAACCAAGTCCATCACAGGCAGCGATAGATGGTCATATGCATTTTCAGCGCGAGCCAACTCGGCATTAGCTTCATTAGTCACTGAACAATGACTGGTGTCAAACTCCTGCGCAAACACCTCTTCGACATGTTGTGCACATTCCAGATAACCTCCATGGTGACCAACCGCGCGAGAAGCATCTATAAGAGCAGCAACAGCTCCATCTAGTTCTCCAGCATTTAGGATGGAGTTGGCCATCTACACCAAAAGAAACAAATGAGAAAGCAGGTTTAGCAAATAAAACATAAGTTAAGAAGAGAGCAATACCAGAACTAATCCTCTGCCACGCATCCATTCCGCCTCGGAGACCAGCGTATCCATAATGACCTGGGCCTCAGCATAGTTATTTTGCGCCACATTGAGGGCAGATGAACTTATGGCACGCGCCACCTCAGCCTTTTGCCCCATCAGAAGCAGCCTTTCCCTTCTCAGCTTCAAGGTCGATTCCAAGGACTCACTTTTGTCAACCTGCTCTCGTAGGCGACGTTTCAACTCAGCAATCTCGACGTCCTTGGCCATCAAATCCTTGTCTTTACCAGATAGTTGCGCCTTCACCTTAGCCAGCTCAACCTGCAAAAGATAAAGGATTTAGATAATTCTGCAAACAAAAAGAACAAGGAAGGAAAGAGTAAATGTTTATCGAACCTCAGCATTCTCCTTAGCAGCCTGCGCATCTTCGACCATGCCGGTCAGCTCAGCAACCTTGCCTTCGAGCTCAGTAATCTTCGAGTGTGCCGCATACATGCGCTGGTTATCTTTCTCACATATTTTCTTCCATTCAGCCTTCTCTTTAGCCAGAAGGTCTTCGGCTGCACGAAGCTTGCCCTTAAGGCCCTCGCGGCCCCATTCCTCTGATTTCCTATCAGCTTCGAACTTGGCTTTCTCTTCATCAAATTTAGCATTAGCCTACTCAAACTCCTTCACCTGCCTCACAAGGCGCTCACAATATTTCTCCCAGTCAGCTCGCTCCTTAACCATGGTGCGCCACTCACGAACAATTTGGTGATTGGCGGCGCGAGTATTTGCCTCTCCAACCACATATGCTTGATACAGCCCATCATGAGTACGCGCCCTTTGCCGGTTAACCTCACCGGGAGGTAAGGAGTTCAAAAACCAATCACGACACGGGCTGAACTCCTGAAAAGTATCTCTCTGTTTCAAACCCCAAGGAGCTTGGTGAGGAGCACTACCGCGCGCCTCCTCGATGTAAGTCTTGTAATAGATATCACCAAGGGTATCCTTTGGGCAGATGTTTTGGGGCATATATCCTGTAGCGCTGATGTGCACAAAATGCAACATATAAATTACGTCAATAGTGGCATAAAACTAACCCTTTTTTAGTACTAATGTTGGAAAAAGTGTGCTTTTGTCTTCCTTTTGTATTTTCTGGATTAAATGAGCTCAAATTAACAAAAGAAGCAAAAAGACAGCAAAATCTAACATAAATAAAAGAAAAGGAACAAAAGTGGACTGCTCGACCCCTCGACAGCATCTTCCCAAGCAAAACTAAGAACTTAGAAGACTGAACACGCCCCATGCTCAGCGGACACGGGGCCGTGCCCAGGAAGCAGCAGAAAAGACAAACCTATAGAAGCTTCTATTGCCCACCACCGGGCCGTACCCAGTGGACACGGGGGCGTGGTCCAGTTGCTGCAGGCGCATTTATTGTAATTGCGAATTACAGTTAATGAAGAGAGAGAGTGTCAGATGGACACGGGGCTGTGCCCAGCGGGCACGGGGCCGTGCCCGGGCTTCTGTTCAGCCTATAAATAGGAGTGCTTGGAGCCATTTCAACTCATCCCTTGGCACACCACCTCTCTCACACTTCACCCACCACCCACCACCACCATAACACCATCATCCATTGTCCATCATAGAGTGTGTGAGTCGTATAGGGATCCAAGATTGATCGTAAGAGTTCTTGACAATCAAAGGCCATGTTTGCCTAAGTCTCTTACATCACTTGGTGAAGACAAGTGTTTAGTGTAATACTTTTTATTTTTAATCTTTTGCACTTTTTAATTGGTTTTGTATTAATGACTTTAATTACTAGTTTCTTATGTTGAAGGTGATTCTTCCTTATCGTTTGTCCGTGGTGTCTTGGCATTATTTTACTGTCTATATAAATAAAAGATTTTCACCATTCATATCTCCACGGTCTATATGGAGGTATGTTGGCTACCTGGTCGGGGGTTAAGGGAACGGTTTGGTAAGAGTCTTGCCATTGTTCAGTGTATAGATCCTGCAAAGGACCTGGGTCAAATTTAGTAGGACCTCCTTCAATACCCAAAGGTATTGGATGGCGGGGGTCCAAACTCTTTGACCCCCTCATAAGTTAAACTACTATTAAAACTTTAACCCAGCTACTTAGGACTGTATCCCTGCTGACTCAGACTACTTAGCTGAGGGTAACGTCGCCTTCAAAAGAGGGGCCTACCACATTATGAATTAATAACTTAATTAATTATCTTTCAATAATCCGACCCTTTAGGATTGTATCCTTGCTGACTCAAACTACTGGGTTGAGGGTAACGTCACCTTCAAAAGAGGGGCCTACTACAATAACTAAGATAATCTCTTAAACAAGTGCAAAAGTGCGAAAATAATCAGACAGTAATCTGCTTTAAGTCAGACAGTAAGCTGAACACGGGGCCGTGCTCACTCAACACGCCCCTGTGCCCAAGATTCAGTTACTGAAAACAGAACCGTTAGATCCTGGCCGTTGGTAATTTCTGACACAAACATGAGTGATGGTAATTCTTTTTACTTTCGGCACTCTTATGGTACGTGGTGTCGATTATGTGGCAGCAACCATAAAGAATTAGAATGTTATTTTCTAAGTTATAAGCCCCAGTATATAGACCCATCGTCTCCCCATAACCTTAAGAGGGGCCAAAAGTAAAAATAATCACTATCTCTCCCTCGAATGCGCCCAACCGGAAATTTAGGAGAAATGCTCCTTGACGAGTTAATTCAATTAGAAAATCTAGTTCTTAATTGGTTAAAAGAGCTTAGGAAGGATTTCATTGATCCATCCCAAGACAATGACCAAGAAGAATCGTTGGGGTCGCATGAAAACAACCTCGTTGTTTCCAATCTTGCCTTCAACTCTAACAAAGACTTGGACGATAGTCGTCCCTGTGTCGATTGTGCCGTGAAGGACTCTCCATCGACTTCGTTTGGTGCATACATAGGCCTGAGCGATTCGGCATATACCTTCTTTAACGAGAGCCCGGAAAATGGTTGGACTTGTCCACCTACAATAAACATAGGAATTACCCTCACCGAGAACCTCTTGCGTTCTCGTCTTAGTCTAGAGCAATTAAGGTATCTTAGGCACTTTGGGGTTGTTCCATCCAGTAAGGAACCACCCGATCCAAATAAGTTCCTTAGAAAATAGACAAACTCCATAAGACAGCTTCCAGACACGGGGCCGTGTCCAGGTCAGCACGCCCCCGTGTCCACCTAAAAGATTCTCTTCTGATTTTGTCAGAATATGGACAAAATGTGTTAGGATTTTAACTGCACACAGGGCCGTGCCCAACGAACACGGGGCCGTGTCCAACGCGCTGTCGTTTTCTATAAATGCAGCCAGATTCCTGCTCATTTTGACCACTTCAAAAGACAGAGATTCCTGGGATCTTCACTCATACTATCCTAGGTAAGTTCTAAAAGAAGGTTCCCAAGAGCCATCTTGTCTTTTCCACTTTTGTTCATTGCCTTCTCTTCCAATTTTCAACCACTACCTCCATTAAAGCTTGGAAACTTCATAATTCCAATCTTTAATGTGAAGTTTGTAAGGTTATTATCCAAGGAATCTTACTTAAAACAAGTTGTGCAACTTTGTTTTAAATTATCTATGCTTAAAATTTGACTAAAAACCATAAAAATAATTTAAAACTCCAAGATTCCTTAATCTAACAGCTGGACACGGAGCCGTGCTCAGCGAGCACGGGGCCGTGTCCGAGGGACTGTTTCGTAAAATTGAACTCTTTTCGGTCTATTTCCCCAGAAATGGCGAGCAGAACAAGCGGAACGTCTTCATCAAGTAATAACCGACAGGGGATGAGATCATCAATGGCGGAAGACTCTCTTGTAAACTATGTTTACGCCCTAAGAGAAGCTATTGATGAAATGACGGGGGTGGAAGAAGCATTGGTCGACCGTATCAACCATCTAACGGTGGGACTGGAAGGGTGTCTCCGAGAAGTAAACCTCTTGCACCAGAGGCTAAACCTTCTCGCCTCTCCTCCTTTGGTGCCTATAATAATCCAAAGGGCATGGAACGTGGTCCCCGAGGTCATCATACCCGCTGAGTGGTACGCCATACACCCGGAACCTCCGCAAGAGATAGTGCAAGGGGTCCCGGTGGGTGTTCCCCCTCCTCCGCGAGATGTTGAGGAAAATGAAGCCGCCTTCTTCCTCCCAAGGGAGATAGAAGAATGGCTTTGACAACATCTAGGAAGATAACCCTCGGCTAAGAGTCCTACTACATCGGGAAACTATTCCCGAAATTTTTTCAACAAAGGAGTAGAACTCTTTATGATAACTTTATGTACCACCTGACCTATCTAGTTAAGATTTTTTTTATTTCTTTTTAATTTTCTAGGAACGTTGTGTAGTTCTCTCAATGAATCTTAATGAAATGATGGTTTCAAGGTTTGGATGGTGTTATAATAAATAAAATACACACAGGATGGTGAAGGATAACAAGGGAAACGAGAAACATAGCCCCATGCACAAAAACAGAGCCATCCGACAAAAATTTCTTCATTACAGTAAGCTCAGCACGGGTCGTGCCCCGTCAACACGACCCCATGCTGCACATCCTGCAGAGAATTGCCCAGTTCAGGTAACTGGACACGGGCCGTGTTCACTGAGCACGCCCCCGTATCCAGGCTTCTGTTTCTTTTCTTTAATTTCTGTTACTGGCACTTGAACACGGGGCCGTGCCCGGTCACCACGGGGCCGTGTCCAGATTGCTAGTAACATAAAATCTTGCATTTTAACACCATTTTACACATTCAATCAACCTAAAAACTTATTTTTGGGACACACTGAGGACAATGTGTAATTTAAGTGTGTGTGTGTGGGGGGGGGGAGCTAAAACCTTGAATTTTGCAAGTCCTAATAACAAGCTTTACACAAAACTCTAATTGGAACTGCTAATCACCCCAAATTTTTTCCAAAAAAAAATTCATTTTTTTTTACTTGTCTAAGTTTAAGTTGGGAATTCAAGTTCTAACAAGGTTATATTTTTACAAGTTTACAACCGATAGCGTCTTGATAAAAAGAACCAACATAAGAAAATTATGAAAAAGGCATGACAAGCTTAGTTAAAATTTGATTATATATACTTGATCACATGAAAAAAACCCTTTTCCCACAAAAGTGAGTTTTGAGCCTTTAACGAGCATACAAATATACATCTTTACATTAAATGCTCATTTTTCGTTTCTTGTGTGAATAGCCGCTTGGTTCTTACAACTCTAGAACTTGCCACGACAATGCATTCCCGGTCCTTACCAACTTAAACCCATGTAAGTAAATGATGGAGGCATTAGGACTAACCCTTTTTCTTTCAACACCATTATTTTCAATTTTTTTACCACCTACCCAAAATCCCCCTAGTTAACCCCTTTGAGCCTAAACCTTTTCATTTCTTAACCCAAAACAACCCCTTTTTACCCACCTAAACCTTTTTTATTTTTAACCCTTTATTTTAGTAACAAAGCTCGGCTTTCGTGTGACTTCCTTGAAAAAAAAATGATGATGAAGTTGGAAATAAACAAAAAAGCTCCTCAAACAAAGGCTTGTTTGAATAAATACTTCATTAAAAATAAAAAGTCACAAAAACAAAATGTTTTACGAAAACCGACGCTTTTTACGCCTTTCGCCCTTTTTCTACTAACCACTAACCCAACCACCCACCTTTAGCCCAAGCCTAACCCTTCACCCAAAAAGTCCTCTTGATATTTACAAAGGTGTAAAGTTAAAAAGGAGGAGGATTGATTGCTTGGCAAGCTTATGGTAGGAGTAAGTTCCATGCTGCTCTCGAGTGATTCACCAAAAATACACCTTCGGCCGAGTGTGAGTGATTTCCCCCGTGAGGTATGTGAACTTGTATATAAATGGAATTTTAAAGAGGTATGTTATGCCCTAATAAATAATTTATCTAATGAAATGTTTTTAATAAATCATGACGAATAGGATTGCAAATAAATAAAAATAAAACCTAAACGATCTTGGAAAATCCCGACACTCTATGACAAGCCCAAAAAACTTATCTTCTACCCATTCCATTTGGGAGTGAGTAAAGCCACATTATAAAGAGTTTTGCTTGAGGACAAGCAAAGATTCAAGTGTGGGGGTATTTGATGTGCACAAAATGCAACATATAAATTACGTCAATAGTGGCATAAAACTAACCCTTTTTTAGTACTAATGTTGGAAAAAAGTGTGCTTTTGTCTTCCTTTTGTATTTTCAGGATTAAATGAACTCAACTTAACAAAAGAAGCAAAAAGACAACAAAATCTAACATAAATACAAGAAAAGGAACAAAAGTGGATTGCCCGACCCCTCGACAGCATCTTCCCAAGCAAAACTAAGAACTCAGATAACTGAACACGCCCCATGCTCAGCGGACACGGGGCCGTGCCCAGGAAGCAGCAGAAAAGACAAACCTATAGAAGCTTCTATTGCCCACCACGGGGCCGTGCCCAGCGGACACGGGGGCGTGGTCCAGTTGCTGCAGGCGCATTTATTGTAATTGCGAATTACAATTAATGAAGAGAGAGTGTGTCAGATGGACACGGGGCCGTGCCCAGCGGGCACGGGGCCGTGCCCGGGCTTCTGTTCAGCCTATAAATAGGAGTGCTTGGAGCCATTTCAACTCATCCCTTGGCACACCACCTCTCTCACACTTCACCCACCACCACCATAACACCATCATCCACCACCATCATCCATTGTCCATCATAGAGTGTGTGAGTCGTCTTGGGATCCAAGATTGATCGTAAGAGTTCTTGACAATTAAAGGCCATGTTTGCCTAAGTCTCTTACATCACTTGGTGAAGACAAGTGTTTAGTGTAATACTTTTTATTTTTAATCTGTTGCACTTTTTAATTGGTTTTGTATTAATGACTTTAATTACTAGTTTCTTATGTTGAAGGTGATTCTTCCTTATCGTTTGTCAGTGGTGTCTTAGCATTATTTTACTGTCTATATAAAATAAAATATTTTCACCATTCATATCTCCACGGTCTATATGGAGGTATGTTGGCTACCTGGTCGAGGGTTAAGGGAACAGTTTGGTAAGAGTCTTGCCATTGTTCAGTGTATATATCCTGCAAAGGACCTGGGTCAAATTTAGTAGGACCTCCTTCAATACCCAAAGGTATTGGATGGCGGGGGTCCAAACTCTTTGACCCCCTCATAAGTTAAACTACTATTAAAACTTTAACCCAACTACTTAGGACTGTATCCCTGCTGACTTAGACTACCTAGCTGAGGGTAACGTCGCCTTCAAAAGAGGGGCCTACCACATTATGCATTAATAACTTAATTAATTATCTTTCAATAATCCGACCCTTTAGGATTGTATCCTTGCTGACTCAAACTACTGGGTTGAGGGTAACGTCACCTTCAAAAGAGGGGCCTACTACAATAACTAAGATAATCTCTTAAACAAGTGCAAAAGTGCGAAAATAATCGAAGGTTACACTAACACACGAGTCGGAACCAAGTGATTCATCTTGTCTATCTGTTTTTTATTTTTATTTTATTTTTCAGCATTTTAGTTAACTTTATTTTCTTAGTTTAAAAATCTTTTTCTAACATTTTTTGATTTGATTAGACGTTGAGGATAAACCGGTACTAAAAGCTCTTGTGTCCTTGGACGACCTCGGTATCTTACCAACAATATACTACGTCCACGATGGGTGCACTTGCCCATATGTGTGTTTAGTGTTAGTAAAAATCGTGTTTTATAAATTTAAAACTTGGCTAAAAAAGTTTAAAAAGGGCTTAAAATATACACCTAAAACATATTACACTCCGCACACATCAGCGCCACCCGAGCTCGTACCACCTGCAGCATGCGAGCCTGATCCTCCGGTACTAGAAGTAATTTTAACGGAGTGATGGGGGGCATCAAGTTGCGCAGTTTGGGTAATTTTCTCAAACTCAGGTTCCTTCCTCTTCTCATGATGGAGCTGGTCAAGCCCTGAAATGTGAACAACCTCCGGACCCTGCGCCTTATCACGAGCAGTGTCAGCAGCGGTCCCCGTCTCCTTCGGAGCATCACCGGTAGGCTTCTCAGAAGTTATTTCCTTCTCTTTTTCAGCAGCCTTGCCAACAGGCTTCTCAGCAGCTTTCTTCTCTTTCCCCTTCCCAGCAACCTTCTCCTTCTCCTTCTCGGCATCTACCCCAGCAGCCTTGAAGGGTTTGATGTTAACCTTAGGCCTCTTTTGCGTCGGCTCTGAGGGATCTGTAATGGCAACACCCTTCTTTTCAGGGGTCTTCTTTTTGGCCTCTGCAAAAACAGAGTGTTAAAAGGAGATGAAAAAAGAACGTAAAGTGAAATCAAGAAACTAACCAGGAGAAAATCTATAAAGAGAGCACAAGTTGCTCTGTTTTCCAATAAAAGGGACTCCACCAGGCTTTTGCACTACCGACACACCAGCCGTAGTCTCCCTGCTCCTTTTCCTGCTGACCAACTTTGCAGTAGGTTCCTCCTCTTCTTCTTCCTCCTCTTCTTCATCATGTGCGAGAGAAGACGAAGTGGCTCCAGCATCTGGGTTGCGGGAACCCGCGCTCCCTAAACTCCTTGAACCAGCAGCCCCTGTCTTCTTCTCGCCTATGCGCGACAAACCTTCAAGTAAGTCACTGATAATCACATAATCTTCCAAATTACTCTGGCGAAAGCGTAGAGTACCTTTATCAGCAACACCGGGTGCTGCGCGGCTACTTCCCCTCTTTTTGCTGGTCACATCAACATCTATGGTGATAACCTTCTTCTTCTTTGTCTTCTTCTTCTTCTTCTTCTTCTCTTCGGGGTCAATACCCAGGTCGCGCAACACACCTGCAAAGATGTTAGATAAGGAATTTAGCTCTCCATTGGAAGACCCCACAGACTCCTCGCTGGAAAGATAGACAATCTCTTTCCCAGCAGAAGTCAAAGCGCGCAGAAGTCGAGGGTTAGGTATATGCGCACCTTCGGTTGTAGTGGGTGGATCAGCAAAGGCCCCAGGAACTGGATACATGAAGCGCGGCTTGATCCTATCATACCAATACTGCTCCCCTGACTGCAACGGGCGCACGCCCATAGATCCACCAAAAGTGGGGAAGGCAGCTTGGTAAAGTTGTGCCTCTACATTCAAAATTCAACAGTTAGACGCAGCGGAAGTAAGCAGAAAATTAAGGAAGCAACTTACCTCTATCATCAAACTTCAAAACCGGCACCTCTTCGCTATCATGCGGCCACTGGTCACTCATCTGCGCCGCGACCAGAACATTTTCACCAAACACTCGGTTTGGAGTGTGTCATGGCCCCCGACCCGGTTTGACCCGTTTCAGGAGCCGCGGGACAGAAATCCCATGATATTTATTTATGTGATTTTAGCAGCGGAATTCTTTAACATCAGGATCGTTATAAAGCAAAAAAACTTTTCCCGATTATTTTATTTCACAATTCGGGCTACAACCCCGATAATTTACAATAATAAAAATTTTCTGATAATTCCTTATTTCAAAACATATTTCTTTATTTTATACTGAGCCACTATCTTAAGCTTGAAATGCTCCCCGGCACTTTTCCCGAATTACAGCAGATCACCTAAAACATGTTTGAAAAAGGTTTTGTCAGCGGGGAAATACTGAGTGAATCATTCATTTTACTAAAACGACACAATTGTTATAATTCATAGTGTTAAGATCTTTTACACATGTTTCTGATATCAACCAACTACCCACAGTATTTGTCACTCGACCGGATCTGTGACAGTGGTCATATCACCATTGGCTGCCCCAATGAATGACGTATCACTAAATTTTAGGTTCGCTCACCTAAAGTGATAAAAATAGTAGTAATGTGCACAATACCCCACATACTGGCTGTAATTTGGTGATTACATCAACTTAATCACAGTAATTATAATTCTGAAAATAATTTGGAGTATTGTAAAACAGTTGATAAAAAGAGAATGACTCACATTGCAGATTTAATACGGATAGAATATGATTTAGCCTGGTTAACCTAATTTTAATAATAATGCACACAAAACTGGGTTAGTGATCAATACAGCAGTCACGATAACTCACGAAATCAAATTCTCACAATGAACGACAAAGTGCAATACTTAAACATTCATCGATTTAACGACGAATGACAAAGTATAACCCAATGTGGGCGGCACTTAAACATTCTTTGGATATATTGATTTCGGAAAATGAATCGTAATAGCGATCGAGTAATTACCCTGTTTTGCGGCAGCGATTCGAGTGCAGTGTGTGTTTATTTGTAGTAATTTGGTGCTAATTCGACGTACAGACAACAACTTTGCGTCGTTTCAACTTCTAATTTCAAGTCCCAAGGTCGGCTATTTATAGCCAGAAAATAGCCTCGCTTACGGACCGTAAGCCGTAACCCTTACGGTCCGTAAGGGTGCGGTCTAATTTGTAGAGTAGCCTAGTCAGTGGTATAGGCTTGATGAATCAACTAAAATCGAATTTCAGTATGTACAACGCAATTTTGTTGATAATTATCAACTAGGGTTTACCCCCCTGAGTTTTAGGGGCCCTGATCCTGATTCCGATTGTTCCGAAAATTTTAGGGTTAGTGCGGAATTACTTGGGTGTCTCAATTAGGGTTTCCTTATTGACTAATTATTATTCTAATTATAAATTTTAATGAGAGTTGTTACATCCTCCCCACCTTAAGAAAAAATCTCGTCCTCGAGATTCATTGAAATAGATGAGGGTATTTTCGCTTCATTTCTGACTCCAGTTCCCAAGTATATTCTGGTCCTCTTTTTGAATTCCATTTGACTTTCACCAGTACTAGTCGCTTGTGTTTGAGAAACTTGATTTTCTTATCTTCTATTTGTAAAGGTTTCTCTATGAATTTCAGCTTTTCATTTACCTCCACATCTTGAAGAGGTACTACCAGGGATTCGTCTGATAGACATTTCTTAAGATGGGATACATGAAATACATCATGTATTCCAGCTAGTTCTTCTGGTAGTTGTAAGCGATAAGCAACTGGTCCGATTCGTTGAATCACTGGGAATGGTCCAACATATCTTGGACTCAGTTTTCCTTTCTTACCAAATCGTACTACTCCTTTCCAAGGAGATACTTTCAAAAGTACTTTGTCTCCTATCTGGAATTCGAGTGGCTTGCGGCGATTGTCTGCATAGCTCTTCTGGCGATCTCGAGCCGTCTTTAGTCTTTCTTTGATTTGTGTTATCTTGTCAGTGGTTTCTTGCACGATTTCTGGACCTGATAATTGACTTTCTCCTATTTCTGCCCAACATACTGGAGTTCTACACTTGCGTCCATACAGTGCTTCGAATGGAGCGGCATTAATGCTTGAGTGATAACTATTATTATAGGAGAATTCGATTAATGGTAAATGGTTATCCCAATTACCACCAAAGTCAATTACACATGCTCGGAGCATGTCCTCTAGAGTTTGGATCGTCCTTTCACTTTGTCCGTCTGTTTGTGGATGATATGCAGTACTTAAATTGAGTCGGGTTCCCATTGATTCTTGGAAACTTGTCTAGAAACGGGAAGTGAAACGACTATCTCTATCTGATACAATGGAGAGTGGAACTCCATGTAAGGATACTATTTCATCTACGTACAACTTGGCTAACCTTTCCATATTAAAGGTTTCCTTTATTGGTAGAAAATGAGCGGATTTGGTTAATCGGTCTACGATCACCCAAATGGCATCATTACCTTTTCTGGTTTTGGGTAACTTAGTAACAAAGTCCACTGTGATGAGTTCCCATTTCCATACAGGCATTTCTAACTGTTGTAGTAGTCCTGAAGGTTTCTGATGTTCGGCTTTAACTTGTGAACAAGTTAGACACTTCGATACGTATTCGGCTATATCCTTCTTGGTACATCTTATTGTTTCCTGGATGTACAGTATACCTAGATTTATGAGCTTCGTCTAAAATCTTTGACCTTAAATTTCCCTGTTTAGGTACCCAAATTCTGCTTTTGTGGAATTTCCAAATTCCATCTCCTTGTTCCAATTCTTTTAGGTAACCTTTCATTCCTTCGGCATCGTCCTTGATTGCCGTTTCCTGAATTTCCTTTAATTGTTCCATTAAATCTACTTGTAGATTTATTCTAAGAGCATGGACTCGCCTTTGCTTCTCATGATACTTACGACTTAGGGCGTCTGCGACTACGTTTGCCTTTCCTTCGTGATATTGAATATCATAGTCGTAATCACTCAGGATTTCCATCCATCTTCTTTGCCTCATGTTTAACTCTTTTTGCCCAAATATATACCTTAAACTCTTATGATCTGTATAAACAGTAAACTTACTTCCATACAGATAATGTCTCCATATCTTAAGGGCAAAAACTATAGCTCCTAATTCTAAATCATGAGTCGTATAGTTTTCTTCGTGCTTTTTCAATTGTCTGGAAGCATACGCAATTACCTTCTTGCGTTGCATCAACACATATCCGTATCCCAATTTTGAAGCATCACAATATACCTCAAAATCTTCTGTTCCTTCTGGTAAGGCTAAGATTGGAGCATTGGTTAATTTCTGCTTTAAGATTCTGAAGGCCTCTTCTTGTTTAGGTCCCCACTCAAACTTAGTGGCTTTACAGGTTAGCTTAGTTAATGGTATAGCTATCTTGGAAAAATCCTTAATAAATCGTCTATAATACCCAGCTAAACCTCTAAAACTTCTAATTTCCATTGCAGTTTGCGGAACCTTCCAATTGGTAATTGCTTCTATCTTAGCAGGATCTACGTGAATACCTTCGTGATTCACCATGTGTCCTAAGAATTGCACTTCTTGTAGCCAAAATTCACACTTCGAGAATTTAGCGTACAACTTTTCTTTTCTTAACAAAGTTAAGAGTGCATGCAAGTGCTGACAATGTTCGACCTGACTTTTTGAATAAATAAGTATATCGTCTATGAAAACAATTACAAATTTATCCAAATATGGTTTACAGATCCTGTTCATCATGTCCATAAATGCTGCAGGTGCATTAGTTAATCCAAAGGGCATGACTGTAAACTCATAATGTCCATACCTAGTTCTAAAAGCAGTTTTAGGTATGTCTTCTTCTTGAACCTTCAATTGATGATATCCGGAGCGCAAGTCTATCTTAGAAAAATATTTAGCACCTTGTAATTGATCGAAAAGATCATCAATTCTAGGTAATGGGTATCGATTCTTAATTGTAACCTTATTCAGCTCTCTATAATCGATACACATTCTCATCGATCCATCTTTCTTTTTCACAAACAACACTGGTGCACCCCAAGGGGATGAACTAGGTTGTATAAATCCTTTGCTTAGTAATTCATCTAATTGCTTTTTCAATTCTAGCATTTCGGTAGGAGCTAATCGATAGGGTGCCTTAGCTATCGGTGTAGTTCCTGGAATTAGATGAATCCTAAATTCTACCTCCCTATCTGGTGGTAACCCAGGTAAATCTTCCGGAAATACATCTGGGTATTCTGAGACTACAGGAATTTCCTTAAGTTCTTTTCCTTTAGTACAAATGATTACTGAAATCATATATACTATTCCTTGTTTCCGTTCATAATTAGCAACTTTCATTACTGATATGAACTTCAGCGGCTTTCGAGGTTTATCTCCTGTAATCATGATTACTTTCCCAGTAGGTGTTTGAATTTCTATAGAGTTTCAATCACAAATGATTTGAGCATGGTTGGCTATTAACCAATCCATTCCTAACACAACATCAAATTCAGCTAATTTCATAGGCAATAGGTTTGAAACAAATTTATGACCTGAGAGTTCTATTTCTACTTTTTGCAAAACCTGATTGATTTTTACTGAATTCCCATCTGCAGTTTCGACTGTAAAAATCTGCCTAATGGTAGTTAAGGGTAACTTAAGAGCCTGGCAGAATGAAGTATTTATAAAACTTTGGTTTGCACCAGAGTCAAATAATACTTTTGCATAAACGTTGTGAACTAGAAACGTACCGGTGATGACATCCGGAATGAGCTTTGCTTCTTGAGTGGTTAGCTGGAATGCTCTGGCATTCTTCTTAGTAGCTCCTTCGGTCGCTTTGGGTTTGTTGTCTACTGGGTTGGCTAACTTAGGACATTCTGTTTTGAAATGTCCGGCTTCTCCACAATTGTAACAAATTATGGATTTCTTCCTGCAGTTTTCTTCACGATGTCCTATCGTTTTGCAAAAATTGCAAAGTTTGTTACATTTTCCAAAATGATTCTTTTTGCAAATTTTGCAGAATGGCAAAGTTGAGGAGTGCCCTGTTCCTCTTTTCTTGAAATTCCTACTATTACCCACTTGACGTGACCGTGTCGTCCCGATCAGTCAAAAACCCAATTAAACCTAGGTAGCTAGGGTAAGTCGGGTATCGAATCCACGAAGAGCTTGTGGTTAGTATTGCACGACCTGTTCGACTAGTTAGACTATTTACAAAAATGTACAATGTGATTATGAAGATTGCTAATTTTTTTATAAGTTTATTGGGTTGGAAAATAAATCGGAGTGACCCGACAATTGGTATTATCTAAAACACTTGTGATTAACTAAAATTGCAACTAAATTACTAAATGACTAAAACAAGAAATTAGAGACAAGTTCCACACCCGGTTCGATTATTTCAAGACCTAGGGTTCCTACATGTTTTAACTTGATTCAATTGCATATAGTGATTAACGGATTACTATCACGAAGCTTAGGTGCCAATTGCTATCGACGTCATAGACAACGGACCGTAATGCACTTCGTTACCTCGGACATGTAAATCCTAACCTACGATAAGGCATAAGTGCACATAACCATTTCGCAAAGTCATAACTTTTAACATCGTTCGACAATTTACGAATTCGAAACAAATGCAAGACAATTATCGAAGGTTTCAAATACTAAACAATTTGTCACAAAATCAAATCAAATACGAATGCATAAACCCTAGAATTCTTACAATAATCTACACCGGGGTGAAACCGAAGAGGCTACCCTTTAATGCGTTCAAAGTCATCAACACAAAAATACTATCCTCTCTTGATTTACGTGCGAAGCAGCCAAAGGGCTACTCCTTGTGCGACCTCCTGTCCGAACTCGTCGAGCTACCCCAAATGCATATATTATAAGCCCCGAAACTCATTTTCTAGCTCAGGATAAGCCAAAATGAAGTTTGGACTGTTTCTGGCGCAGAGTTCAGCTCAGTTTTGCCTCTTTTTGCATTTTCTTCAATTATGTTCTCTCTAGCATCCGCCCAAAGCTTCGGTAATTCTCCAAAATGCACCTTAAACCCGTCAATGCCTGCAAAACACAAACAATATCAAAGTAGTGTATTCTAGAAAGTAACTTCGTGTAATTAACCGAAATTAAAACCATTAAGCTAAGGAATTTTATCAACCCATCACATCCCCACACTTGTCTTTTGCTTGCCCTCAAGCAAATCTGTTTTTTACTTTCACGTGGGTCGAACGAAAAACACACTCCTCATTCCTGAGACTAAGGTTAAGGTCTATTGTCATGTCCGGTTCAAAACTTTTTACAATTTACAAAATATCTAACGGTAAAGTGAATAATCACGTATAATATGGTTATCCAAGATTAACCCGCCCGTAAAACTAACAAGTCATGCACATCCCTCACAATGTTCTCTCCACTCGGTTTATAAAATTTGGCTAATTAGTTAATGAATTAGCACTTTCTAGGTAATCACTCAAAACCGATTAGAACACGTACCCGCATAGGCTTGCAACTCAATCATTCTCCACCACCGAACATGAATACTAAGCACAAGTCAAAAGGTCTTTGGAGGGTTGTAACAAGGCTAGGTTAAGGGTATGGAATAGGATATATTTTTTTTTTAAGTGGCTAAGGTGATGAAAACTCAACTTTTTATTACAAAATAACTATGCTAAACACAATTATCTACAAACATCGACTAGAAGGCAACAATTTTTCGCCTTTTATTAAATCAAACTATAAACACATATTTTTGTGTTTTTCTTAACAATTTTTTTTTCTTTTTCACAATTTTTCTGTTTTTTTTTTTTTTTTTTTTTGCAAATATAAACCACAACTATACAAACAAATAATCCTAAAATCGAATTTCCATCACACGGGTTTAAAAGAAAAAGGTTTACGGTTATGGGCTATAGGGTGGTCAAACGAAAGGTTTAGGCTCAAAGTGGGCGACTAGGGGATTTATTTGGGTAAAGGTAAGCAAATGGTGTAAAAGAAAAAGGTTTACCTAATGCCTTAATCATTCTCGTGCTTGTATTCGGTCTATGGTCTCAAACGTATCAAAAGATGCAAGTTCTACAATACATGACTAATGGTCCACTCAAACAAAGAAACATATATATGTAATTCTATTATGTAAAAGTGGCTCAAAACCTCACATATATAAAGGGTATGGTATGTGACGTGCATGATGTGCTAGTTTCTTAGGCGAATTATTCCCAAATAACCACCCGCTAAATACCCGTCATGCTATTAACTTGAACTTGACCATGACAAAAGACCAAATGAGTTGTGACATCCCTCGTTAACTTAGTTACTTGTGCTTTTTAGATTGCTTTAAACAAAGACATTTTGAAAATTTTTTTGAAATTTTTCCCCCATCCCCACACTTGAGGTAAACATTGTCCTCAATGTGTAGTGTTTAGATGAACGGGTCAAAAATCGAAAAACTTTTACTACTCCCCCATCCCCACACTTGAGGTAAACATTGTCCTCAATGTGTAAGAACTAGAGTTTTTTAAAAACGCACAAGGGATGTGACACGACTAACTTCCCCAAAATTTCACCCCGGAAAAATAATACACAATTTACAATCCACTTATTTGCTAACTAAAAAATCAAAAGTAAAAAGGGAACGTATGCACCTGATTTTTAGAGCTCATTCCTCGTGTGCTCTTCATCTCTTCAACAAAACGGTCGTCTCACAAACATAATGTACCTACAAATCTTAACCCTTGTGTAGAAGCATGCTTCTCACAACCATTAAAATTTATTAGCTACCTAGTTCTACCACTTTTATGAAAATATTACCAAGTCATACATTAATTTACTTTGATTTATGTGGAAAAATAATTTACAACAATAACAAGCCTAACTCACTTTCGTAGGAATCACGGTTGCATTTAGCTTATGCAACAAGCCCTTTTAAACCCCCCAATAGCTTGGGAGGACGAGAGGTCTCGTGAGGGTTATATAGGGAACACACCCACAACGTTCATTTAACTACTAAAAAAATAAAACAAATAATAATACAAACTCTACAACAATTATACCTGATTTACCTCTCATGGTGGTCGAAGTGCACATTTGCCTACCGAGTTTCCAACATACGCTCGGTATTTGGCATGCCGGATCCATTCTCTTTTTATTTTGCTCGGCATGCATATTGTACAACTTTGGGGTCGCTTCTTACTAAACTGGCCTATGTCTTGCAACGCCACCCTTCGAATCCTTATACCCGAACCCGCATCCTCAACTTTGTTGGTTGGAGTGATAAATATGGGATAAGGATGGATATGAACGTGGGCATCTTTGGGATCCGACTCGTCTCGCGGTGGGATGTCTTCCGCTCGGTTCAAACATTCATTTTCTTGCTCGGGAAGATCGATAACCTCTTCCACCACATCACCATCTACTATTGTACCATTGGCCCAAACCTCTTGGTCTCGTTTAAGTTGGGCTAATTCCTCCGCTAATTGACCCACTTGCACCACCAATGCTTCATGGGCTTTATCTCTCACTTCATTCGCTTTCTTCATATCTTTGATATCCTGGTGATATTCTTTCATCATGTCCATGAGAGCATCAAGCTTAGAATGCATCGAATCTTGTGGGTTCTCGTATACCGGTTGAGGGTATTCATTATAATAATCATCATACTCCTCCTCCCGGTAACTTGAGAAATATGGTGATTTAGGTTCATAGTAGTATTCTTGATAATGTGGTGGTGGCTTGTAACCAGACTTTATTTTTCCTTTCCAAAACACCGGATCTTTCCAAAACACTGGACAATCTTCATGTATATGAATTTTTCCACAACAAGGACATCCGCTTTCTTGCTTTGGTGGTAGAGGTGGTCTAGTGTATGGATAATGTGAGGATGGACCGTTGAAATCTTTATGATCCGCCCTCCTATAATCAAACAATCCGCCGAGGTAGTCTTCCCGTTCCTTGTTAGCTTGAACTTTTTCGTAGAAAACAGAGCAATCTTCTAAATAGTGCTCTCCGCTTCCACAACACTCACATGGATCATCATCTACCCAATTCATATTGAAAGATGGTACCTGCAAAACATGTACCTGCACAAACAAGCTCGACCACCCAAAGTAAAATCACAAAAAAAAATACAAGTGAAAAAAAAAAACTAAACTAAAATCGAACAAGCAATGAAATACTAAGCGCACTAGCTCCCCGGCAACGGCGCCATTTTGACGTGACCGTGTCGTCCCGATCAGTCAAAAACCCAATTAAACCTAGGTAGCTAGGGTAAGTCGGGTATCGAATCCACGAAGAGCTTGTGGTTAGTATTGCACGACCTGTTCGACTAGTTAGACTATTTACAAAAATGTACAATGTGATTATGAAGATTGCTAATTTTTTTATAAGTTTATTGGGTTGGAAAATAAATCGGAGTGACCCGACAATTGGTATTATCTAAAACACTTGTGATTAACTAAAATTGCAACTAAATTACTAAATGACTAAAACAAGAAATTAGAGACAAGTTCCACACCCGGTTCGATTATTTCAAGACCTAGGGTTCCTACATGTTTTAACTTGATTCAATTGCATATAGTGATTAACGGATTACTATCACGAAGCTTAGGTGCCAATTGCTATCGACGTCATAGACAACGGACCGTAATGCACTTCGTTACCTCGGACATGTAAATCCTAACCTACGATAAGGCATAAGTGCACATAACCATTTCGCAAAGTCATAACTTTTAACATCGTTCGACAATTTACGAATTCGAAACAAATGCAAGACAATTATCGAAGGTTTCAAATACTAAACAATTTGTCACAAAATCAAATCAAATACGAATGCATAAACCCTAGAATTCTTACAATAATCTACACCGGGGTGAAACCGAAGAGGCTACCCTTTAATGCGTTCAAAGTCATCAACACAAAAATACTATCCTCTCTTGATTTACGTGCGAAGCAGCCAAAGGGCTACTCCTTGTGCGACCTCCTGTCCGAACTCGTCGAGCTACCCCAAATGCATATATTATAAGCCCCGAAACTCATTTTCTAGCTCAGGATAAGCCAAAATGAAGTTTGGACTGTTTCTGGCGCAGAGTTCAGCTCAGTTTTGCCTCTTTTTGCATTTTCTTCAATTATGTTCTCTCTAGCATCCGCCCAAAGCTTCGGTAATTCTCCAAAATGCACCTCAAACCCGTCAATGCCTGCAAAACACAAACAATATCAAAGTAGTGTATTCTAGAAAGTAACTTCGTGTAATTAACCGAAATTAAAACCATTAAGCTAAGGAATTTTATCAACCCATCACCACTCTAAATCCTTGGGTAAT
This sequence comes from Helianthus annuus, assembly GCF_002127325.2. Lineage (NCBI taxonomy): Eukaryota > Viridiplantae > Streptophyta > Magnoliopsida > Asterales > Asteraceae > Helianthus > Helianthus annuus. The sequence goes on from NC_035441.2 coordinate 94,998,453, forward strand.
TTTCTGAGCTAGTTCCTTCTTCCTATCTTCATCTCTTGTACGTATCAGTTCATCAGTTAGGGTGTTAGATAATTCTACTGCATCGTCAATAGTGCGAGGTCTCGCAGCCTTAACGATATTGCGAATTTCGCTAATTAATCCCCAAATATAGCGAGAAATGAGTACCGGTTCTGGCGAATCCAGGTTAGGTACCACTCTAGCATATTCGAAGAATGTCGAAGTATAACCACGACAATCCACACCTAACATCCGATGAGTTAGGAACTTATTTGCCATTTGTTCCTTTTCATACTCAGGACAGAATTTTCTTTCTACGAGATTCTTAAATTCTTCCCAAGTTATAGCATAAGCCCTATCTCTTCCTTTAGCTTGTAACACAGTGTTCCACCATTCGAGTGCTCCTTCTTTAAACAGATTTGATGCGTACATGACCTGATCATCTTTGGCACACTTACTTATTGCAATTACTGCTTCGGTTTTCTCTAACCAACGCAGTGATGCAGTTGCCCCTTCATTGCCTGCAAATTCAGTGGGTTTACAAGCAAGGAATTCTTTGAAAGTGCAACCAGGTGTTGCAGCCTTCCCTTTCTTAGGGAGCGGCGTGTGCTGGGATTCATTATCATGATTAACATGATTATGGCCACCGTTTATACTATTACTGAAGTTATCTTCAGTAGTACGTTTACTAGGAATGATATGTTGCGGTTCGATTGGACTTTTTACAGCAGCAACAAATGCTGGAATAGCATTGGCTATCCCTTGAGCAACAATATTTTCAATATCTTGTCTAGTCATATATTGATCCCCTGGATGTTGCTCCGACTGATTAACCTCATTTACTGGTTCATTACCACTATTTGCCATCTGATAATATATAATAATTTTTATTAGTATTTGATAAATAGTAATCATACATAAACCATCAGACAATTTATAATACACGTATAGTCAAAATTATCGATTTCTCGATTCCATTTCATATCCGTTATAGTATGCATCACTACACACAGATATTTTACAAAGTTTTATTCGGAGTTATGTTACAGACTGATTTCACTATTTACTATACTATTACACAACTATAGTTTTACCATCCTCCTATCCCTCACCATTTTTGTTCTAAAAACGCATTTCCCTTTCATCATATTTCCAGGCAATCTGTCCCCCTATCTCCCTGATTCTATTCCCTGCATCCATCAACTCTTCACCGAAATGGCGAAGTTCAGCCATATTCTCAGTGCTCATTGGTGGATTAGGTAGGGGTTCTGGATCAAATTGCGGAAGGAAGGAATAAGGGTCGTTGACAATATTTTGAAATTGCCAATCATTCGTCCACCATTCTTCCATTTCTATAGGTTGAGCGTGGACTATTGGTTCTGGGATTGCTGGTGCAAAATTCATAGGGATTGGATTTTCACTAGGATAGGTAAAAACATTCGTATTGACAGGCTGAATAGTTTCACAGTTTGCCAATAGAAAATCTATTTCATCCTGAAAAGTTATTTCCTGGTTCTGGTTTTGATTGGAGCTTTCTCCGATTTCTATCTGAGTTGGTCTAGAACCTTGTCCTACTTCCATTTCTATATCTTTAGAATATTCCTCAAACTGTATCTCCATTTGCCTAGAATCTTTCTTATCTTCAATTTCCATCTCCGGCTGTTTACCAGTTTCTTTTGCTATTTCTAAAGGATTGTTTATTTTAGGAAGTTTCGGGACTGGCTTTTTCCTACGGATACGATGTCCCCACACGTAATTCTTCTTTTTCTTTCGTTTTGGCTTTGTCAAAGGTGGAGCATGGAATTCTACAGGTTGGTCCACATCAGCAAAGTATCCAGTAAACTCTTGCGAAACTTCTATATTCACCGGGTAAAGATTGAGGTTCTGAAAAGCTTCAGATATCTCGCTCATGCTGTGTAGCATATATGCAAAATGCACAGAAATGCTAAGTTAAAACTTTGGAACAAAGTTTAACAAATAAACATCGAAGTTTTATTGCACACTATTTGTACAAAATAACAGGAAAGAACACACTCAGATTTATTTATTTCTTTACTGAGAAGTGTTATTACTAGACTTAGGGTATTTAAAGATTTGCATGTTCTGCTACAGTAGCTAGCATATATAAATTTGCCCATTTCTCATCTAGCTTATCTTCCCAAGGTGATTTATTGATTAACTCCTGGGTTTCCTTTTTAATCCTCTTTTCTCGGATTTCTCTTTACTTTTCGTAATAATCATACTCCTTTTTCTAGGAGAAAGCGGATTCTCATATTGTGCTTTTCGCACAAATATTCCTTCTTCAGGAATTGTAGGGAGCTTTGAAAATTTAGTTTTGGATGAACTTCCCTCTTCGTAGACTGACCTATCTAATTTAAGATAGATATCTTGCAACTTTTGCTTACCCATACTGTAACTAACAAATAGTCAGTTTAATAAAACACATAATCACATAATAGTAATCAGGAAAAATTAAGTATCTATTAAATACTTAATTAGCTTAACTCAGTGGCTCTGATACCACCTTATTTCTGTCACGGCCCCCGACCCGGTTTGACCCGTTTCAGGAGCCGCGGGACAGAAATCCCCTGATATTTATTTATGTGATTTTAGCAGCGGAATTCTTTAACATCAGGATCGTTATAAAGCAAAAAAACTTTTCCCGATTATTTTATTTCACAATTCGGGCTACAACCCCAAAAATTTACAATAATAAAATTTTTCTGATAAATCTTTATTTCAAAACATATTTCTTTATTTTATACTGAGCCACTATCTTAAGCTTGAAATGCTCCCCGACACTTTTCCTGAATTACAGTAGATCACTTGAAACATGTTTGAAAAAGGTTTTGTCAGCGGGGAAATACTGAGTGAATCATTCATTTTACTAAAACGACACAATTGTTATAATTCACAGTGTTAAGATCTTTTACACATGTTTCTGATATCAACCAACTACCCACAGTATTTGTCACTTGACCGGATCTGTGACAGTGGTCATATCACCATTGGCTGCCCCAATGAATGACGTATCACTAAATTTTAGGTTCGCTCACCTAAAGTGATAAAAATAGTAGTAATGTGCACAATACCCCACATACTGGCTGTAATTTGGTGATTACATCAACTTAATCACTGTAATTATAATTCTGAAAATCATTTTGGAGTATTGTAAAACAGTTGATAAAAAGAGAATGACTCACATTGCAGATTTAATACGGATAGAATATGATTTAGCCTGGTTAACCTAATTTTAATAATAATGCACACAAAACTGGGTTAGTGATCAATACAGCAGTCACGATAACTCATGAAATCAAATTCTCACAATGAACGACAAAGTGCAATACTTAAACATTCATCGATTTAACGACGAATGACAAAGTATAACCCAATGTGGGCGGCACTTAAACATTCTTTGGATTATTGATTTCGGAAAATGAATCATAATAGCGATCGAGTAATTACCCTGTTTTGCGGCAGCGATTCGAGTGCAGTATGTGTTTATTTGTAGTAATTTGGTGCTAATTCGACGTACAGACAACAACTTTGCGTCGTTTCAACTTCTAATTTCAAGTCTCAAGGTCGGCTATTTATAGCCAGAAAATAGCCTCGCTTACGGACCGTAAGCCGTAACCCTTACGGTCCGTAAGGGTGCGGTCTAATTTGTAGAGTAGCCTAGTCAGTGGTATAGGCTTGATGAATCAACTAAAATCGAATTTCAGTATGTACAACGCAATTTTGTTGATAATTATCAACTAGGGTTTACCCCCCTGAGTTTTAGGGGCCCTGATCCTGATTCCGATTGTTCCGAAAATTTTAGGGTTAGTGCGGAATTACTTGGGTGTCTCAATTAGGGTTTCCTTATTGACTAATTATTATTCTAATTATAAATTTTAATGAGAGTTGTTACAGAGTGGCAGTAAGCTTCAGATACCAATCTTCCTTCTTGGGAATCGCCAAATCCTCCTTCGCGATCGGTTCGGACCATGGGCGGAAGGTCATGGCAATCGGTATCACATCCTCGCGAATGAAAAAGAACTTTGGTTTCTAGTCATGAAAACTCTTGGGAGGGTTCAGAAGTATCTTCTTCGCAGCCCCTTGACTGGCAAATGAGTAAAAACCCATGTTTCTGATCAGTTGATAGAAGACGCTAAACCTTTCCACAGTCGGCTCAATATCATGGGATCGACAGAGAAATTCGAAATGTCGAACTCTAACCATTCCAGGTGGACTCATTTGCGAAATATGGAACCCATAGAACTGAAGAATGTGGGCCAGGAATTCCGTCGCCGGCAACCGGAAGTTGCTCTGAAGGAAGAAGTCTTCAAAAAGGGTGATGTACCCCGGCGGTGCATCGGCGGCCGTCTGATTTTGGCCGGGGTACCGAGCATCCCATTCCGGTGTAAACCAGAAACTCCGTGTAATCTGTTCAAATAACCCTAAGTCCCATTTAAAGATGGGAACGGGACCTTCTTCACCGGGATTCTCTTCTGGATGTTCTTCAGCCATGAATACGAGTATAAACTTTGAATATTCTGGAAAAATCTTGAAGATGCGATGAAGAGTCTTAAAGATAATACAAATATCGATACCACTATTATACTCTTTGAATATTTTGAATGGATATCGACACGTGTTTTTTATCGATCGAAAATGTTAATTTACTTTGAAATAGCCATATACTGGTATTGGATCCGATAATACAAATATCGGTACCACTATTATACTCTTTTAAATAGAACTTTATTTACAAAAATTCTATTTAACTATTTAAACAAAACAAATAAATAAAAGCGTTGTTGTAACTAGTGGTTGCAAATAAGGAATTGTAAATTAATATAAGAAATAATGTATTCCTATTTTCTTTTGTATAATAGGGATAGTTAACAAATAAAGGGATAAAATATATGAATGTAGTATAACATTTAATATATTTTATATATGGCATTCATACATTAAAAAAGTATCATATATTCTTTTATCTCACATGGGTGCATTTGTGAGTCACCTACAAGTCACTTTAATTTTATTGTAGCTATCTTCTTCAAGTATATATATAATAACTAGTGGGGTGCCTGCGCGATACGACATGAGCGACATTTTGTATTGTGGTACTCGTTTCTGATAGTTTGTTTATGCGTATAATATTTTTACAAGAGTTTAGAAACACCAAATTAGTATAACTTGATCCCAAATAAAATATCATTGGAACTCCTTAGCGATAAAATAGATATTACAGAATTAGCTAAAAGGTTTTCCAATTTGTTAATAGTCAAATATATTCATAAGTTGATGCATCTAGCAAACTGAGCATTAATCTTGGAATGGAGAAAATACGTGAAGGGGTATGGTCCCAAAAAGTCGCGTAAACCTTCCTCCAGGACGCGCGCAGGACCATACTCCTTAATCAGCAATAGGGTCAATCTTAACCCCGCGCGGGTTACTTCAACAAGTATTGACATCGCGCAAGGTCTAAACAAGAGAAAAACACAAGTTCAACACTTAGTATCCTGAAGACGAGCCCCCAACCATCCATATCCTGCGCAGGCCAGTTCCATGTACAACAAGGGTCGCGCATGGATATGGCGCAGGGCCACTTCAGAAGGTACTAAAGGTACAAGTGGCAGAAGAAAAGAGCCAATCCACATCCTCCAGGCTCTGCGCAATCGTGCTCCACGATCGTCTGACGTGCAGGAGACAGAAAGTACTTAAGGACCCTTACGTGGCACCAATCACAGGGCAGAGACACCTGCCCCACGATCTCCACTTACCTGTTGATGGCAGAGGGACTACAAGGCCGACAACAGTGACACGTGGCTCCATTCACGGTGCACCAGCACCGGAGAACTTCTAGAAGCCACTAACGGTGGACACCAGTGAGACAAGGAGCATATCCGCCGTGTTGTCGCCTTCCGGCCCAAGGCCCATCAGCCCACATCCTCTTACACCTCTCCGGCTATAAATAGAGACCTTGGTTCACAGGTTAAACATTCTATTCCCTCTACTCTCACTTTTTACACACTTTACTCTTCTCAAAGCAGATACTTATTCTCACGCCGGAGTCTGGTTAAGAGGGAAACCCCCATATTCCCCTCTTAACGAGCTAAACGGTGTTCTGTTTTGTAGGATTAACGGATCATTAAGGAGCTCAGAAAGTGATAAGAAGATTAACCCTTATGGTAGAAACATAAACCAAACTAATCAACCCTAAAATTAGTTACGTGTTTCTTAAATACGGAACACGTATAAGTATTAAAAATCACGGGTGTATGTATGTATGTAATTAGAGAGTGTTTGTAATCAATGATTAAACATAAATAATCAGATGAGCACTTTGAATGTTCATTCTTAAATTCCCTATTCTTGTATGCACTTAGGATAATCAAACACGCAATTTTAGGTGGACTTGATATGCACTTAGGAATCATTATGAGTATATATTTGATAACATGATGGAATGCAAATATTGTTACCCATCAGACGTTATGACATCATATAATCTCATAGAGCCATCAACAAGCCAAGTGCAAATTGACCCCCATTGAGTTGAGAAGCCGCCTAAAATCAGCAAACAAGATATTACCAAAATAGGCATAACAAGAATATCGATTTAAAAGTAATTTAATCTATTTAAACTACTACAATCCTAAGAGGCTTACGTCAGAATTCAATAGTGAAGCCTTTTCATTGGGCAAAATGGACGGCAGCTGTAACAGTGCCAGGCAGCTGCCTGGCACTCCCCTATTGGTCCAACAAATTTACGGTTTTATCCCGATTTAAAATTACGATTTTGCCATCAGTTCAAATTTATGTTTTCGCCCCTGCTTAAAAATAAATTTACGTTTTTGCTCCCAGCTAAATATTTCAATTTTACCCCCGGTTAAAAATTACGATTTTTACCCGTTTCAATTTACAGTTTTGCCATTAGTTTTTTTCCCTTAAAATTACGATTTTGCCATCATGTCAAAGTTATGTTTTTGCCCACGCTTAAAAATAAATTTACGCTTTTGCTCCCGGCTAAAAATTCTAATTTTGCCATCGGCTCAAATTTACGATTTTGCTCCGTATAAATTTATACTTTCGCCATTAGTTTTTTTTCTCACAACCAGGTTACGATTTTGCCCTCAACTTAAATTTACATTTTACCCATCGTTTTTGTTTTATTTCCTGGTGACATTACAGGTTTGCCCCCAGTGCAAAATTACAGTCGTGCCGGCAACTTCCTGACACTCGCCCGTTGGTCCATTTAGTTTACGATTTATCCCTGAATTAAAATTATGATTTGGCCCTCGGTTAAAAATTACGTTTTTCCCATCGTTTTAGTTGTTTACCAAAACTATAAATGTTTTTTTAATTGTTTTACTCGATTTAATTTCTTCTCGTGTCAAAGAGTTGCCTAACATTGGCTCATGTCCTGAGAAATTACAGTTTTGCTCTGAGCCCAAAAATACGGTCTTATCATCGTTTTTTTTTCACCTAACAAATTATAGTAGTCTTTTTTTAATTGGTTGCGAATTATTCGGTCATCGCCCCGCAACGCGGGCGGGCATCTACTAGTTAATATACAAAACGAAGTAGGATGTATTTAGCCTACCAATGCTAAAATGTTGCAGTCTGCTAGGTGAACATAACTTAGAAATTGTTCTTATCGAGGTCCCATACCATGGTTGATGAATTTCATTTGAAGCCATGCAAGCACAAACCGTGAAAGTTTTATATAAGAATAAAATACCTAAATTATTCACAATAATAATATATTTTTTAAAATATAGATTTACCGTATAACGAGACTGCTACTGCCAATCACCTACAACATAACACTCCTGCACCAGGAGTATGACCATAAATATAACAAATGCAGTTGCAAGTTTTTGTATACCTTTAGAAATGTAGTCTTTCCATATTCACACATTTCCATCACGTGCAAATAATAAAAGCAATAAAGATCAAGTAAAACATTTAAAAAATGAGAATATGAGATGGATGAATTTAAAATTGAAAACTTATTTGAGGCGACAAGCAGTAAGCTTTCATCAAGCTCATTCACTAATGGATCAGGTATCATATAAGTAGAAATAAAAATAAAACATATTTAGCCAGTCATGACGTCCAAAGAACACTAATTTTCACCAAAAGAAAAAGAAAAGAGCACAAATCAATAAAAAACACTTGATTAAGCAAAATAAGGGCTAATTGATTATGGTTTTAAGTCTTTTGATTACATGACTTTTAGTTGGAGATGTGGTATGCGATGAGTTGTTATAAAAACTAATGTCGATGCAATGTATGTAAAATTGTAAACGACACATTTTGCATATACATATAATAATTTCTATATAACTAAGTATGTAAAATTGTAATCTCTTCCTATTTATTATATGGAGTAAGTACCTTACATTCTTGTTTTCACTTTTATGAGGTATGTACAAAAACATATTAAGATCCGTACCTTGTATGGAGATTGTTAGTTTATCCATGTAGCGTAGAGCCAACATAGGTCTTCAAACAATAAGTCGATGGTCATGCGGTGGTGGCTCGGGTATGAACAGAGACAACTAAATCAAAAGAAAGCGAGTCAACTATGGAGCTACTAAACGAGGGAGTTTCGAATAGATAGAGAAACGTACCGAATTCATGAGTTCCATGAGAATACAAAATGAAATTTTAGATAAGAAAGGAGAGGTGATTGATTGCGAAAAAGAATAGATGTAACTTGTTTGATTAACGTTTGAATGAATGTGTCCTAATGATTCCATTTAAAAAACAAGAATATATAAATAAAATTTCTTCATTTTCTACTTCTTATAATTTCATATGCACAGTTTCAAATTGTAGATAATTAATTAATTTTTATTATATAGCTCTATAAGTTCATATACACGTACTCAGTTTCAAATTGCACATAACTTTATTTTTATTATACAACTCTATTTGTTTGTTATTACGTAAAGTTTGGTTTGGTTCAGTTCGATTACTTTTGGTTAAATGAGAGTTAAAAAATATTGATTACCGATTTTTGGTTAATTCGGTTTGTATTGACACATCAAACGAGACTTTATATTGATACCAGCTTTGTGCTAATCGGAACACTACACAAAGTCAGAATTTGATTCTTATGGTTAAAACCCACTAAACTTTTATTATCAAGTAAAATTTTCTTTTGCAGTAGGTTGTGTTCTTATTTTCTTATTTCTCAACTGATGGATGTAGTGATATTAGAGAAAGGTTTAGGTATTAGAGATTTGTGACTTGTAAATTCAATTTCAATTTTTATGGTCACACATGTAATAAATATACTTTTGTAATGGCAAGTAATGGCACCTGAATGCTCTAAGCCACAATTCTATCTTGAGCGAGATTCAAACTTGTTTTCAATTCATTTCAACGTTTCAAGATTCACTACAAAAAAAATGCCATTTAGTGGCACTTAACTTTTGTGTCACTAATTTTAGCTTTTAGTGGCACTTTAGGTATGTTATACTTTGTTAGTACACACTTTTAATGACATTTAGCTATTAAGCCACCGTTTTAAGTTTTTAACGGCACTTTATATATTTTATATATGACACTACAAATTTCCCACCTTAAAAGTTGAAACCCTTTGAAAATTTTTGTTTTCCCTCTTGTACCCGTAATTATTTTCACCCATAAATTTCTTTTCCCACCATATCTTGATTCTATACCCCAACCTCTCCTCTCCTCTCAAATCTCCCACTCACAAGGCCACAACTCCAATCTGTTTCTCATATTGCCTCGCTATCAGTTTCAAAATTTTTGAACCACCACCTATTGAGAAGGCCCCTTCATCCTCGTTCAACAACCCTTCATCTTCATTCAATAGCCCCTACGGATTTTAGGTTGAAGATGATTTATTGTTTTATCTTATTTGGTGCCCTAAAGTTTCATTTCTTGTGTAGGTTACAAGGTATTTGAAATCGATCTACAGTATTTTATTCAAGGGCTTCCATCGTTGAATCTTCTTGGATGGCATGGTCATTTCTCTTTTTCTTCTATACATGATGTGGGTCTAAGGTAAACTTTACATACAATTTCTCACATTTTTGACTCATGGAGGTTTTGGGGTCAGTTTACTATTTCTTATAACTTTCATTTAATTACAAAATTATTCAATTTATTAATATTAATGTAGGTATCTTAGTTCCGGGTTGAATTCACAGAAAATAGAAATTTGTCTATAATTAGTGGAATACATACTAGAGATAAGCATTTTATGTAGCTCTCGTTGACAAAAAGAACAATAAGGGCATGTTTGGGTAAGTTTTTTGAAACAACTTATTGACTTATTGGCTTTTTGAAAAGTCATAAGCTCTAAAATGATGTTTGGCAAAGAAGGTGTATGTGAGGGGGAAAAGCCAATAAGTCAATAAGTCACAAAATCCTGACTTTTCCAAGAAGCCAATAAGTCAATAAGTTGTTTCAATAAGCTTACCCAAACATGCTCTAAGTTTATGTGGGTTATGTTGATTATTGGTATATTTAAATTCTCAAATACTAATGAAATGCATATAGGAAGTTTCGTAGGGTAACATTTGATATGCTAAAGGTGTGTGCTTGTTTATAAAAAGTGCCTTCTTAGATGCGCTTAAGCGTGAGGCACAACAAGTCGCATACGCCTAGAGTAATTACAAGAAGTGCCAAAAAGACGTGCTTTTTGGGATTTTTTTGCGCTTTTTTGGCTTGAGGCGCGCACCTTTCCTACCCGATGCATTTCTATGCATCTATCTGTTTTACCTTACTTATTGCTTTATTCACTACAAGAAAAAGGAGCAATAGTGGGTGACGCCTTTAGCGGCGACTAAAACATGGATCCGCTTCCAACCCCTCTGAATTAACATTGACCGTTGATTAGAGTTTTCATCCAATGGATGGGGAAATTTTATCACAGAAGTATGTATTTAGAATACGCCTAATTCTCATACACTTTTATGTTATTACTATGAACTTATGTTCAGGTATATATTTTTTGTCCACATTACATATTTTAAGCTGCAATAGCTAAGTTAAATTTTCACCATTACGTTTGCCTTTAATCATTTGTACAGTAATGCATCATCTACTTGTACCTTTTAATCCGTGCGTCGTTACTAAACAAGACAACTACCGAAACGTTGACCAAAATTTGTAGGTCGTCATGTTGTCTTTGGATTTTTTAGAGTAAACTGCAATTTTACCCCCTGGGGTTAGATCCCATTGGCACTCTGACCCCTACCAGGAAAATTTTGCTCTCTGACCTCCCAACTAATGAAAAACTCTGCAAGATTACCCCCCGGTGTTAAAAACTGTTTAAAGTCAAGCTAACTTATTAACGGTTAAAGCGTATTATTGTCTTTTCCACTTGTTTTTGATAGCTTCCTCAATAAAACACCCTATATAATAACTCGAGTAAACACCATAACCCCCAAGTATTCCCCCATTCCCATAATCTTCCCACCAGCGATCACAGCTCAGGCGATCTTCCCACCGACGGCAGCGACAACACAGGCGATCACACTATAGCTCATACAAAATATTGATCTCCTCGACGATCAGAGAAATGTTGACCCACATGTCAGGTATAATCGAACAAGGGTTATTGAAACAGGGGAATCACTGTGTATGAGTTGAAACCGGGGGTTTTGAAATTTCGCGATTGAAACAGGGGTTTAATCGAACAAGGGTTTAATGTATCACAGGGGTTTTATTACAGTTGATTTTTTGTAATATGTGTTTGCAGTTGACATGAGGATGCATATAACAGTAAGAACGATTGTGTTCTCCATGGTGGTCAAGATGCGAGGCCGCCCTTTCCTGCACTTCCAGTTTCCCCCACAGCAGGAAATGGTTGCCTAGTTATGATAACTGTTTGGACTCTAATATATAATGTATTTATGTAGGCTAACTGTAGGATGTTTTGGTATCATGTGTATGATAACTATATAGATGGTTGCTGTAGGATGTTTTGGTATCATATGTATGATGTTTTGATAGCAGAAAATGGTTGTTAAGCATGTTGTTTTGATATCATGTGTATGATGTTTTGATGTGCATTATAACTGGCATGCATGTTTGATTGTGTTTAGATAATCACAGGCAGCATGTTGATCACATGCACCATGTTTAAGTTGTTTATTAGGTAAAAATGACCATTTATATCAATAGCAGCATGTTAGACATCTTTATAAGGTGAAAATTATTATGTGTATTAATTGCAGCTTGTTTGACTGATTTATAAGGTCAGAATGACCATTTATATCATGTGCAGCAGGTTACACCTATTATTAAGGTTAAAATGACCATTTATATCATGTGCAGCAGGTTAGGCTTATTTATAAGGTCAAAATGACCATTTTGGTCATTGGCAGCTTGTATCATTTGCAACATGTATGTTTATATCAATTTGCAGCATGTACCATTTTGGTCATTTGCAACTGGTTTGACTTATTTATAAGGTCAAAATTGCAACAGGTATCATTGGCAACAGGTTTCATTGGCAGCATGTACCATTTTGCTTATTTATAAGGTCAAAATGACAATTTTGGTCATTTTGCAGCAGGTTTGACTAATTTATAGGTTGTTTTTAGATGATCACAGTTGTTCCTTGTGTATTATAACTGTAAGGTGCTTTTAGATGATCACAATTGTTCCTTGTGTTTTGATTTATGTGATAAGGTCAAAAATGACCATTTATATCAATTGCAGCATGTAAATCTTCTTTATAAGGTCAAAATGAACATTTTGGTAATGGGCAACATGTTAGTCTTGTTTATAAGGTCAAAATGAAGATTTTGGTAATTGGCAGCATGTTAGTCTTCTTTATAAGGTCAAAATGGTCCTTTTGGTCATTGGCATCATTTATATTATGTGTAGTAGGTTAGTTCCGTGTTTCTTCACATTTAGTTTCTGCAGTCTTTGACTTTGCATGGTCAAACATTTTAGGCGGGAATGGTTTTGTTTTCTGCAGGGGGTAAGGAATCAAAGAAATATTTAACACGGGGGGTAATACTGTTTCTTACAACAAAGCATATCGGGTAATAAGAAAGGATAATATAGTCATTTAACACCGGGTGTAATACGTTTGCTTACAATAAAGCATAGGGGGTAATATGAAAGGGAATATAGTCATTTAACATACCATTTAACAGAACTGTTAAGTTTTTTGACAGTTGGGGGTAATATTGCAGATTTTTTCATTAGTTGTGGGGTCAGACAACAAAATTTTCCTGGTAGGGGGTCAGAGTGCCAATAGGCTCTAACCTCGGGGGGTAAAATTGTAGCTTACTCTTTTTTTCAAACATTATAGTTTATAAGATATGACAAAAATACGGAAAAGAATTATAAGTTTGTTGTGGAGGAGGAAAAGTGTAGCTAATTATATATATTTTTGTTAAAACTCAGGGATTTGATTGTAATAAGTTTAGGGGAAAAAAATAAATAGTGTTTAAAAGACCAAATTACTTTTATTTTAGGGGTCTTAAAATACATAAATTATAGGAAGAAAAATTCTTATTTTTTGTGTATCTTAAAATACACCTTACTCGTGCATTATAATATAGTATAGATAATGCATAACATGTAAAATAAACCTGCTAAATATAGAAGTGTTGTCCATAAAACAAATGTTACCCACAACACAAACTTAAAACAAGCAATCAAAATACATAAGTCATTTAGTGACCAAAACAACGAGAATACAAAATGCATAAAAGAAGTTTAGAAAAGGGAATATACCACAGAATAGTAATGAAGTTTTAGTAATGTTCTAATTAGGTCATTGATAAAATTTATTGTTCCAATTAGATAATAATACTTTATTTTGGTGTTCTAATGCTAGATATTTTACCTGAATAGCAGGTCATAGTCCTACATAGCATTTATTTAACTTTTTTTTAAAACATGATCACATGGACGTAAATAAAAGAAAATTTAATAAATCAACACAAAATCCAAATCCAAAACAATCTATATCACGCAAATATAATGAATTAGAAACAAATCAAAACCCACAATCAACTATAACAATTGTAAACCCTACCATCCATTCATATCAATGTTCTTCCTCTGTAATCTCAGTCGCATTATCGGTTTCAACAATGGCGAATCAAGAACAATCGTCAGCAACCAACGTCGATCAAGCCTTCGACCAACCGAACAACGATGACGGCTTTTGTTCCGTACCAATCGAACAAGAGGTAATTGTTAGATCTAGCTTTGGTAAAAAAATTGTTGATCTAGCTTTGGTAAAAAAAATTGTTGATCTAGTTTTGGTAAAAATTTACTGAGATCTAACTATTTTTCATGATTTTATAAAAATTTTGATAACTTTTTAGAGATTTTGAAAAAAAAAATCACTTTTTTTTTTTAATTTTTTCGCACTTTTTTAAACTTTTCTACAATTTTTTAAAAAAATTTTTAAACCTATATGGCATTTATGTGACATGTCAACAATTTTTTTAAATAAAAATCCTAAATAAATAGCATGTTGAATGGATGACCTTCTATTTAGGTAAAATATCTATTATTGAAACATCAAATGAAACTTGAATAACCTAATTGGAACAAAAAAACTTATGAGTGACCTAATTAGAACACTCTTGAAACTTGGTTACTATTCTACAAAGTTAACCCGAAAAGAAAACGTTATCTAATATTCAAAATAGAGGTTTCAGCATAAGACTGAACGGTATTGAGGGCGTGGAGAGGGGGCAAGCCTCTCCACGCCTTGCCCACCACCCTGTCGCCTCATCCACCGGGCGATGCCCCTCTTCCAGCCTTGACTTTTAGTCTCATGACCTTTCCCGCTTTTTCTTTCACCACCTTTCCATTGTGCTTTGGAGGGCAAAACCCTTAAAGTCACGCCTACGTAGCAGCCTTACTCTTTCCCACCAGTCTAAACACATAAACAGAAAACAAAGATTATATAAAACTTAACAATAAAAAGGAAGCCTAGACAGCTAACAAAATTAACATTTAGCAATGTGACGTAAACATAATTCAACAGTTAAATATAATAATACAAATATTAATAACAATTTAATATATGCTTATAAAAACAAAGACGATTACAGACTAATGGCAGGTAGACGAGCAACAAGTTGCACCGCTACCCCCTTCTGAATAGCAAACCCTACCCTGCTAAACATAACAATCCTTGAAATATTGAACTAAACCAATAGTTAACAAAATGGAAACCATTTTTTTTCTACATAATAGAAAATATACAAGTGATTTGGAGGTGTAATACAATTCACCAATTCTACTTTGCAGTTTATATATAATTAAGCCTATTTTATTGTAGTTACATTTTAACTATGCCTAATTCAAAATACAAATATAAAATATAGAGTTAATTACATAGTTAGTCCCCGTGGTTTGCACAAAATAACATACTTAGGTATTAATAGTTTAAAATCACCTTCTAAGGTATTAACTTTTCATTTTGTAACGTTTGGAGGTATTAACTTCTAGGGTATTAACATAGTTAATCTATGTGGTTTTTTACAAAATAACATACTTAGGTACTAATAGAATGTGATTTTAAACCTAAAAATAACGTTAATACCTCCAAACGTTACAAAATGAAAAGTTAATACCCTAGAATGTGATTTTAAACTATTAGTACCTAAGTATGTTACTTTGTGCAAATCACAGGGACTAACTATGTAATTAAGTCTAAAATATATTATTAAGTCTTATGTTCCGGTTCTGTCCGGTTTTAGAAAAACAGCTCACCAATTCTACTTTGAATTTAGAAAAACATTACGTTAAGAAAAAAAAAACTAAAAAGAAACAATAAAAAATAAGTAAAAGGAAAAACTAAATGTTCATGGTCTAAAGAATAACTACAATTAAGTGTAAAGAGAAAAATCTAAAATTGAAGGTCTAAATAGTAATTATAATAAAATATAAGAATAAATTTAACTTATAATAAAGAATTCAAACTAATCTCATGTTGGGTATGTTTGGCAAAAGTAGCTGGTGGCCAGAGGCGGAGGATAGTGGGTGTTCGGGGGTGCACCCGCCCACCCCAATATTTCGGTTAGAAGTGTACAAGTTCTGATTTTTCGTCTGAAAATTTTAAAATTATATAGGATCGCCCTCCAGGTTATTTTTCCTAAATTGTATATTCTAAATATTTATAAACTTTGTATATAAATGATGGGTAGTTTGGTAAATATACACTTTGTTTTATTTGGAACTATTATTATTTGACCCGATTTGAATCGAATAGCCAACCCGACCCGAACTGAAATATAACGATAGGAAAAAAAGTTTTTTGGGTCCCATTACTTTACGCCCCCTCGAAACTTTTGGTCAAGCTCCGCCACTACTGGTGGCTGGTAGCTGAAAACTGGAAGCTGGTAGCTGTTGGCTAGAAGCTGGTAGCTGTAGCTGGTAGTTACTAGCTGTAGCTTTTTAGATATATCTGGTGTTTGGTAGAGTAGCTGGAGCTTTTAATAAAATGTATAAAATGACCAAAATGGACATAGCTAAAAATTTAGAAAGTTGGTGCATTAAAAAGTTCCTTATTTTTAGTGGTTAAAATAGTTATTTTTCTCTAAAAGCTTGTAGCTCCTTCTAAACGCTACTAGTAGTAGCTAAACGCTATTAGTAGTAGCGCTCAACCAAAAGCTTGAAGCTCCTAACCTAAAAGTTTAAAGCTCCTTCAACCAAACAAGACCTTTTATTGAGTAGGAGTTTTTTCTTAAAAGGTTAAAGCTAGAAACTCCTAAAAGCACCATGCCAAACATACATGTTCTCTTTTAAACTAAAAATATTTGCTTATATCTTATTTTAATTTTTTATTAATTAATACATGGAATAAATGTACTAAAAAGTATAATTATTACTAATTATACCTTTATAACTTTTTTTATTAATTAATATATGGAATAAATATACTAAAAAGTACAATTATCTACTAGTTATACTTCTGTAATTATCATGCAATATATAATGTCCACGATTATTGTCTAATAATGTTTACTAGAATTACCATCCGCCGCAATGCGACGGGGGATTCATTACTTATGTATCATGTTAGATAAAAGGAAAATGTTTTCTCACATAACCACGAGCCTGTAAGTAAAACCGAGAAAAAAATAACTAAGTCGATCTCTGAGTCGCACGTTGCGACAGACCTATCAAACGGGAAAAAATAGACGCGTTGCGACGGACATGTCAAACAGAAAAAAAAATAGATGAAAAAACATTGAACCCCACACGCACGTTGCAGCGTGTTAAGTCGGAAATTTAGAACGACACGTTAAACGGAGAACTTATGAAAGATTAGAAGTGTATAAGAGACTAAAGTTGAAAGTCAAAAAAGTGTTGAGATTAAATTGCAAAAGATGAAAAGCTTTGGGTTGAAAGTAAAAAAATATTAGAGGAGTTAAATTGCAAAATATGAAAACTTTTGAATTAGAAGTGAAAAATCAAATTAATCAAATAGGTTAAAATACCAAAGATTGAAACTTTAGACTTAAATTGCCAAAGATTGAAACTTTAGAGTTAAAAAATAAATTAATTAAACAAAAGAGATAAATAGATTTAGTTAAATTGATGTTTAATATTAGTATTATAACTATTTAATAGAAGAGATAAATAAAAAATAAGGGTGAGAAATTACCAGAGAATGACACGTGTTCGAAAAGGATTTTTGTTTATTAGTATAGGATGTTTAATAGTAGTATTATTATTATTTAATAGAAAAGATAAATAAAAAATAAGGGTGAGAAATTACCAGAGAATGACATATGTTCAAAAAGGATTTTTGTTTAGAAAAAAATGCAATTTGCGTCCCTGTGGTATGTGCCAAACATCAACCTGAGCCCCTAAATTCATTTTTTGGTTTTTTGAGCCCCTGACCTTATAAATTCATAACAGTTTGAGTCCTTCTGTCACACTGCCGTTTGTTTGACTGTTTGACTATTGTGAAATATCCTTTATACCCTTAATGATACATACATATAATCCCTAATTCCCTAAATTGATCAAACTGTTTCATCTTCACAATTGATAATCACATCTTCACAACTGAAATGTCACTAAAGCTTCTTTCTCTCTAATTCCAAAATGACAACAGCAACAATTTCTTTGCAGAAATATAATTAACATTGAGTGTACTATGATGATTAATGGTGATTGGAGGTGTGAGACGAAAACGAAGATGGGGTCGGAGATCGCTCGAAGATGATGGTGTCGTGAAGTGTGAAGGTAACCACAACAATTGCTCTTCTGCTCAATCGGCTGCCCTTTGATTTGAACTGTGCTCTTGTCGCCCGTTGGCTGGTTACCCATTCTACAATTTCAAACAACCAAAACAAAAAAAATTTAAAAAATCCACTCAAATTATTGTTAAAAAGACCTGTAGCTGTCTTACTTTTTCTTTATCCCGAGCTCATCTGCAAATGCCTGCAGGTCAACGAGGGTTAAACGGTAATTTTTACCAAAGGGTTGACTGAAATGTTACAACATTCTTGTGGCATACCTTAGCTGTTTGTGTGTCCACAACCTTGTTCTCAACTAGATCACATTTGTTTCCAACAAGAAGCTTGCAGACTGATTCATTTGCATATATGTCGATTTCACTCAGCCATTGCTTCACATTGTTGAAGCTCTCCATCTTAGTCACATCATACATTGTTGCTTCTTCTGTGTTAAATCTCAACCATAGAGAGTAACGGTGAACGGATGATAATGAGCGGAGATGTAATATTGTAATGAACGAAGATGTAAGATTGTAATGGAGATGACGACCAGGAAAGTTTAATGGAGAAGAACGGAGACGAATCGGAGAAGGTGAGGATTAAATTAGGGCTTAATAAAGTTATTTGGGGTTTTTAGAAAGGAAGAGATGACAAAAGACGGTCTTACCCCTGGCTCAAACAGTCAAACAAACGAAAGATTGACGGAGGGACTCAAAGTGTTATGAATTTATAAGTTCAGGGGCTCAAAAAACCAAAAAATGAATTTAGGGGCTCAGGTTGATGTTTGGCACATACCACAGGGACGCAAATTGCATTTTTCTCTTAATTTTATTTTATAAATCTCAACTATTTAAAAATAAATAAATAAAGTCAGCCAACATGGCTGCTTAACGCCGCTAATCCACGCCCCAGTTTTTTTGGGTGGTTCGGTGGACCCAACTATCGCCACGTGTCGAGCAAAGCCTCTAACCCAAGCCTCCTCACTCCCCGCAATCTTATAGATATAAATTATACATATATATACATATGGGAAGGTTCATTTGAGAAGAAAATTTAATTGAGAAGAAAAAGAATAAAGGGTACAATTGTAAAACATTAAATATTTTTTCATTTATCTCATTTATTATCATTTTTGACTAATTAATTAGTCATAAAAACTTTCATCATCCACACTAATGTTTTTTGACTACACACATCAAAAGTTACCTACACCTTTGAAATTTACCCTACACATGTTGAAATTTATCCTACACAACCCGTAATTTATCATATACACATTGTGATTTATCCTACACTCTAAATTATTATATTTTTTTTTTTGAAAAATATATATTTTGAAGATAAGTTACAAATTTTAATGTAGTTAGCTATTAAGAAGAAATACTATTAATTAATGATCTTTATAGGTTTACCATATTACACTTATAGTAACATTAAATACTTATATTAAATGAAGTAAAATGAAGCATTGTTATTGGTTAAAATTTTTCTTTTTTCTTCTTACAAAAAGTTTCTTCTCATTTGAACTCTCCACTATACACATATATATATATATATATATATATGTTAATTTTAATTGTTATTTATTTATTTAATTATTTATGACACATTAAATTAAGTTAGATCACGTTTATCCATTAAAATAATTTGAGGAATTTAATTAAGAAAACATAAAATGACATTACTAAAAAGATGACACGAAAAAGTGTCATAATGTTTTTTGTTTAGGTTAAAAAGATACACACAAAAAAAGTCATAAATTTATTGAAATTTTTAAAATTATGACAAATTTTTTTTCTTGACACACGTTTTCGAATGTCATAAAATGAATATGTGTCATTGTTTGCGTGTAAAGATAAATCTTGTTTTTTTATGACATTAAAAAGATGACACCCACAAAAAAAATGTCATAAATTTATTGAATTTTATAAACCATGACATTTTTTTCTTGACACACACTTTCGAATGTCATAAAATGAGTGTGTGTTATTGTTCGCGTGTCAAGATATGTGTATTTTATAGTAGTGGTGGAAACTTTAATACGAGAACTGCACTGAGTTGTGAGAGGCGCAAGAACTTTTTGAATTTTTTAGCCTTTAATATCTATGATAATAAAAATTAACCAAAAATGATAAAAGAGTAATCTTTTAATTTACTAAAAGTTGTAATATGTGTCATGAATTTAGACGGTAAAAACAAATTATATGGGATCTTAGTATAACGATCTCACCTGATTTACCAAAACAAAGACCCCAAGATCATTTTTATGAACAAGATATTTAACCAATTTATAACTCGTTTACCAAACTAAATGTCATTATCGAACTTGGTTTAAACCAATATAACAAATCTATTGACTAACATAGCTCAACAATTTAATGTGGTTTCAATCTTAAATCCCAAGTATTACTTGTTTCAATCTTAAAAAAATACAAAATGATATTTCGTATGACTTTTTTGGGTTTAATGACCCTCGACCCACAACCCTTATAAATACTACCGATGACAATGGGACAAGATTAGTAACCAGTCTCATACTCAATTGTAAAACCACGTTCAGGGTATATTTCAAGTAATATCTGTCATGTAATGGATATATCCATTTAGAGATGGGCATAATCGGGTATTCTTAAAACCCGGAACCGGTTCTAACCCGGAATCGGGTATGGATACAAGTGAGTGGAACCGGGTCTGGGTACAACCCGGGTACACATCAATATTTTTAGAACCGGTGTAACCGGTTTCGGGTACAATGGAACCGGGTCCGGGTACTGTGTGGAACCGGTTACAGGTACTATTTGGAACCGGTTACAATGAGTATTTCAATAAAGCTGATGGTTACTGTTCAGAACCGATTCCACTAAAAAAGCTGTTTTTTTTTAATTTTTGTACCGTTAGGAACCGGTTTTCAAATATAAAAATCGATTTCGGTGCATACATTTCAATTTGCATCCAATCCATCCATCTTCTTTCTTCTGTAAACACATTCAAAGAACAATATGGCATCAGAAGAAGGAGTTGTTTTGATTTTAGAAACCAAGCGTAACCCCGCAATTTGAAAATATTTTGATTTGTGTTTGATGTCGGATAACCATGAGATGGCTCGGTGCAAGAATTGTGGGAAGTTCATGAAGGCAGCAAACTCCACCCTCAAGAAGCATACCAACAAACATTGCCCGGTGACAAAGGCAAAAAAGGAAGAAAAGGGCGAAGGATCCGGTTCTTCTAATGTGTAGTTTGGTGGATCCGTTTGTTTACTTATGTTTGATGTGTTATGTTTTATGTGTGATGTTTGTTCAACTTTGTTGGTTTAACTTTATCAATGTAACCGTTTCGTTTGTGAAATAAAAGTTCGTTTGTGAAAAAAAATTCGCATATATAATCCTTTAAGTAGTACAAAATCGGTTCCTTCGGGACTCAAAATCGGTTCGCATTTGTTTCGTAACAGAATCGGTTCCTCGGGACTGATCAGAATTGGTTCCTTCGGGACTGATCAGAATCGGTTCCTCAAATTTATTTTTTTGCTCGTTTGCTTGAGGACGGTGCGGCACTTTCACTTGCGCTACGCTTTGGTGCGGGCACTTCGGTACAATCGTCTTCGGAATCATTGGTCTCTACCTCGTCTTCCTCTTCCTCCTCTTCTTCAATAATCTTGTGCTCCAACTCCACCTCGTATTCGAGACTCGACTTATGTTGAACACGATCAACGCCGTCCAAATGATCTTTTAGGCAAATTGCCATCTCTAGCGACTCCGGGGTTAATCTTGTTCTTCTAATCGACAATACCCTACCACTAAGAGAAAAAACACTTTCCGAAGCTACCGTGGAAGCTTGGACCGTTAGTAAATCACGAGCCATGGTGGCTAGAATCGGGAATTCCTATTCTTTAGACTTCCACCATGCGAATATGTCAAAACTATTATACTCCTCGGCCGTCAGAGTAAGTGCATCATCCCTTAATTTATATCGGCCGAGTTCACTAGATGGTTCGTTACCCCTTTGTTGTTTCGCCGTTTCGTCTCTAACGACGTTCAACATGGTTATGATGGGGTCGGCAATTGTTTCATCGTTAGAGGCCGAAGATGAAGCCCCATAAAAAATGGTATGATTGTTTCCCCATACTTATTTAAATAATGATCATAAAGTTTATTCAAAGATTCGTCGAATAGTTTTTTAGTTTTGGCTTTCAATGTTGGATCCTCCTCGTGCATATCCAACTTGTCGTAAATTTCATCAACTAAGGCGTTAACACCCGCTACATTTAAAATTGGGTTTAAAGCGGCGGCACATAAAAATACGGGTGGTAAATCCAAAAAATATTTTTAAAATTTATTGATCATTGGTGTCAACATGTCAAATTGAGTTTTCAAACTTTTAAAATTAGTTGTTATCAAATACAATTCGGAAATAACTCGAGAACTAGTGGGATAATAAACACCGGAAATTAAAGTTGTTGATTTTTTGAAAACTTTTAAAAAATTACTAAGTGTTTGAATGTTATTCCAAGCCGTGTCGGGAAAAGGGTCGACTTGGTAGTCATCACTTAAAGTTGTATGAAATGCTTTTAAAGTGCCCATTTGTTTTAAAGCCATTTCAAACATATGACAAGTTGAATTCCAACGAGTTGGAATATCCCAATTAGGACCAATTAATTTTTGGTTAACTTCTTTACAAAGTTTTTTATAATCTTGATATCTTTCTTTACCACTTTTAAAAACATCTTGAAGCATAGTTCTAAAAGCTATAATAAAATCCGCTACAAATTTATTTTTTAAACCATCTTGCACAACTAAATTAATAATATGAGCAACACATCTTGTGTGGAAAAAAGCACCATCACAAATTGGTTTGTATTTCAACTTTAGTTTTTGGATCGCATTTGAGTTGTTTGAGGCGTTATCGAAAGATATTGAAAATATTTTATCCTATAAACAATATTTTATAATTGTGGCATTCATAATTTTATAAATATTTTCTCCCGTATGAGGAGAAGGAAACTCTTCAAATGCGATCGTACGCTTCATCATTTGCCATATATTGGGATCAACCCAATGAGCGGTGACACAAGTGTATGATTCGGATAAACCGTGTGGAGCCGACCACACATCACTAGATAATTTACACAAGTCTTTAAATTTTGAAAAAATGCAATTAAAAAGTCTATTACCCAACGAAATTATATAAAAAGTCACATTAGTGAATTAGTAAATTGTTCCATTGCTAAAGAAAAAGAGGATAAAAAAATAAAAATAAAATCTTTACGGTGTGGTTTGGATAAACAAGTATACATGTTTTGAAAAGTCCGATCAATTATCAACTAATAACATACTTGTCTTTTTTTTAACGGCAAGTAACCACGTGCTAACTGACACCAGGCGTTGTGGCCAAGGTCGACTACTCGACCGCTGCCAGTCCCTTGCAGAAACCCGATCTCCACCCGTCCGAAAACACAACAGGGGAATAATCGATAAAACCTTGTCTCTCATCCAAGAGAACCGACGTCACCGTAATGCCCTTCACCTGGACGCCTTAAAAAATAATGTGAAAAGTGAGAGTTGAACCTATGTCATAAGAAACAACAAATCTTTCCTCAATTACTCCACCACTCTCTCATTGCCAATAACATAGTTGTCCTATACCACTCTGTTCCTGAGACTCATTTAACATGGGAGGGGAGGGAAAAAATGAAAATATGAAAAACCATGTTCCCGAGTTTCATTTAACAAGGGAAGGGAAAAGGGAAGAAAATATGACCAAATATGACCATATATTCATCCTTCTAAATTGAATAGATTAGGAGAGAAAATTTTCCTTTCCCTCCCCTGTTAAATGACTCGGAAATATATTGTACATATAAAATAGAAAATGAAATTCCTTTATTACCCTCACTTACTTACCCAACCTATGCCACTTGTTCCCATGTTATTTCTTTGACACTCCTCTCAGCCAAAGCCAGACGGTAACATACTAACATATGTCTAGGGATATAATTAAGAAATGTAGCTCACCTTACCCAACCTATGCCACTTGTTTCCATGTTATTTCTTAGACCAAGTGTTGTAGTTGCCGTAGTTCCTGGCTCCTCACATCATGCCGCAGTGGCAACATGGTATTCCATGTCACCCCACACCACACCTGCATATCTGCTGTTACATATTTTAGTGTAATCGGGATTGGTTTGTTGATTAAAATGAATAATAATACACATCAAGCAAGTTAGGAGGTGCAGGACAGCACGCTTGTACTCTACGGGAGTTCCAAGGGGGCAACGCCCCCTGGGGGGGGGGGGGTGGAACCGCCCCTGGCTGGTGTTGGAAATTTTTTATTTTAATTAAATTGCTATAATAAAATTGCATCAGAAAATTTTATTTCTGGAAAATGTCATAATTTCGAAACTTCAAAATTATGGTAGTTAAAAGGCAGTTTTATGGCAGTTGTGTCTTAAAACAATTGAGATAACTGCCTAATGGTAGTTAATCATCCATAATCTCTTAAATTCATAGACAAGTTTTGATCACATTTCTTCTGGTTCAAACTGTTCACATACAAACATATACTGGTTCAATTTCTCGAAAAATCAGAGTTGTATCCGATTAAATTATTCGGGTGAACCACTGAAATAATTTGATCTGAGAGTGATTACACGCCTCTCTGATCATCCAATTTTCTAGAAATTCCCCAACAAATATCAAATTATTTTCCATGAAGATGGCAAGCAGATCGATGAAGGATGTGACAAGCAAGTTTGACAATCTAGAGAAGTTCGAAGAGCAGGATTTCCGTCGATGGCAGAAGAAGATGCACTTTCTTCTCACAACCCTGAAAGTGGTGTACGTGTTGACTACTCTAATCCCAGAAGTACTGGAGGAAGGCAATCTGGAACAAATCAGGAAGTGGTCAAAGTGGGAAAACGACAATTACATCTGTGTTGGCCACATCCTGAATGGTATGTCTGATCCCTTATTTGATGTTTATTAAAATGTAGAAACTGCAAAGTTACCGTGGGACACTTTGGAAGCCAAATACATGGCAGAAGATTCTTCTAGTAAGAAGTTTCTTGTCAGTAATTTTAACAATTACAAAATGGTTGATGAAAGGCCTGTCATGGAACAGTATCATGAATTGTTACGAATTCTGGGGCAGTTTGCCCAACATGATATGAAGATGGGTGAATCCATCTCTGTTTCAAGTATCATTGACAAGTTACCTCCTTCCTGGAAAGATTTTAAACATAATATGAAACATCAGAAAGGAGAGTTAACTTTGGTTGAACTTGGAAGCCACTTCAGAATTGAAGAAGGCTTGAGAGCACAAGAAAAAGTGTTGGTCAATGATGAAAAGAAACGAGCTGGAACGTCTTCTGTAAACATGGTTGAGACGTGTGAATCATCCAATGAAACAGTAAGTTCAAAGGGAAACAGAAGTTTCAACGAAACAACAATTCGGGTTCAAACAAAAAGCCGAATTACCCTTGCTGGAAGTGTGGTAAGGTTGGTCACTCTAAGAGGGCTTGTAAGTTGATGAAGAATAACAAGTCTGGTTCAAAGAACAACAATGAGGCTGGTTCTAGCGGGTCCAAGGAACATAGGGGAAAGAGGTATAGACTGCATTTTCATTGGGTATGCGGAGCATTCATTTGCTCACAGGTTCTGTGTTATAGAACCAAATGACTACGTGTCTGTGCATACGGTAATTGAGGCAAGAACTGCAGGGTATGATG
Organism: Helianthus annuus; assembly: GCF_002127325.2. NCBI lineage: Eukaryota > Viridiplantae > Streptophyta > Magnoliopsida > Asterales > Asteraceae > Helianthus > Helianthus annuus. The sequence goes on from NC_035441.2 coordinate 95,024,379, forward strand.
AGAATAGATTCTCTTCAATACCTAGGCCTAGGGACATGGTTCCAAGCTCTAGTAATTCTCAAGTGGCTAATCAAGTGATTGATACTCCTACAGAACCTAGGAGGAGTGGTAGAGCAAGAAAAGCTAAATCACTTGGTGATGATTTTCAACTATATTTGGTTGAAGGATCTAGAGATGAAATTAAAATTCAATATCAATATTGTTTAAATATTGAGGAAGATTTAGAACCTATAGTGAAGCTATGGCATCTCGGGATGTAGCTTTCTGGAAAGAAATTATAAATGATGAGACAGACTCTATTATGCAGAATAATACTTGGAAACTTTCTGATCTACCTCCTGGGTGTAAACCACTTGGTTGTAAATGGATCTTCAAGAAGAAGATGAAAGTAGATGGTTCAATTGATAAGTTTAAAGCCCGATTAGTTATCCAAGGCTTTAGACAAAAGGAAGGATTTGACTACTTTGATACATATGCTCCTGTAGCAAGGATATCCACTATTAGATTGTCGGTTGCCTTAGCTGCAATACACAATCTTGTGATTCACCAAATGGATGTGAAAACCGCTTTCCTAAATGGTGATTTGGATGAGGAGATACATATGAAACAACCAGAGGGTTTTGTTATGCCTGAAATTAGCATAAGGTGTGTAAGCTAGTTAGGTCATTGTATGGCTTAAAGCAAGCACCCAAACAATGGCATCAAAAGTTTGATGATGTGGTTTTGTCTAATGGTTTTGTATTAAACAAAGTGGACAAGTGTGTATATAGCAAATTTGATGATTCTAGGAAAGGAGTCATAATTTGTCTATATGTAGATGACATGTTGATCTTAGGTACCGACCAGGATCAAGTTGATAAGACAAATAAAATTTTGTCATCTTGTTTTCACATGAAAGACATGGGGGAGGCGGAAGTGATCCTTGGTATAAGGATCAAACGGGAGAACAATGGCATATCGATTTTTCAATCTCATTATATTGAGAAGATATTAAAAGAGTTTAATTTTCATGATAGTTCTCCGGTTAGCACTCCAATGGATCCAGCTTTTAAGCTCTCACCTAATGAAGGTGTAGTTGTAAACCAACTTGAATATTCAAGGGCCATTGGATCTCTCATGTATGCCATGATTAGCACTAGACCAGATATAGTTTATGTTGTTGGAAAGCTTAGTAGGTATACTAGCAATCCAGGTGCAACTCATTGGCAAGCAATGAATCGAGTATTTAGGTACTTGAAAGGAACCATGAAATATGGTTTGACTTATACTGGATTTCCTTCAGTTTTAGAAGGTTATTCAGATGCAAGCTGGATTAACAACAAGGAAGATCATTCTTCCACAATTGGATGGACTTTTCTGCTTGGAGGAGGTGCCATATCTTGGGCATCTAAGAAACAAACTTGCATAACTGATTCGACAATGGAGTCTGAGTCTGTTGCATTAGCCACAGCTGGCAAAGAAGCTGAGTGGCTAACAAACTTGATTTATGAGATTCCATTGTGGCCTAAACCTATATTACCAATATCTATTAGATGTGATAGTGTTGCTACCTTAGCTAAGGCCTATAGCCAAGTGTATAATGGGAAGTCTAGACACTTAGGTGTTAGACACAGCATGATTCGTGAGCTCATCATGCATGGGGTGATATCGGTGGAGTTTGTGAGAACTCAACAAAATTTAGCCGACCACTTAACCAAAGAGTTATGTAGAGATCTTGTGCACAAGGCGGCTATAGGGATGGGATTAAAGTCCACATGAGCTTTCTCGTGTTAAGATACCCAATTCCCACCTAATATGACGTTAGGTGCTGAATTCAACACGGAAAGATTAACATCTAGAAATCGGAACACATTAGTAGCATCATCCCAAGGTATGTGTTTAGACCTGCAAGTTAAAGGAGGTTGAAAGTTTTCTTCTTAATAGTTCTATGAAAAATTGCATATGTAGGTGTAAGAATAAAGAGCTACTTATATGAGCATGAAGTTTAGCCGCTTTAAGAAGCTAGGACTTGGCTTTGATATGCCCAATGAAGGATGGGACACAAGCTACTAAAAATAGTGTCAAGAAAGAATATTAGAGCATGTAAACTTGTGTGTATATTATCTTCATGTATTCACTAAATAGAAAGGGCTCAATCCTTAGCGACACCGCTATATTCGAATATTTGGAATGTGTAATATACTAATATGAAATTCAATCGTCTCCATATTTCATTTATGCATAAGTTTGATGGTTGTGAATTTGTTTAAGTTAATCGAGGATTACGCTAAAATGGGAGAAGAGTGTTAGATATTTTAGTGTAATCGGGATTGACTTGGTGATCAAAGGAATAATAATACACATCAAGCAAGTTAGAAGGTGCGGGGGTGCACGCTTGTTTGAGTTATTATAATTCGAAGTGTATGGGCAGAGCCCGTACTCTACGGGGGTTCCAAGGAGGCAACGCCTCCTTGGCGGGGGGTCCGGGGGCTGCCGCCCCTTGGACCCTGGGATTGACTTGGTGATCAAAGGAATAATAATACACATCAAGCAAGTTAGGAGGTGCGGGGGTGCACGCTTGTTTGAGTTATTATAATTCGAAGTGTATGGGCGGAGCCCGCACTCTACGGGGGTTCCAAGGAGGCAACGCCTCCTTGGCGGGGGTTCCGGGGGCAGCGCCCCTTGAAACAGGGTCCAAGGGGCGGCAGCCCCTTGCGGGGTCCAAGGGGCAGAGCCCGTGGCTGGGGTTGGAAAAATTTTATTTTAATTGAATTGTTATAATAAAATTGCATCATAATAATTTTATTTCTAGAAAATGTCATAATTTCGAAACTTTATTATGGCAGGTAAGAGGCAGTTTTATGGCAGTTATATCTTAAAATAATTGAGATAACTGCCTAATGGCAGTTAATCATCCCCAATCTTTGAAATTCGCAGACTAGTTTTGATCACATTTCTTCTGGTTCAAACAATTCGCATACAACATACACTGGTTCAATTTTCAAAAAAATCAGAGTTATATCCGATTAAATTATTATGGTGAACCACTGAAATAATTTGATCTGAGAGTGATTACACGCCTCTCTGATCATCCGGTTTTCTGAAAATTCCCCAACATTAGCTTCCATCCTCGTATTATCTCCAAATTCTTTTTTGTTTCAATTGACCGACGCTTTGCGACTTACACTTGCACCACGGGGGGATGAGGGGGCCATGTGTTGTTCCCGACTCTCCTCGGTGACACATAGAGTTCACCATGGTCAAGGAACAAACATACCAGTAATAAACAAAAATCAATCTGAAAATGATGTCCCAATCAATGAAATCAAAGGTGTTTATGACAAACATACCAGTTGAAATCGCTTAATGAAATCCTCATTGTTGACAAACATAACTATTGATTTTGGATATACAAAAGCCAAAAATCAATTCCTCGTTCTCCATTAGGGTTTCGTGTTAATGTCCATACGGCTGAGATTTATGGTTTTGTGTGAGATTGATTAAGAGAGAATATGAAAGTCTGGATGATTGAATACTGGGTGAAAAAAGAGCATAGGGCAACGCGTTGCTTTTCTCACTCATAACCAATAAACATGGTCTAATACCCTACCACGTGTCAATAATAGGTGTAAGAGGCTGCCAAGTAGCCTAAACATGTTTTATTTTAACATATTTAGTATACTTGTGATATAATCTTACACACCAAATAATTTCAACCATCTAATTCTAAGGTCAGTGACTCAAATTCTTCTCCTAGGATTTTTTATATTATTATTTTAATCCAACACTATATATATATAAATATATTAAATTTATATAATTAAAAGTAAGATTGATTTCCCGATAACAATCTCATGATCAATAACACTCTTAATTTTAATTCCCTAAAACAATGTGTACTATTAAAAAAGTAACTCTATTTTGTCTAACTTTTATTTATTGCAGTAGGAATGAGCATGGTACCCGGTGCCGGTACCGAATTTATCGAACTGGTTACACTTTCGGTACCGACTTTTGAGAGTTTCGGTACCGGTTTTTACCCTCAAATAGCGGTACCGTACCGGTACGAACCGTACCATAACGGGTATATTCAGTACCGGTACCCAATTTTAAGGATTTTCGGTACCGATATTTTCAATACCGATACCGGTTTGATACCAGTCGATACCGAGTTCATCCCTATCCCTATAGTGAAGCATTCTATTCTATTTGAGATTAAAAGGTGGTAAAATGTTCCATTAGAGAGATTACACTCTTATTAATATTCGATTATTTTCAAAACCATAGTTTATTGTAATTTAATTTGATAAATAAATTACGAACATATATGAGATTATTATTATTAATTATATTATGAAAAAAGTCACGTTCTTGTGATAAAATGAAGACATATCATAGACACACAAACACCATAATCACACACTTATCTCACTCGTCATCCCCCATGCATTTCTCCAAGAAAGAAATCTGAACAAAAATTCTTCTCTCTCTCACACACATATATAATCATCTCCATCTTCACACCTCTTTTAACTTGTCACCTTCTCCACAACTACCATCTGCAATGTCAAGAATCATGGCGGACACTTCACCTTTTTACGCCCGCCATGAAGCGGCTTCTCCGACTCTCGGTGAGCTTTTGAAGTTCGTCGGAGCATCGCATCGTGTTCTAGAGATGAGTGAAACTAGCAGCGAGCCTCGATCGTTGCCGTTGGTTTTATCATTCAATAATCTAACGTATAGTGTCAAAGTTGGGAGTAAGAGGGTGTTTAATATGAATAAACTGTTGTTGAATGACATCTCCGGTGAAGCTAGGGACGGAGAGATAATGGCGGTCCTCGGTGCCAGTGGATCGGGAAAATCTACTCTGATCGATGCATTAGCGAATCGAATTGCTAAAGGAAGTCTAAAAGGGACAGTGACTTTGAACGGAGAACAGCTGGAATCGAGATTATTGAAGGTGATATCAGCTTATGTGATGCAAGACGATCTGCTGTTTCCGATGTTAACCGTGGAAGAAACGCTGATGTTCGCAGCAGAGTTTCGCCTCCCTCGATCGCTGTCGAAAGCCAAGAAGAAGCTGAGAGTTCAAGCTTTGATCGACCAGTTAGGTCTCAGAAACGCTGCCAAAACCATTATTGGTGACGAAGGACATAGAGGAGTTTCTGGAGGAGAACGACGTCGTGTCTCAATCGGAACTGATATAATTCATGATCCGATTATTCTGCTTTTGGACGAACCGACATCCGGGCTAGACTCAAGCAGCGCATACATGGTGGTGAAGGTGTTACAACGTATTGCACAGAGTGGAAGCATTGTTATCATGTCCATCCACCAGCCGAGTTACCGGATCCTTGGTTTGCTTAGTCGGTTACTGTTTCTGTCCCGAGGACAGACGGTTTACAGCGGCTCGCCGGATAATCTTCCTTTATACTTCTCTGATTTCGGCCACCCGATACCCGACAAGGAAAATAGAACTGAATTCACACTCGATTTGATCAGAGAACTCGAAGGATCGCCAGGGGGAACCAAAACCCTAGTCGAATTCAACAAACAATGGCAAAACCTAAAGGTGTCTCGTCAGAGCAACGAGACGCCTGCGCATGGCTTATCGCTAAAGGAAGCGATAAGCGCAAGTATATCCAGAGGTAAATTAGTGTCTGGTGCTGGCGCTGCTGGCGCCAGCACTAATTCGTTGGTCCCTATGTTTGCCAACTCAATGTTGATGGAAATGTTGGTTTTATCAAACCGACAATTCACCAACTCACGCCGAATGCCGGAGCTATTCGGCATCCGGCTAGGCGCAGTTGTGGTCACAGGCTTCATCCTCGCAACGATCTTCTGGAACCTGGATAACTCGCCAAAGGGCGTGCAGGAACGGTTAGGGTTTTTCGCATTCGCCATGTCAACAACCTTCTATACGTGTACGGACGCCTTACCAGTTTTTCTTCAAGAACGTTATATATTTTTACGCGAAACCGCTTACAACGCTTACCGTCGATCTTCATACGTGTTGTCTCACTCCATCGTCGCCATTCCGTCTCTCATCGTTCTCTCATTCGTCTTCTCGGCCATTACATTTTGGGCAGTGGGCCTAGACGGCGGCTTCTCCGGCTTCCTCTTCTACTACTCCATCATCCTGGCCTCGTTCTGGGCCGGGAGCTCGTTCGTGGCGTTTCTATCCGGTGTCGTGCCACATGTGATGCTCGGGTACACCATCGTGGTCGCGATCCTCGCGTACTTTCTCTTGTTCAGTGGCTTCTTCATCAACCCTGATCGAATCCCGGTCTACTGGATATGGTTCCATTACATTTCTTTAGTAAAATATCCTTATGAAGCGGTTTTACAGAATGAATTTCAAAACCCTAGCAAATGTTACGTTAGAGGAACTCAGATTTTCGACAACAGCCCGCTCAGGGGAATCGAGGAATCCATGAAAGTAAGATTGTTGGAGAGCATGAGTGCTTCGCTCGGGGTCAGTATAACCGGCGACACTTGTTTAACCACCGGCGCGGATGTGCTTAAACAACAAGGGATCACTGGGCTGAACAAGTGGAACTGCTTATGGATCACGGTTGCATGGGGGTTCTTGTTTAGGTTTCTGTTTTACTTCTCTTTGTTGGTGGGAAGCAAGAATAAGAGGAGGTAAAATGTAAAATATGAAAGTTGATGTACTTATATGAAAATTTGGACTTTAAGTATTAGGTTACATGCAATCTTTAAGTTGTCTTTCATTTTCAATAAAGACTAAATCTTGGTTCTTGAAACATCATGCAACACATTTTATTTGTTTGTTTTGTTTACTAAGGATTTTGTTTGTGAATGATTACAAAACTAATTTTGGACGCAAATGATTAGAGGTTAGATTTGTGTGTTGAAAACATTAAATTGTGATGGATTTGGTGTTATGTGAAATGATTAAGGAAACTTGTTATCTACCTTTTGTTAGTGTAAAGTTTTATTTTTGTAAATATGGGTAAACTATATGGACACGTAAATGATAAAAGACCTTTTTTAACTTGGTGTATATATTATCTTCAAAAGTTCGGTTCTTAATAAAATTAACAAACAAGAGTTATACTTAAGTTTTAACTAGGTGTATATATTATCTCAAAAGTTCGGCTCTTAAAGCATTCACATCCAAGGAATTAAATTATGTGTGTATTGTTTTTAAAATACTTAAGTTTTAACTAGGTGTATATATTATCTCAAAAGTGGTCTGTGATGAATGTTTTCATGAGTGATGGGATGCAACAAACCACCGTCACCATGAATGTTTAACGAGTGAAGGATTGTTTCCGTGAATTTTTTCACGCGTGATAAGTGGATGGATGTAAGGAGGTGTGAGTGTTTATTGTTGGGTGTTGTGAGTAATGACCATTGTCACTAAAAAAGGTTGTGAGTGATGGAATAATGATTGATGACATGGCGGAACTTGATTGGATGTTGTGAGTAATGGAATTTTTGTAAGTGATGACCACCCCCTCCCCCCTTAGTAAAACAAACAAGAGCTATACTTAAGTTTTTATAATTATTATATAGGGTCGGGATTTGGAGAAAACGGTGAAAAGTGTGAGAACGGTGAGAATGATTATGGATCGTCCGATCAAAACAATCCATGTACTAGATTGCGCGATGGCGTTTTCGTAAATAACATCCATATTATTAGGTGGGACGCGCTTCATTAAGGGTAAAAAGGTCTTTTTACCCTCATATTCAAAACGCCATCATATGATAAAACGCCATATAAAAATAAAACGCTATTAAAAACAAAACGCCACAAATTAAAATAAAACGCATTGAATATTACAGGAAGATGAAACAACACAAATAACTGAATTTCAGTTATTAACATTTATTAGAAGAAATTCCCTCCTAAATTACGCGCCAAAACATCATTAAATAAACAAACATAAACCATAGCTTCCATAATCACTTCAATCTATCCATTTTCTGCAAAAAAAAAATCGTTAACCAAAAACGCCAACTTAAGCAAAACGCCAAACACGACAACAATCGTTTCGTGGAGATACACTCTAGGGATCAGGCGATACGTCATCCATTTTGACAACAGAAGGATGGTGTATGTTAAGACGATCAGGGCTATTCTGAAGATGGAAGAAGAGATACAGAGGCAAATCTTATACATTGGCATCGCTCTAGACAACGAATGCCATGAAACGCATATGCTTATGAAAGCATTAACCCGCAAATTTGGACCAATCAAAGGAAATGTGAAGCCAGACCCTGTAATGACATCATGGCGTTTTGATGATGAAACAGACATGGTGACGATTACATACGACAGCGGAGAGCAGCAAGACTACTGGCTAGAAAACATCATGACAAAGCAGCGACTGGGTTTCATGGAAGAATTGCATAACGCCATCTGTACCAACCCAGAAATAGACTCAAAATTGGAGATAATGCAAGACATGTTCAGGTGGAGGCTTCAAAATATTCAGTAACAAGAAGCTGATGAAGATGAATGTGATGACATGGATGAAGATCAAGATGAAGACTCCAAGTAGGAAGAAGATGACACAAGTGATGGATACTATTCAGATAAAGTACCTTCTGACGAAGGATTTTAATTTTTTTTCCTCTTTTTTTTCTTCTATGTAATCTTTTTTTTAAGATAATTAAATGATATATTACTATCTTTATTAGCAAAACGCCAAAATAATACTAACCATGGTTTACCCTAACAAAACGCCATAAATAACAAAAAAAAATTCCTCCTTGCTATTTTATTTACTCCGTTATTGTATTTTGTCATGATAGTCTGCATAAGGCCATTTAAAAAAACGTCAAACTTAGAAGATGGGACGTCTATAACCTATAAAACTGATAAAAGCTGATCAACACAGTAAATACAAAATACGGTAACTGAAAAGACAGTTACTTTATAACTATCATTTATTACAATAAAAAGTCCCGCCTAAACTACGCGCCAAAAAACTCCTATAAAAGAGGGTCTATACACAATGAAATTAATCACACACAGAAAAACACAAAAACACCATATCCTCTAGAAACCACTCCCTTTACAACGCTACAGATGTCAAAGCTTTCACATAAATGCATCCTTTTTCTGAGGGGGTTAACTCAATAATAATATTTTGCTGGATGAGATGGACAAATATTCAAGAAAAAGAGACTGATGACAGTGATATGCCATCATGTGAGCTTTCTTCTTGATGATTATAGGCATGGAAGAAAGGGTTCAACTAAAGTGTAAAATGCTATTTTGGACTCCATTATTACAAATAGCATCAAGCAAGAGTTGATCTTCAATGATATGCCGCCAAACAATAGTATCACACCAAAAAACAGGATGCCACTAAGCAGCTTCTTCTGAAAAAGACGGGATTTATGTAGGAAATTTGGCAACTAGCAAAACTATTCAAAAAAGGTTCAAAATGCCAAAACAAATTCAAGAAGATAGAGGCTGATGACAGTGAAGATTCGGAACAGAAATTAGATTACAATTTTTTATTATTTTAGTTTTCAGTTTATAGTGTTTGGATATCAATTTATATGTTGATTTGTTAACTAGTTCTCTATAAAAAAAATAACATTATTATATAAAACGCCAAAAACTACAAACACCAAAAAGCTAGAAGTATGGAAACTGTGAGAAAAGCTGCTGGCAAAAAACCTTGTAAAGGTTATTAAACGCCAAAAGATTCACTAATCGCCAAAAAAATTGGTCTTATTGTAATCATATGCAAATATTAGAGACTCGTAGTGAATTATTATACAAAACGCCATAACGCCAAAAAAATTAACCAGAAAACTCTATAACGCCAAAAAATTATATATGTGACACAAAAACAATTAATTCAACGCCAAAAATTTTAAAAAATACGGTTAACGCCAAAAAAACTTAGACGCCATAAAATATTATACAACGTTGAGAAAATAAAAGAAGAATGAAAAGACAAAAAAGCCCCTCCGCCCTTCTCTATGACGCGGGACACGTGTTAGGCCAGGAAGCGTTCTCACCGTTCTCACACTTTTGAGCGTTTTCTCCTGAACCCGTTTCTTATTATATATATTGTTTACGAACACTTTCTAACTTTATTTTTATAATAATATATAGCTTTTTATTATTCTATTATTTAATATTATAATAGTACAATATTCACTTTTAATTTAACATATTTTTATATTATTATTTCACTTTTTGCAAAATCATACTTTTTTTAATTTATTTTTTTATAAATAGTAATTTTATTTTTATAATAATATATAGCTTTTTAATATTCTATTATTTAATATTATAATAGTATATTCACTTTTAAGTTTAACATATTTTTATATTATTATTTAACTTTTGTAAAGCCATATTTCTTTTTCATTTATTAATTATTTTTTTAATTTATTTTTTCTCCTTAAATCATATTTCCGTTTTCGATTAGTTTGATATTTATTTAATACCTTATGTTGAGTAAATTGTCATTTTAATCCTTGAGGTTTGTCCAAATTTGTCATTTTAGTCCAAATTTTTCATTTTAGTCCAAATAGTTTTTTTTCCTCTGGGTCCCTGACTTTTCTCTTTTGTTGTCATTTTGATCATATTGCCTAACTACATCAAAAAACCCCATTTTTAACCTGGGGTATTTTGGGGATTTTCAATTTAAATCTTTCAAATTGCCATTTTGATCCATTCTTTTTCTTTTATATTGAAAAAATAAAAGAAAAAATCTAATTAGTATGACCCACCCTACCCTCCTCTTCTTTATCAAACCCGCCTCCACCACTGTCAACACCATCCACCACCACCACCATCAGCACCATCCACCACTGCCACCATGTTCAATAATCAGTCAGTATACATTTGAATCACAAAAATTGTGTCGGCCAATTTAATAAAAAAAACCCTCATTCCTCTCAATTTCATCTTCAAAATATAAAAACCCCACATTCCTGTCAATTTCATCTTCAACCAACCTGCAAACCCTAAAACCCAACAATTCCAACAATGGCACCAATCGATCCACACTCATTCACCGATTCAACCCACCCACTAACCACCCACATCTCCCTCTCACTCTACTTCGATTTCTTCTCCTCCACCATCTTATCTTCCGCCATACTCACCCTATGTCCACCACCGCCCAACAGATCTTGCACTACCATCTCCACTTGCTCCACCCTACAAATTAAAATCAATGTTCATCCCACCAAACCCGATTGAAGAAATTTTGTTTTACATTTTATTCAATCTTTTGCAGACCCGTAACAAAATATTTTGCAAACCCACGAATAGACCTAATTGCAGAAATTTGTAGAAATCTTGTTTCTTCACGCCACCCTTGTTTCCACTTTTCTCTCTAGAACCTAGCCGGAATACCGATCGTTTATTCTAACCACACCCCTAACTGCCACTCTTCGTCGTTTATTTTAACCTCGTCGGAATACTGGTTGTTTACAAATTATGGTTTTAGGTTGGAGAAAGGGTGGTGTGTTTCTTGGCAGTGGTTTCAGTGTGGTGGATTTGGGTGCAGCGGCGGTGGTGTCGACGATGAGGTGTATAGTGGTGGGGGTGGGGGTGGGGTGGTGGTGGTGTGGTTGAGAGAGAGATAAGGAAGGGAGAGTGTGTGTAATTAGAGTGTGTATGTGTGTGAACAACAACAACAACAACAACAACAACAATAATTATAAAAAAATTATTTTTTTCTTTTATTTTTTTAATATAAAATAAGATTTGGACTAAAATGGCAAGTTGAAAAGTTTAGAACGAAAATGCCAAAAATACCCCTGGTTAAAACTGAGTATTTAGACGTAGTTAGGCAATGTGATCAAAATGACAAAGAAATGGAAAACTCGGGGACGCAGAGGAGAAAAAAAAACTATTTGAATTAAAATGGCAAATTTGAACAAACCTCAGGGACTAAAATGACAATTTACTCAGCTTATGTTTGTTAACTTTTTCTAAGACCATAAACAATGATTTTATTTTTATAATAATATATAGTTTTTAATATTTTATTATTTAATATTATAATAATAGTTTAATATTACATTTGCTTTTGAGTTTTAACATACCTTTTATTTTATTTTACTTTTTTAAAACTATATTTCTTTTATCTTTTATTTTTTGCTTTTAGTAATTCATTTTCTTTTTTTATTCATATTTCCATTATCAATTAATTTCAAATTTCTCTAATAATTTACGTTTGTTAATTTTTTTCTAAAAACTTAGGTACGAGTTGTGTTTAATTATTTCCATCTACATTCTGGTATAAGTTTTGTTAAAATGAAATTATATTCAGAATACAGTGTTTATTTGGTGTCGTAAAACAGTATGATGATAAACTAAATCGATTCTGACGGTTTGCCTATCTAAACAACATACTTCAATTTCAAATAATGTTTGTTTTACATTGTCATTTGCTTCGTTTCGCCGCAACGCGCGACGTCGACAAACCTAGTTCAAATCAAATACAACCCGAATTAATGTTTAAACGATTAAATGCATATCTGAAACTATTATGCTATGTAATATGAACATAGATAACTAAAAATTGACACGCTCACTGGAAAATGCAAGATAAGGCTATATCATATCGTTTCACGCACCTTGGTGTGTGTAAGGTGTAATATATTTTTATTGATATTTTAAGCCCATTTTACACATTAGTCAAGTTTTAAATTTATAATACACGATATTCTACTAACACTAAACACACACTTGGGCAAGTGCACTCATCGTGAGCGTAGTATAGCGTTGGTAAGATACCAAGGTCGTCCAAGGACACAAGAGCTTTTAGTACCAGTTTATCCTCAACGTCTAATCGATCTAAATTTTTTTGAGAAATGGTTTTAAACATGAAAAAAAAAACTAAAAAAATACACAAATAAAAATAAAATTAAACAGATACACAAGATAACTCACTTGGATCCGACTCGCCTATTAAGTATCCTTTGATGATTTTCGCACTTTCGGACTTTTTAAGAGATTATCTTAGTTATAATAGTAGGCCCCTCTTTTGAAGGTGACGTTACCCTCAACCCAGTGGTTTGAGTCAGCAAGGATACAATCCAAAAGGGTCGGAATATTGAAAGATAATTAATTAAGTTATTAATGTGAAAAGTGATAGGCCCCTCTTTTGAAGGTGACGTTACCCTCGGCTAAGTGGTTTGAGTCAGCAGGGATACAATCCCAAGTAGCCGGTTTAATGTATTAATAGTAGTTTACATATGAGGGTATCAAGCCATTCGCACCCCCGCCATCCAATACTAGTGGGTATTGAAGGAGGTCCTAGTAAGCTTGACCTAGGTCCTTGCAGGATCTATACACTGAACAAGGCAAGAACCTTACTAAACCATTCCCTTAACCCCCGATCAGGTAGTCAACATATCTCTATATAGACCGTAGAGACATGAATGGTGTAAATCTTTTACTTTATATTGACAGTAAAGTAATGCTAAGACACCACGGACAAATGATAACGAAAATTCACCTTCAACATAAGAAACTAGTTATTAAAGTCATTAATACAAAACCAAATAAAAAGTGCTGAAAGATTAAAAATCAAAAGTAATACATAAAAGACTTGTCTTCACCAAGTGATGTAAGAGGCTTAGCCAAACATGGCCTTTGATTGGCAAGAACTCTTACTATCAATCTTGGATCCCGAGACTACTACACACTCAAAAGGTGGATGATGGATGATGGTGGTGGGTGTTGGTGGTGGAGTGGTGGCAACATGGGAGAGTAGTGGTTTGCCAAGGGATGCCTTTGAAGTGAGCCAAGCACCCCTATTTATAGCCTGCACAGAACCCTGGCCATGGCCCCGTGTCCAGTCGGCACGCCCCCGTGACCAGCCTTTTCTCTTCCTTCATTAAATGCATTTGTCAGCAAAGGGCCCCACACGGCCCCGTGTACAGCGGGCACGGCCCCGTGGGCAGAATCGTATATGTACTATCAAGATTTTGCAAGATTCTGCATATCTTTGCGTTGACCACGCCCCGTGCTGAGCTGGGCACGCCCCTGTGGTGGGCGTAGAAGCTTCCACAGCTTTGTCTTTTCTGCAGACACCTAACCACTCCCCCGTGTCCAGTGGGCATGGCCCGTGGTCAGCCTTCTGCTTCCTTGTTTTTGCTTTGGGGATGCTGCCGTGGGGTCGGGCATGTCACGTTTATTCCTTTTCTCTGTATTTATGTTAGTTTTGGCTGTATATTTGTTCCTTTTGCTCGTTTAAGCTCATTTGGTCCTGTAAATTCAAAAGGAAGACAAAAACACGCTTTTTCCAACATTAGTACTAAAAAAGGGTTAGTTTTATGCCTTATCTGATGTAATTTATATGTTACATTTTGCACACATCAAATTCCCCCACACTTGAATCTGTGCTTGTCTTCCTTAAGCAAAACTCTTTAATACGTGGCTTACACACCCAAATGGAATAGGTAGAGGAGAAGTTTTGGGCTTGTCTTGAGTGTCGGGAATCCAAGATCTTTATTTGGTTTTATTTTTATTCTATTTACAATCCTATTCGTTATGATTTATTTAGAACATTTCATAAGAAAAATTACTTATTTGGGCATAACATGCCTCTTTAAAATTCCATTTATATACAAGTTCACATACCTCACAGGAGATCACTCAACACTCGGCTGAAGATGTATTTTTGTGAAACACTCGAGACCGGCATGGAACTTACTTCTACCATATGCTTGCCAAGCAATCAAACCTCCTCCTTTTTAATTATAAACCTTCGTAAATATCAAGAGGACTTTGGGAAAGGGTTAGGCTTGGGCTAAGGGTAGGTGGTTTTGGTTAGTGGTTAGTAAAAAGGGCTAAAAGTGTAAAAAGCGTCGGTCTTCGTAAAACTTTTTGTTTTTGTGACTTTTATTCAAACTAAGCATATTTAAACAAAGTTTCTTTAAGGAACTTATTTGTTTATTGCTAGACTTTTTTTTATAAAGAAATGTCACCAGATAACCGAGCTTTTTACTAAAATAAAGGGGTTGAAAAGAAAAAGGTTTTGGTGGGTAAAGGGTGTTTGTTTTGTGGGTTTTGAAATGAAAAAGTTTAGGCTCAAAAGGGTTAACTAAGGGGATTTTGGGTAGGTGATAAAAAAATGAAAAATAATGGTGTTGAAAGGAAAATGGGTTAGTTCTAATGCCTCCATCATTTACTTACTTGGGTTTAAGTTGGTAAGGATCGGGAATGTATCGTCGTGGCAAGTTCTAGAGTCGTAAGAACCAAGCGGCTATTCACACAAGAAACGAAAAATGAGCATTTAGTTTAAAGATTTACGCTTGTATGCTCAATAAAGGCTCAAAACTCACTTGTTGTGGGAATGGGTTTATAATGTGATCAAGTATATATAATCAAATTTTTATTAGATTTGTCATGCTTTTTCATAATTTTCTTATGTTGGTTCTTTTTATCATGACGCTATCGGTTGTAAATTTGTAAAAATATAACATTTTTAGAACTTGTTATTCCCAAATTAAACCAAGACAAGTAAAGTAAAAAAATGTAAATTTTTGAAAAAAATTGGGGTGATTAGCGGTTCCAATAGAGTTTTGTGTAAGGCTTGTTATTAGGACTTGCAAAATTCAAGATTTTAGCATCCCCCCACACTTAAATTACACATTGTCCTCAATGTGTCCCAAAAATAAGTTTTTAGGTTGATTTAATGTGTAAAAATGTGTTGAAAAACAAAATTTTGTGTTACTGGGCGTCTGGCCACGACCCCGTGTTGGTACGGGCACGCCCCCGTGGTCAGACTGCCAGTACCAAAATTTAACAGAAGACTGGGCACGGGGCGTGTTGAGTGAGCACGGCCCCGTGTCCAGTTATCTGAACTAGGCAAATTTCTGCAGAGCTTGGGCACGGGCGTGTTGGGCTGAGCACGGCCCCGTGCTGAACTTGCTGTAATGCTAGAAAATTTTCGGGAAACTCTGTTTTTGTGCATGGGGTGTGCCTTTAACGTTCCCTTGGTAACCTCCACATTTTCGAGTGTGTTTGATTCCTGAAAAGTAAAGCTAAACTAGAAAATATAAAAGTTACACTAAACTAAAATCTACGGATAGTTCCGCGGAATGCCTCCGTGGTGCGCCACGTTTATAAGGGTCCTTGGCTAGACCCTAAGTCAGTCATATGTTACCCGAGCGGGATGTCTCGCATCTTGTGTTGCACCGTCGGAGAGCGTTATCCAAGCTTGAGTCTATGACATCCATGTAGTTGACCGGGTCATCTTCAACTCTTTTCCCAACCCCGAATTTCATCTCTTTGTCTCTGACTCTTAATGTTAGTTTCCCATCACTCATATCCACCATTGCGTGAGCGGTGGCATGGAATGGTCTTCAAAGAATGAGCGGTACTTTGGTGTCTTCCTCCATATCGAGTATGACAAAGTCGGCCGGGAAGACAAAATCTACGACTTTTACCAATAAATTTTCGGCGACACCTTGTGGGTATTTGATAGACCTATCGGCTAGTTGTATGCTCATCTTTGTGGGGCTTGTTTTACCTAGTCCGAGTCGGTCAAACATTGAAGCGGGCATGAGGTTGATGCTAGCCCTAAGGTCGGCTAGTGCATTGCGTACAGGAGATCCCCCAATGGAACAAGGGATGGTGAAGCTTTCGGGGTCGATTTTCTTTTATGGGAGTTTGTTGAGTAGCACGGCGGAGCTTTCTTCGCTTAATTTGACCAATTGCAATGTTTCAATCTTCCTCTTGTGAGTGAAGAAGTCTCTCATAAATTTTGAATATTTTGGCATTTGAGTGAGGACTTCCACAAATGGAATATTGATATGGAATTGTTTTAGTAAGTTTATGAATTTTGTGAATTGCTCGTCGGTCTTTTGGCGAAGTAAACGACCGGGGTAGGGCACCGAGGGGTTCTTGGTAAGTTCGGGATTTAGTGGAGGCGTTGTTTCCTTATGGGTTGGAGGTGAGGTCGTGGTTTGAATGGGTGGACTTTTTTCGGATGGTGGTAGTGGGGCCTCCTTGGAACCTACGATCCAGTTTCTTAGTGTTATGAGATGTACTTGCGCCTTTGGGTTGGTTTCGGTATTGCTAGGTAGTGCGCCTTGTGGTCTCTCGGAGAAATTTTAGGATAGTTGATTTAGTTGTTTTTCAATGTTTTGTATACTAGCTTGTTGATTTCTAAAGTTTGATTCCATTTGTTGGAATCGATCCGAGTTCTTCTTTTCGATTTCGGAGATGAGGCGTGAAACAGTGTCTTCAAGCCTCTCTCGTCCCCCTTGTTGTTGATAGAAATTTTGTGACTCATTTCTTGGTTGTTGTTGAAAGTTTATTCGTTGGTTTTGGTTTTGTTGGTTACTACTATTGCCGGGTTCCCTCCAACCAAGGTTAGGGTGGTTAGGCCATCCTTGGTTGTGGGTGCCCGTTGGGGGACCGCCGACCTAGGTCATTTATCAATGTAGTTTACCATTTCCGTTTGATTATCCATTTCTTTCATACAACTCCAATTTTCATGTGGCCCACCACACCCTTCGCAAGCCATAACCAAGACCGTTTTTTCCATTTCTAACTTTTTGATTTTTGAAGATAGGGCCTCGATTTGGGTTTGTAAAGAGGTGTTCTCATCCACTTTATGGGCACCCGGGGCAATAGATTTTGTGCCTCGGGGTGTGTGCCATTGAAAATTGTTTTGAGCAATTTACTCAATTTGATTATAAATTTCATTTGGGCGACGATTACCTAGGAGTCCCCCGGAGCTAGAGTCGAGTGTTTGTCTTGTGTGTGGCAACAACCCATTATAGAAAGTGGATACTTGTTGCCATACTGCGAGACCATGATGAGGACTTTTTCTCAATAGCTCCTTGAATCTTTCCCAAGTTTCATATAAGGATTCCCCATCCTCTTGTGAATATATATTGATTTTAATCATTAATTTAGCGGTTTTAGAGGGCGGGAAAAACTTATATAGAAATTTTTTTGGCAAATTTATCCCAAGTGTTTACCGAACCACTTGGGAGGGTGTTAAGCCAAGCCTTGGCTCGGTCTTTTAGTGAAAATGGGAACATTCGGGGGCGGATGGCGTCACATTTGTCAGCAGAGGGCCCCACACGGCCCCGTGTCTAGCGGGCACGGCCCCGTGGGCAGAATCGTATCTGTACTATCAAGATTTTGCAAGATTATGCGTATCTTAGCGTTGACCACGCCTCGTGTTGAGCTGGGCACGCCCCCGTGGTGGGCGTAGAAGCTTCCACAACTTTGTCTTTTCTGCAGACACTTGACCACGGGGACCCCGTGGTCAGTCTTCTGTTTCCTTGTTTTTGCTTTAGGGATGCTGCCGAGGGGTCGGACATGTCATGTTTATTCCTTTTCTTTGTATTTATGTTGGTTTTGGCTGTATATTTGTTCCTTTTGCTCGTTTAAGCTCATTTGGTCCTCTAAATTCAAAAGTAAGACAAAAACACGCTTTTTCCAACATTAGTACTAAAAAGCGGTTAGTTTTATGTCTTATTTGATATAATTTATATGTTATATTTTGCACACATCACACCTTCATTTCACATCTTTGTCTTGTCATGAAGTAATTATCACCTTATTAACACATCACCTTCACCTTTCCTTCACTTTCTTTCAATAACCCTTACTTTGATTTCATGCACCCTTTCACTCCACATTACTCCACCCCAATCACATTTTAATCATTTTCCATTTATTAAATTTTTACAAAACCTAATTAAACTAAATTTAATTTAATTTAATTTAATTTAAATTTAAATACTATAAATTTTCAATATTTTTATGCATCAAGGGGTTGCACACAATGCTTAGGGGTTTTTTCAATCTTTTTTGATATTACACTTTTAACCAAAAGCTATTTGTTTTTCACTTTTAACCCAAAATTTGCAATAGTTTTCATCTTTTTTACATTCAACTTTGGTCCCCTATACTTTTCATATTTCGCAATTTTTTTGTTTTACGTTTCGTTTTAAATTTTGCGAGTTAACACGGTGCAGCGTGCGTGTATGGTTCAACGTTTTTACGTCGTCTATTTTTTCCCATTTGAAATGTTCGTCGCAATGCACGGGTTGTGGTTCAACGTTTTTACGTTTCGTTTTACAGTTCATTCTAAATTTTCGAGTTAACACGGCGCAATGTGCGTGTATGGTTCAACATTTTTACGTCGTATATTTTTTTGTGTTCGACAAGGTCATCGCAACGCATGGGTACAAAGCCCACATAGTTATTAATTTCTATGTTTTACCTTACGGTCTAATATCTTCGCATTAACACGCTTCAACTTCAATATCGCTGATTGTTGGCGATGGTATGACATTACTGCTATTTGACACAGTTTTACGAAGCCGCGGTAGGGCTTAATACTAGTTTACTTAAATAACTAAATTAATATAACATTCAAAATCAATAAAAATTAAATTAAGTTAAATAAAATTTCATTTGAATTCAAATAATTTAATACATTAAAATTCATACAACTAAAAACTAAAACATGTAAACGAAATATAAAAACTAATCTTCCACGGATCCTGCTTATTCCACCCAAGCCGAACCAACGGCGTATCCGGCTCAAAACTCTCGTAAATAATCGTCGAATGCTCCTAATGCCATAAATCGAACACCCTCACTGACCCATCAGCCGAAACCAAGCCAAAACGACTTCAAACAAACCGGTTATTGTTTCTTTATTAACACTTAACACTGGTGGAGGCCCTGGTGCATTCCCTGTTCATAAACAATATTTTGAAACAATAAACTGAATTGTATAGAATACAAATTGTAAATGAAACTGAATTGATTAAAACTACCACTGAGCAAAGTCTTAAAGCTTCGGTAGAAATTAGGAGACACTCTACACTTTGGAAAGGAGGAGTGTAACCTGGCTTTTATAAAAATTATTTTGACCCATCTTGCAAAGAACAACCTGTTAGAAATAACCCGTTGATGTGGCCTTTTGGATCATTTGAGTAACATTACCAATATGACATAACTAGTCTCCGATAATTACTTGATGGTAGTAATTGTAAATATTAAATAGTTTAAGGGGACAATTAAGATTTCCCTTTAGGTACCTTTTAATAAGAGAATGTATAGAGTTTTTCATAACCTACCATCACTTATGATCATTATATATTGATCATTGGTATTGATAAAAAAAAGGAATGCAAAACTCCTTAAGAACACCAAGAATACTCTCTAGTGTGATCCATCAACACAAGGTACCATAACGGGAATTATGACCTCATCTTTATCATCAAAGATAATCATCTCTACAAGTAAGTATCTTTAACTTGGCATCTATATTTACGTTATGATTGAATAAACATGATTAGGGTTCTTTATTTTTTGACTCATGTTTAATGATATAATCAACATGTGGTATCAGAGCTTGTGTTAATTATATCTAATTCAATCATGTATCTGCAACTATAAACGAAATTGATTTGAACTTGATAAATAAATCAATATGTTTTCATAAGGATTTACACAAATTGGTTGATGGATTAATTGATTAATGTTTTCTAAAATCGATGATGTCGTCATTGTGTTAATGGTTAATGGCTTCTTGAAATTTGCGAACCGTTTTTCTCAAACGATGATTTGTTTTATGTTTGAAATCCAAATTATTAGTTTATTGATGGTCCACCTTCCTGAAAATTATTAGCAATATTATTTGATCATTATAACACCTACTTCTGCTATCTTAAATTGCAATTAATGGTGACTTTAATGACAATCTCTATTTTATACATTGGCATTCGTATTTTTTAACCATGTTGCATTTCTTACTTCACTGACATAATGATTTCTTTGTGTTGATGGTAAATTAATATTTGTTTTTATTAATATCAACTAGGTTTTTGTCCTAGCGCGTTGCGCTAAGGATTTCGCCACGTTTCCGAATGTTAAAACTAATTAAACGGCAATTGAAACAGAATTTTATTCGCGACGGAAGTTTCGTCGTTATTGTCAGCTCGATGTTTTTCAAACGATATTGGTTTGCTTTGTCACATTTGCTACAACTTACAATACAAAAAAGCTCTTTTTACTACATACGTTTTAGATAATTTTCTTCAATTGATTCTTATGATGAGAATTATGTTTTCATTAGATCTAAATTTGTTTTGAACCTTTTTTTAAGTCTCACTTTCATCTCCACAAACAGTCAAACACTTGCATACAACTACATATACATATGTATACAGAGAGATAGATCGAGATGTGTGTGTTTGTGACCAAACGCCACCAACATCACCACCCACCGGCCGTCACCATTGCCGGATGTCATTCATTAACAGATCTGTCAAAATTTCGCCAGAAAATCGAGCCCCCCTCCTTCGGCACGCGTCTCATAAATGATGTTCGCCCGACGTTCAGATCGGTGTACTGATGTTCAGATCGGCCATCCGTGCTTGGCTGGAAACCATCGCGCAACCGTGTATCTGAGGTTTAGACCTGCAATTTCCGCTGTAAAATTGACTCGAAACGTGGACTCCGCTGTAGAAAAAATGACTTGAAACGTGGACAAGTGCAAACGTGATACATGGCATGTGGATTGTGGCATTACTGTAAATAACAACTTAATATTACTCATTTTTACCAAAATTGGCACCAGTATATATACCAAAATATGGGCTAATGTTTACCTTCTTAGTAAGTTCTTCTTTCGCCTTCTCAAACTCCAAGCATCTGAAGGACAAAAATACGAAACAGTTGAAAAACATCAACAATGAGTATTTAAAATCAACACAATATAGTAGGTATGAGTATATTAAATTCTAATCTTACCAGTTTGTCAAGTCCGCAAATTGATCTTTATACTTATTCCCACTTCTTATCTCCTTTTCTTGATCCATGTCCCGAGACCGGTTAACATCACATGCCCAATCATATCCTCTGTCTTTACCTTAATCATGATCTTGAGACTATTCCTTATTTTGGTCCCTAGAACGATCACGTTCACGACCAGTCTCTATCTCTACCCGTCAAAGTCCATATCTATGTTATTATTGCGACGGAAATTGTCACGGCCAAAGTTTGTTCTACCACCTCTAGGCTGGACTTCATTAACTTTTACAACCCGTCCATCAACAGTCTAATAAAGATCCATCAAATGAAACAACTAAATATATATTGCTGAAATGCCCATATTGAAGAAATATTTAAAAAAAAAAAGTACTATGCATAGCAGAGTTGGAAATTTGGCAGGTTGAGCAATAGGTCAAACGGGTTTGAGTGAAAGCAGTAGCTTTTGACCCGTTTTGTTTGAGATTTTTATTTTACTTTTTTGAAAGATTACCCATGTAATACAACCATAATTGACCTTTTTTCCATACAAATCAGTTGAGATTGTCACCTCTAGTGCATAACATAATGACCAAAAACATCAACATATAACTAACTGCAAATACCCTTTGTTCAGAGGCTCAGAGGGCGTAAATGAAGGTATATATATATAACCGTGGCTGCATCTGACGTCTCTCAAACACGCCACGCCACGCCACGGTTAAATCCTCATCTCGGTTTACACCCACACAATCATCATTGTCTAATACATATATAATGCAACCAGTTCCATTATGAAAAGAACACTACAGACCATGAAGTTGGATAGACTCAGAGGGTGTAAACGAAGGAGATAACTGTGGCTGCATTGGAGGTTACAGATGAATATCTACCATCTCTCAAACATGCCACGCCACACCATGGTTAAATCCTCATCTCGGTTTACACCCGCGCAATCATCATTACCTAACTCAATAACCAAAACGCCAAACAATGGTTGCATAAAATCAATGCCAAAAACAGAATCATAGACCAAATGATGTAACTCCATTATTATCAAAGGAACTCTACAAATCACAAATTTATATATATACAATATACGTGGTCTTCAGAAATCCTAGCCAACAAAGAAAACAGATAAGCGAACTCACGGTTTCAAAATTCAAATCAAGAACATCTCATATGAAGACACCCATAGTCATCGATAATCGTAGATAAAAGCAATCACCACCCATCAAAGTCTGTTAGAGTCTCAGCATAGGAAACCCTAGCCATCATCGACACCTAACAACGAAAAGCCAAAAATAGCCACGGTCAACAACAGAAAACAAAGAAGGTGATCAAAGAGAGGAAATAATAGTCGCTACCATAAGTGCCCTTGAACGGACGCCGGCAACAACCAACATCTCAGGCCAAGAAAGCCTAACCGTTATTGACTGGCCACAGTGAAAACCCCCAAAGTCCAGAAGGCATGCGATGATCTTGAGCTCCGACGAACGGTGGCCTAAAATCCAGTTGCTATGCCAGAATTGGGGATTCTAGAGAACGCGGAACATTGGACGGACAAACACCGCCGGTGACGGTGGCACTCTAGCCTACGGACCAACATAACGTCGGCGACGGGAACTTTCTGCTCTTTCTCTCTCTCTAGCCCCCACTCGTCTCCGCTATGAGCCAAGAACTATGACCGGCAAATGTAGGTCATGATAACCGGAAAACGGGAACTGTTTCTAAGAACATACCCAAAATGTTATATAGGTATAATGCCAATAAGATACATCAGTTGTATGATTATTGTTATCATTATTATTTGTTTGAATTTCGTATTGCAAAAGGAGTTAATTAAACGGTT
Organism: Helianthus annuus; assembly: GCF_002127325.2. Lineage (NCBI taxonomy): Eukaryota > Viridiplantae > Streptophyta > Magnoliopsida > Asterales > Asteraceae > Helianthus > Helianthus annuus. Next base: position 95,047,958 of record NC_035441.2, read on the forward strand.
GAAATTTTAGATATATGTTTTGACCCACTGTATTTCATCCGAAGCCCAAAACTAATATGTGATGTGATTTTGTTGAAAATCACGTATTACATTGATTATTATATAAATATGGATAAATGAATAAGTTATCATTATCTATGCTTAGAATTTTTCAAATTCCTAAATACTATTTTGATAATTAGTCTATTAGCATTTGACTGTAATCTAAAACATGAGTATACACACACTTGATTAACGTGTAAAATGTGTATTTTTTACTTATATGTCTTAAAATGAAATTTTGACTTAGAATTATATAATGGTATATTTCAATGTTGTTGATTAACCTTTTTTTTGTTTGACATTGAAATTTAAATGATACCATTTTATGTAATTATGTGTATTGTTGAACAATGAAACTTTCGGCGACTCATATATTATATACAAAGTGAATTCCTAGCCTAATTTACATAATATAGCATTTCTTGCCCAAAGGTGTTATGTTATATTTATGTGCTTTACCTTATTGTGTATGTATGTTCATCATGATACATGAATTTTGGTCAAAGCCAAAGCGAAGCCAGAGTTTATGTAGAACAATGAGACAGTCTATATTTATGTGTGTTCATAATATGTGAATTTTGGTCAAAGCCAAAGCGAAGCCAGAGTTCATGTAGAACACTAAAGACGGTCTATTATTTATCTCGTTCATAATGCTGAATTTTGGTCAAAGCCAAAGTGAAACCAAAATTAGGTAGAACATTAAGCCGAGGTTTATTATTTTTATATCGTTCATAATGCGTGAATTTTGGTCAAAGCCAAAGCGAAGCCAAAATTCAGGCAGCACATTAAGTTAGTTTTTTTTATTTATGTATGTTCATAATACATAAATTTTGGTCAAAACCAAAGCGAAGCCAAATTTATGTAGAACATCAAGACAATCTGTTATTTATGTACGTTCATAATGTCTGAATTTTGGTTAAAGACAAAGTGAAGCCAAAATTCAGGTAGAACCTTAAATTAGTCTGTTATTTTGGTGTTATAGTATATTATATCTTCACTATAATAATTTGTGTCTGCCTTGCTTGATTACCCCATAATGTATATTATTCCAAGTTTCTTCTTAAGTTTGTATCTCATCTATTTTATCAACTCTAATTTCAAAACCTAAAATGTTTTGCTTACTAAAGAGTTTATACAAAATTTGCTTTTGTTGGATTGTTGATTATTTCTTAAGATATGACAATCCTACTGCTCTTTTCTGATAAAATTATTACAGAAGAAAACTAGAGCATGACTAGTGGGATAAGTTAAACATTATATCTCTTATGATAATCACGAACTCATTTCATTATTGCTATCATGGGAGCTATTCTAGATTCTGAATTTCCCAAGACTAATCTGTTTTCTTTGGAATAATAAAAAATAACTCCTAAAACGAATGCATTACTCTAGTTTCTTACTATAAAGTTAGTGGTATATGTGAATACATCATGATGTACAATACCATGACCCATTACTTAAAGGTTTACACATGGAAATCATTACACTTTTCCGATGCATTACATATAACTTTTCCACCAATACCATAAGTTGCCTTAAGAATCAACTATACCACTCAAGAGTACCAAAGGAAGATGAGTGTGTTGATTAGCAACATATGTACAGGAAAAGGAATGCATGAAACTGGAAAATTAGATGTTGTTCATCTCACCGCCACTAAACCTAAAAAGGAGGATACTTTTAAGATTCAGAGTTAGTGTACAAGTACTACTTCCAGCTATAGTTTCTTCAAAGGAAAGTCTCACTACAAATTTTGCCATTAACTAGGCATGAGCATCGAGACTATCCATAACTCAATGAGAGAGCTGGCTAAAATAAGTAGTTAGATATTTATGATATTTGAGTCTGCTAATGCTAATATTCCAATTAACACATGACGGGTTGAGTCTAGTTCTATACGTTTACTTATCAGAAATCAACAAATAATTAATTTGAGAATTAGTGGCAAAATTTTATGTTAAGACTATAAGAACCATAATAAACTATTTTATAATTGGGCTTTATGATACATTATACATTCTGTAGATTATTCAGAATTTAGTATCAATATAAAAGCTACACTATGACAGTTGTGAGATTTGCATGGTTAAAACAAAGTCACTCTTACCTTAAATTCTCATATTATTTGTCATCTCAATCTGGATAGAAACCTTATAAGATAGAACTAGATGATGGTACACCTTTTCAAAAGAAAAAAAATGAGACTTACAAATTCCATCCATTAAGACCAAATTTCATGAGAAATCATGACTAGGTTAATGAAGGATGAAATATTATGTGTTAAAAGCCTTAATATTTAAATGGCTAAGGGAATAAATCAAGTTCCATAAAAAATTTAATTTCATTGGAACTTATCCCAAAATGGAATATTCGGACATAATTCATTTATTATAATATTTACTTGTATTTAGTATGTCTTATATGAATAAAGGTATTAGAGAAATTAATTCATATATACTATGATTCCTTCTAAATATGTCCCCAAAATTTTTTTATGGACATTAAGGAAATCAAGTCTAACATATATGATATGTTCCCACAGCACATACATCATTGAAACTTATCTTGTAGCATTCCTACAGATCTAAAAGGTTAGTGGGAGCATTAAGTGTCTTAATCTTAATTTGCGAGAGTTACAAGAGGTAGGGAAGTGAAAACTTGTTATTATCTCAATTTGTACCTCTTGGATAAGACATTGCTCCTTTACAACTTTTCTCTTTAAGAATATACTGCTACTCTAACAAAAGTTTCATTGTTGCTTAAACGTGGGCACACTCAGATTTCTTGCCAAAATTTTAATCCTCAAACAGAGAAACTACAATGAGTAACTTCATTAATTTGTCTCTATTAGAATTTATTGGTCTTCTAATGTTGACCATAAGCATGCTAAATTGTTAAAGTTTTCTAAGTCAGTTGGAGCAGTAAAAGTCCTTATCTGGACTTGTCAGAAGTGCAAGAGGCGGGGGGAAGAAACCTATTAAATTTTACTCTGGTTACACCTCTTGCACACCATACTGCACCAACTCTTACACACTTAGAATTATGAAAGTGATAGCAACTTAGGCAAGAGTTAATCCATAAAACTGAAACTCTTAATAAACCTAATAATTAACTAAGGAGGCCATCTAGGTTTAAAGCCTACTAACTTTGATGATTATGTATCCTCCTTGACTGAAGTTGAAATGGATATTGGAAAGTTTACTGGTCCTACCTCCTCTAATTAAGCCACTAGCATCAATCAATTTTCTAAATGGAATAAGAATTGTTATTAGCAAATTTGATTTTATTTTTAGAATAACGTTTGGGATTTGGTTGAATTACCTAAGGGTGTTCATCACTAAACAAAATCGGAATGCAAACGTTAAGACGCTAAAAGTATGATTGATTGTTAAAGGTTATGCTCAGAAGAGAATTATTTATCAAATAATCATCTTACTTTTCTAACAAAAAGTTTTTTGAGGATCATTGTTGTTCTAGTGGCTTATAATCATTTAGAGCTACATTATATGAACATTAAAACAACTTTCCCTAAACAAAGACTTAAATGTTCATAAAACAGCCTGACAGTTCTGAACTGAAGGTCAAGAACACTTACTTTGTATGTCAATAACTTCCATGTATAGGTTGAAGCAAGCATCAAAATATGATGAAATATTAATGCAATTCTTTTCATCAAGAGTTAAGTGTACTTATGTACCTACCTCAAGATGAGTAGGAGCAACTAATGTAAACTCGTCCCAACTAATGTAAACTTGTCCTATAGTGATCGCATTCTTTTGATAAGTATATGTTACACAACTCAAATAATTTCTCACACATATTTTGATATAATGAATCTCGGAGATACCACTTACGTTAGAGATATCAAAATATACAGAGATAGACCCAACGGGACATTAGTTTGGTCCCATAAGCTTTACTCTAAAGCGGGCTCTTGCATGTGTAACAAACAATATTGCTTTCCTTTAAAGGATAAAATGATAAATGAGATTACTTCCTTATGCTTCATTAGTTAGAAGCCTTACGAAGGTTCAAGTCTATACTCGTTTAGATATTGCTTACATTGATGAACATTAGACCACTCTAGAATATTGTGAAGCATCTTATAATATCTTTAAAAAACGAGAGAGACTACAAGAAGAGGTTGATTATTCTTACCTTGATTTTGTAATGTGCAAAAGAAACTAAAAGTCAACTTGGGGTAATCCTTATGTCTGCGGACAAAATCTTACTCATGGAGGAGTCATAAGAAACTGTTAACAAAAACATAAATTATAATGACATAATGTGTTGTTAATTAACAACGTAATTGTCACTAAATGTTGTTGAAAACTTATTAGTGGACTCATAAACTTATGAACTCCATATATATTGAAGACTTACTGTGAAAAGTTAGCTACCTTGTTTCCTCGAACAGTAACAGTTCGAGAGGTGTTGCATTAAACTTCGTTACAAATGATAACTTGGCCAAACTTATTTATCCTTATCACAAATGATCACTCGGCCAAGTGGGAGAATGTTAGAAATAACCCGTTGATGTGGCCTTTCGGATCATTTGAGTAACGTTACCAATATGACATAACTAGTCTCCGACAATTACTTGATGGTAGTAATTGTAAATATTAAATAGTTTAAGGGGACAATTAAGATTTCCCTTTAGGTACCTTTTAATAAGAGAATGTATAGAGTTTTTCATAACCTACCATCACTTATGATCATTATATATTGATCATTGGTATTGATAAAAAAAAAGGTATGCAAAACTCCTTAAGAACACCAAGAAAACTCTCTAGTGTGATCCATCAACACAAGGTACCATAACGGGAATTATGACCTCATCTTTATCATCAAAGATAATCATCTCTACAAGTAAGTATCTTTAACTTGGCATCTATATTTACGTTATGATTGAATAAACATGATTAGGGTTCTTTATTTTTTGACCCATGTTTAATGATATAATCAACACAACCAGGAGCGACCCGTTTACCCATAAATGAATCAATCTAATACATATGTTATTGTCAAATGAACATCTTCATATATTGAAGGCATGTTGGGAGAAAGGCTGCAAGTTTGTGTACTTTGCTAGCAGAGCAGCTAATATGGTAGGACCAGATTGCATTCGTGTGTTGTGTGTTTGGATACAGAAAATTAAAATTGCAACGCTAAAATTACAACAATATCTCAAGTGCCAACACAAATATATAATGTAAAATAATAGAAATTATATTGATTATTAATATTATTATTACCTTGTCAAATTGAACGGGTATCTTTTTCTTTTGTAATCTCTCAAGCATTTTCATCTCAGTATGCAAGAGAAATAAGACCGACTGCCCTACACAATCATAACGGCCTGTGCGGCCTACTCTATGTATGTAACTTGCCGCATCATGAGGGCATCCTCCACATAAGAGAAAAAATAGATTTATACCCCAAAAATAGTGCATGGTAAGACTGCAAATCAGATGTGAAAAATTCGAGGAATTAAGTTGCGAACGACACAATGTGAGTCAGATATAAAAACCGGGCTAAAAGAGAAACGTGTCAAACATATTGTTATTTGTGAGTCATCCAAAGTATACTTCTTTAAATTGTTATTGTAATATTTCTACTCAATTATAATGAACGGATTAACACATTAAACATTAAGAAAAGTGTACACATGAACTATTTTCCGTTTTGACCCATACGAAAAAAACGTGTTTGAATCATTTTCTATGTGGAATCCTTCTCTTGTTCACAATGACCAAACCATACATGTGGAGGAACAAATGTGTCCTGCTATTATTTAAGCCTCATTATTAGAGACTTCAATATATTTGAATTATAATCAAACTAAACATAGTTATTTTCTATTTCGTATTTAAAACTTAAAAACAAAATTACCAGCCTTATGAGGGAGAACAATCCAGATACATCTAGTAGCATAGTTTTCAATGAGGTTCTTGAGTTTTGCATCTTCTTCCAATGGCGGTTCTAGAAAAAACGTCAAGGGGAACCCTAATTGATTTAAGGCATAAAAAAAAAACTCCTCTATTGCTAAAAGTTCTAATTTATTGGTATTCCAGTGAATCATTTTTCAAGCTTCAAACCTATTTAAAAACGTATATTTGGTACCTTTTTTACTGATTTTTTCTATAATTTTTCTTGCAGACTACAATTGATTATGCAACTTTAGGTGCTTCTTCTAAACTGCCTGCCATTCTTGCAACATATCCATTCCAGGTAGGATTAAACGCATGTATAAATGAACATAATTACACAAATCTTCATACATCATAACCTAATCTAAAACATATCATATAAACAGCACATCGAAGAGTAAACAATCTCAATCAAACACCAAAATTCTACCTTCACCAAAAACCGATCAATAATTGAATAAAAATGCCAATTTATGCAATTAACAACATGAACAGATCTAATCGTACCATACAACACGTATGAGATCTAATGTTATTAGATAAGAAGAATCTATAAAACAGTGAGTTGAAACAACAAATTTTCCCTAATTTCGAAGGAAGCAAACATACAAATTCAAATTCAAGCAAAATTAAAGTGAAAGGTGACATTCACGAACCTGATTTGTTAAAACAATAGCAAACCTTCCTTCAATAGCTAACACCCTGTACATACACTTCACTAATTAACTTCATAAACTACAAAAAATTCAATAATCTATATAAATACAGAAAACCAATAACTTACCAGAAAACAAAACTAGATGCACAACGGAGAGAGAGTATGATATGGAATGGCTTTATATACTCCATCACAGGTTAAATATACAGAAGATGAACCAAAATTCAAACACGAATCCATGTGAATGCTGATCTACACCGTAAGATTAGGTTTAAAAAACAACCACAACCGTAGGATCTGTGTTTCTTGTGAGAGATTTGTGTTTCTTGAATAGGAATTGGATTTTTATGCAAAGATGTGAGTGCGATATGTGTTTCAATCAGAAAGTGAGATTCAGAAGTGTTGTTTTGGGGTTTTTGAAACCTAGCTCGATGTGGAATTAATACAGAGGGATAAAGAGGGAAGGAAGGAAGAAGAAGATGAAAGGGAAAGAATGGTGGAGCGCGTGTGAGGATTGAAGCTCTGATACCTGCAGTAAGAGAGAAACTGATACCTGCAGTAAGAAGAAGAAGAAGATGAAACAGATATTTTGTCTTTATGGTTGACTTTCTATCCAGCCCTTTATGCGTATGTTTTTGTTTGAGTTTTTTTAAATCAAAATTGTGAGGAATTCACACCTAGGATCAAATTAGGGTGGGGGCTGGATATGAGGACACGTGGCCTATCAACTTTTCCTTTATTATATAGGAAGATATGTCCAATATACAGTTTGATGACATGCGCTTTATACAAATTAAAAGTCACCAATTATATAGAGGTGCATTTAGATCAACCCTTTAATAGCCCTTTGTTCCTTTTTAAACCTAACATTTACGAAACTTTCGAAGATCAAGTGTACTCTATAGTGCTAAAAAAGCGGAGCAACGAAGGAATATAAGCTCTTGCTTGATCCTCGTAACAAACTTCATAACCGATTAACTATAACTAAATCTAGTTAGTAATAAAAATCGAACCAAATTGACCCATACACCCCTATGCTCGCCGTAGCCTGAAGCCTCCCACATGAGTAATGGTAGTCGACTAATACCCCAAATAATCTCCAACAAAAGACAGTGATGATGAATAATAACACATCATCATCGTCTCCTCCAAACACACCACCTGCAACTCCATATTCACTAACCGAAACCCTAACCCTAATCCTCTCCAATACCACTAATAATCCCACCACCTCTTCAATCTCCCAATTCATCCCTTATCTAACCCCAACAGTCATCCACTCAATCATCCAATCCAAAACCCTCAAATCACACCCCCAAATTCTTCTTCATTTCTTCAATTTCTCCCTAATTCACGCCCCAAGTTTCTCCATCGGATCTCCCACCACTCTCCCCTCCTTCTTCACCCTCCTCCAAACACTATTCGCCCACAACAAATACTCCGATGCCAAAACTCTCCTCGTCGATTTCATCGCCGCCGACACGCGCCGCCTTCTCCTCCGCCGCATCCTCCACCCCGCCCGTGACATGCCACGTCATTCCAAAGCTCTCTACGACACTGCAATTGGTGCTTATGTGCAAACAGGAAACCCTAGTTTTGCTATGATTGTGTTTAGAAGGATGAAAAGGCTCAGAATTTGCCCTAAGTTGATTACCTGCAACACTTTGATTAATTCACTGGTAAAACACTCATCTTCTCACTCACTTTTGTATTCTAGACAAGTGGTTAATGATGCTATTAAGCTAGGAGTTGTTCCTAATGTTAATATGTTTAATATTATCATAAATGGTTATTGTTTAGAGAATAAGTTTAGTGAAGCTAGGGGCTTCATTCATAAAATGAGGGACTTTGATTGTGTGCCTGATAATGTTACTTACAACACTTTGTTAAACGCTTTGTGTAAGAAGGGGCGGTTGGGTGAAGTTAGGGAAGTTTTGTTGGAAATGAAGGGTTACGGGTTGTTTCCGAATCGGAACACTTATAATACTTTGATTCACGGGTATTGTATGCGGAAAGGGTGCTTGAATGAAGCGACTCGTGTGCTTGAACTAATGACGGAAAGTAATTACTTGCCGGATGTTTGGACTTACAACACGTTGATTAGCGGGCTTTGTGACGAGGGGGATGTTGACGAAGCGGTTAGAGTTGTTGGGAAGATGGAGAAGTTGAAGTTGTTGCCTGATGTGGTTACGTATAACACGTTGATTGACGGATGTTTTAAGTGGAAAGATGGTTCTGAGGCGGTTAAGATTCTTGATCTGATGAGTGAAAGAGGGGTTGATAGGAATGAGGTTACGTATAATATATTGGTTAAGTGGTATTGTAAAGAAGGGGATATGGATACAGCTAGCCAAACGGTTGAGCATATGGAGGGTAGTGGATTTGTTCCCGATAGTGTGACCTATAATACTTTGATTAATGGTTATTGCAAAGCGGGTGATTTAAGAGAAGCGTTAAAGATTATGAAAGATATGATCGGGAGAGGTTTGAAGATGGATGCTTTTACTGTTAATACTGTTCTGCACACGTTATGTGTAGAGAAGAAGCTAGATGAAGCGTATAGATTAGTTCAAGATTGTAAAAACCGAGGTTATATCATTGATGAAGTAAGCTATGGAACGTTAATAGTCGCGTATTTTAAGAACGGGAATGCTGATGACGCGTTAAAACTTTGGGATGAAATGAAAGAAAGAGAGATTGTTCCCAGTATTATTACTTATAACTCGATTATTGGAGGGCTGTGCAAGTCAGGTAAAACCGATCAAGCGATTATGAAGTTGAATGAGCTTCTAGAAAACGGGTTATCACCCGACGAAACAACGTACAATACAGTTATTCTCGGGTATTGTTGGGAGGGAGATGTTGAAAAAGCGTTTCAGTTTCATAACGACATGGTTAAGAACGATTTCAAACCCGATATTTATACATGTAACATTCTTCTTCAAGGGCTTTGTAGTAAAGGGTTGGTGGAGAAGGCGTTTACTCTGTTCAACACGTGGGTTTCGAACGGGAAAAACGTCGACGCAGTAACCTACAACACGCTGGTATCGTGTTTGTGTAAAGTTGGGAGATTTGAAGATGCAATGGGCCTCGTTACTGAAATGAAGAAGAAGAACTTAGGGCCCGATAAATATACGTATAATGCGGTTCTTGGTGTGCTTACAGATGGCGGAAAGCATCAAGAGGCGGAGGATCTGATGTCAAAGATGATCGAATGGGGGGATGTGTTTGACGATGCGAATGCGTTAGGAGTTAAAGAGGAAATAGATGCAAGTTCAGGGGCTTATTCGGAAAATATTGACAAGCTTTGCAGTGAAGGTAAATATAGGGATGCGATGAGAGTTTTTGTAGAAGTATCAGAGACGGGTATGGCTGTGAAGAAGTCTACTTGTATCAATTTGATGTGTGCACTTGTTAAGAGAGAAATAAGTAGGTCGAATGTTGTTTGACTGCAAAAAGTCAACGGATGTATTATCATAAAAATAAGAGTAAATTTCACTTTTTGTCCTTTATGTTTACACTGAATTTTGAAACGTGCCCTTTAAAAGTTTTAGTTTCAATTTATGTCCTTAAATCACATATTTTATATCACTTTAAGTCCTTTACACTAAACTGAGTTAAATTACTCAGTTAGTTTTATTTAATGCAAGGGTATTATTGGTATTTCATATTAGTTATTTTGTTTTTAAAAATAAATAAAAACAATTAAAGGTGGGCCCAGCAGACCACACTCACCTAACACCTTTTCTCCTTCCACCATCTTCCACACACATCTGAAACCGATAGGGGAGAGACGGCGAAGATAGGTGTCGGAGAGAGAGAGAGAGAGATAGGCGACGATTTTCCGGCAAACAACGGCAGCTGTGATGTCTCCGGTAAGAACAACCGCCCTTTCTTTTTTTGATTTCCGATCTGTAAACTTGTTTCGTAAAAGTCTTCCCTCACGATTTTCCAGCAAACAGTGAATTGACGAATGGATAGTGAATGATAGGGTTAGGGTTAGGGTTTGGAATGAGTTGATTTGGGGGAGAAGAGGCGAAGGTGTAGAAGAGGAGAATAAGGCAGTTAACGGAGATGATGAATAGGAGCAATGGAGATCTGGTTAATGGTGTTTTGAAATTAGGGTTCATTGAGGAAGATGATCAGTATTGTCTTGCAGTAGTAGTTTGCCCATCAAAGTGGAACAAATGTTCAAGTCGATCTTATGATTCTGATAATGTGATTTACTTGGTAGGTAGGTTACTCACTCTTGTACTTCATTTAATTGTATTGAATTATTTTTAAAAACAAAATAACTAATAGGAAATACCAATAATATCCTTGCATTAAATAAACCTAACTGAGTAAATTAACTCAGTTTGGTGTAAAGGACATAAAGTGATATAAAACATGTGTTTTTTGGACATAAATTGAAACTAAAACTTTTAAAGGGCACGTTTCAAAATTCAGTGTAAACATAAAGGACAAAAAATGAAATTTTCTCTAAAAATAAAACATTTTGAGTTTATAATATTCATGTTTTTTTATTAAGAATTTTTAGTATTTTTTATTATAAATTCAGCAGCAAGTAGTTGATAAATTGATATGAGGTTCATTTGGGTTACTTTTTATATTTGATCTTTAAAATTTATATCTATTAATAGACAGATGGCAGCTTGCCAAGATATCGTCAAGGAGGTAAGCATCGATAAAATTGTTTGATTCTTTGTGTTGGTGCTTTTGATGTTACTATGGGCACTTACTTATATATTTGATTATTTCAGGTTATTACAAAGGCTAGTACCTGAGGAGAAACAACTGTCTTTTACTCCGAATAATGTCAAATACGGTGGGCCTATTCATAATACTGAAAACAAGGAGAATAAATTTAGAAACCTTAAGTTCCATTTATCAAACCAGAAAGAAACGAGTAAATCCGTTTTTAGGCCGGCTAAATGGCAACATATTGGCGATGGACGATCGGATCGAATAATGGAGACTCATCAAGTGATAGTGATACAGAACAAAGCCTTACTGCATATTATGCTGGTGCAATCACACTTGCAAATTCACCAGAGGAAATAACACGACGTGAAAGTCGTTCAAAGCGTTTTGAAAAGAATCATGGCAACCGAGCAGCATCTAATCTTGCAAAAACCAAAAACGCGGGTAGAAATTTGTATACTAGAAGTGCAAATGCCTCTGTTGGCAAATAGTAACCGTTTCGATGAGGGTACCGCCAGCAGGGCAGTTGAAGATATCGATTGGGATTCTCTTACTGTTAAAGGAACGTGCCAAGAAATTGAGAAGCGTTGCGCCTCACTTCTGCCCCCGATCCTACTACTGTAAGCCTTTTGCCTACCAGGAAGAGAAAAGGGGTAACGGGTTGAATTCTACTGATAATTCTGGCGAATGGTTGAAGGCTCATGGTGCATGTCTTGCTACTGATAATTCTGGCGAGATGATGCCTGATGCCAAGGTATGTATATTCTGATCATGAATGCTCATCCATTTTGTAGTCATGAAATATGCTGGTCAACTTGGTGGGGTAACGGGTCAAAATGGGTAACTTTAGACAAATGGGCCACACTTTTTGAATTCTATAAATAGTTACATTATCCGTAATAAGTAATAATAATATACACATCAGCTGAATTTTGATGAGAAGTGCTTTAAATGGTTGGGTTTTGGTTTTCAATGTGCAGGCTTCCATGGCTTCTCTATTCATGCCAGAGCCCGATGATGCGGTGGCCCATGGGGATGCCAGTCTTGCTATTAATGATTTTTTGACCCGTATCATAGCCCGTTTTGTAGTAATAATAATCACCCACAAGAAATCTGTAACAAAAACTGGGTGAGCTAATCTACACATGGGGGCATGGTTTCGATAAAAAAGTGTATGATGATGATGAAAGAAATATTTTTGTGAGTTTACAAGTTGATTTCTTATAATGTTGGGCATTGAGTAGGTCATGGGTCTTAGTTCAGAAGTGATAGATATATTTGGGTATTATAAGATATGTTCTAAATTTGACTCTAGTTTTATTTCTTAAACAAAATCATTTAGAAAAATGACCAACACGATTGAATTTACCCCCAATGAAAGTTTCAAGTTAAAACAATTTTGATGTTTTTGAACATGGAATTTATGCGGAGCTAAAGACTCATCAGCATTGAGTTTGTGTGTATACAACCACGTTACATGGGGTCTAGAGACGAGAATCCACGTCTCATTTTTAATAAGAGCATTGTATTTATCCTGCGTAGTGGTGTGCCAATGTGGATTATGCGTAAGGGGCTAGCGAGTAGAGGATGTGGTGACATGAAGGTTAATCTTATCAATTGTTGTTGGGTTGGAGTGCCCAAAAGGTGAACAAGGGTGGTTATCATGGCTAAGGGTAGTGATGACTGACTGGCGAGAGATCGATCGGTTGGGGATGGGGAAGGATCTGCCACCTCGAATTCGGATGATGGAGGGTTGGTTTAGATTTAATTCATGTGCCAAGTGGCTCATCTCAGGCTTTGTTTCCCCATCATATGAGAAATAAAATGAACCACCTGCGAAGAAACTGAAGTTTCTGTAACAATTTCTAGACAAGGGTGGTTTCATAAGTTTACTGCAAGAATTGCAACAGGAGTAAATGATATGGTTCCAGAGGCTTCTGTCAAGTGTTTCCAGAGAAAGCTTGTCATTGCGAGTTGGGCCAGGTGTTGCCTTATTAGAGGCTTTAGCCTGCAGGGAACAGACGCAATAGCATTGTTATTAAACACGTACCTTCTTTGAACAAGAGGTCTCGCCACTTGTTGCTTATCTTTTGCAGTGGGAAAAGCTGTGGTGAAGTTAGGGTTCGCCAGTGCATCTTTAGGCACACGGCTTCATCTTCCCAACTGTTGATGCATGTTATGTGACAACAGCTTCGATTATGGTCTTTGGATATATCGTCAAAACTTGGATAATATTGAAGACTTAGATTCCGAGGTTAACAAAGAGGAGATCCAGAATTATACACATATTAAAAATCAAACGCATTGAACAGTAACGCAGGGCATTTTAGGGTTTTAATACCCTTTCAATTTTCACCTCCTGCTATCTTTCCTTCATCTCACACATGCAATAGAGAGAGATAGATGTTGGTGCAGGGAGGACTCCACTGCCTGAGAAAGATGCAAACGACGGCCGGAGGAGAGAGATCGGAGGACCCCACCGCCTTAGAGCGAGAGAAAGATGCAAACGACAGCCGGAGGAGAGAGATCGGAGAAGAGAAGGAAGGAAGACAAACGACGGCCGGAGGAGAGAGATCGGAGGAGAGACGACGGGGTTTAAACGTTTTTAGCGTTACAAGTGTACAGTGAGGTGGTGATCTGAGCAACAAGTGTACAGTGAGGTGGTGATCTGAGCAACGAGTGTGAGACCTGGCGAAGGGGATTTGGTTCAACACGGCGGCGAGGACAGTGGGGATTAGTGTTCCGATGACTCTGTTGGTACTCCGACGAGCACCCCCATGCTTGAATGTCAGTTTTCCAGTCAAAATAGAAACAACCATGGTTAGATACACACCTCCAGTGAGCCTGGGTTGCGACGGTCAACCCTCCGACGAAGCACATGCAAAGTTCAGGTCAGCCCTCTTTACCTAAATGTTCTGTTTGAGATTCAGGTCGGGGATCCGAAGGTATTACGCATAACTTAGTAAATTTTTATTTCGCCTATAAATTTCGTGTGTGACATAAGTAACCAACTTAGAAAATTATTTATCACCAAGGCTTTTATTGTGATCTGTTTCTGTTATATCGTACACAAATTTGATATTCCACATGAACATAAATCATGGAAAATTGACATTGTGAGATATGTTTTTGATAAACAATTAGCTTTACGGGGGTAGTCTACACAATTAATTGCATAAAATTCAAATGAGCATTCGGGTATTATGCTAGAGTGATCAATCTTGGGCAATCTGCAACGGTTGTTCAGCAAAGAAAATTTTCAGAACTCATGTGATAATTATATCATCTCTTTTGCAGCCATGCACATGCCGTCCTTGACCCTAAATCAATCTCCTGAATTAGACGAACACTAACTAGATCGATATTCAGTATCGTCTTCATCACAACTCAGCGTTCAGTTCACCTTTGATGAAGGTAAACATCGTATTCCCTTTTGATAATCTTTATGCATACGCGAACTATATACCCGGTCATATACCCGAAGTTTTTAATTTATATTATTATTTTCCATTAACCCTTATCTATTATAGGAGTTGATTAAATATAATCAACAAAACACACCCTTTTTCTACAAACAGACCAAAGAAGTAATAATCCATAATGTTAATATTTTCATGTCAGTGTTTCTGTTTTGCATTATTGTGTTTGGAATACATATTTTTGAATGAGTTACTAAAATGGCCCAAGACCTCTTTATAGATTCACAGTTTTAACGCCTTCACTACTTGTACAAAGTTATTCTATACATTCAACATTTTAATAGATTAATAACTTTTTTAATTGTAATTATGTCATTTTGCATATATGGTCCTCGACTTGCAGCCTGCGAAAATAGGTTCAGTATGTTGTCTACGGGTTGCGCTAAGCGGTCCTGAATTGTTTTTGGTTTTGATTGTTTGGCAATGTATATTTGATTGGAAAGTCGAACAGATGAAAGCTGGGAAAAATGTTTTGCCATATGTGACAAAGATTTGGGTGTCTCTTTTGGTTGGTAAAATTGTTTGGTTGTTTAAAACATTGCTGGTGAAAGTGTCATTCAACCAGTATGTGATTGGGACACTTACGGGATCACCGTTTATTGAGCCTTAACAAGAACGCGAAGAGGAGGATAGAGCGATTGAAGAGGTTCATAAGCTACAGAACGCGGGGGCAATTTCCAGCCCGATCTGAAGGCGAATATATTCAAGAAAAGTGGAAGGTTTATTTGTTGGTACTCCAAGAACCAACACCAGCACTCCCATGGCTGGTACAACTGGTAAATTTTCCAAATCTAAAGAAAGCCGATGAGGGGATAACTATTGAGATCACAAACGAAAAGCAGGCAAAAGTTGCAGCCAAGCAAATATTCCTGAATGTTGCTAAACATGGTTCCAGGTAAGTTCTCTTGATCTTAATTTAATGTTGCTTTAATCGATTTGTTTTTCAAACATTTTCGACTGGTTGATCATGTTTTGTGTTGTAAACGTATGATAAATAGATTTGTAAACGAGCAGAGTTGCAATCGAGTTACTTGAGATTGTTCTCGATTCCAACTGAGCTTAAACATGCCCGTGCGTGAGCTTGAGCCTAGATCAACAAGGATTTTGTCATTTCTGAATTTAAACATGTATGTAGGCAGGCAACCTTTAGTTGTTTGCCACGGCTGGAGTTATTTATATGGGTTGTTACAAAAATTTATTACAAATTCTTTTTTCAAAACTTGTCCCAGCTCTAACCTCTACTTCGAGGACACAAAAATACACATAAACTATCACATCTCTTGATGATGAAGGCTTTATAAATATCAGTGGTACATTAATCAAGTGGGCCATGGTAACATGTTTATTTTATGTTCGTCAATGTTAGCGTTTATTTTTGTTTTTGAAGGGACTCCCAAATGGGGTTTCACATGAAAAGACTTGAAAGAAATGGCCCCATGAGGATGACGGGTTAATAAATATGATTTATCTTTTTTTTTTGTTGTTGCCACAATAAATTACTTTGTTACACTGCAGCTTATGTTGAAGGTTTAACTGGGGATTGTTCTTGCAAGTACTGATAAGAAGATGAAGATGAGGACCATGACAACTGAATGTATGCAGGGTTGTTTTGCCTAAGATGAAGATGACGACCACGAGAACTGAATGTGTGCAGAGCTGCTTAGCCTAAGAAGAAGTACCTAAAAGCACGCCTCGACAACAACAAAATTTAATTGGTTCATTATAGAATCTTTGGTTATGATAGTAACAACTCATGAAGGGGTGCTAGAAGAATTGGCCGATAAAGGTTAATTGCTCACGGTACATATTTCATTGATTACAAAAACTTATCTTATGATTTAAATCTTAAATTTATAGTACCAACAACACGAACCAACTGTTAAATCAGGATCAGTTGAAATGGACACACTTTCTTTGCAAAACAGGTTAGTTCCCCGCCGCAACGCGCGGGTGGGAACAACCTAGTTTATAACAAAGAGTAGTTTCCGAATTTGCTAATCAACAAGAATCCCGAGTTTGAGACTTTATGCGTATTCCGAGTTTGTTGAAGCTTATAGCTTGTCCGAGTTTAAAGCTCACAATATATAATATCCGAGTTTATCCAAGAGATATTCATATAATGTACCAGTTTATCAAACTCATGTAGAGAGTCCGAACTTATCATGAGGACTCATGTCCGAGTTTAATGCACATGGAGTCCGACTTTATCGAGAGGTCTTATGTCCAAGTTTGTCTTGTAATCTAGTCCGAGTTTTGTTTATAATGTACGTGGGCCTAGCCCAGTGTGCATGTTGTGGTTATATAATTATAAACAGTATGTATAAGGGTTTTTGGAAAAAGATAAGTCTGTGAGAGCATTCCAGAAACAAAAAACCCATTCCTACTCGCATGTTAAAACATGATAAAACCGTTAAAACCGTTCAAATGAAAATGAGATACTCATTTTTTTAGTGACATGCCAATTTAAAACCGTTCAAATGAAAATGGGTTGATTTGGGCCTGTATACTACTAATAACAGTTAATAGAAAGAATGTAGCAATCAAGAAATCAGGTAAAATGGGTTGAAAGATGACTAAAGTGCACTAACTGGTATATTAAATGCTTTAGGAATGAATGAATGCTGAGGTGGATGGGTTGTCGATGACACAATAGCTATGTGTTTCTTGCCATATCGGTTTCTCTCCTTCCAAACTATGAAGTGAAATGAGTGTTGTAGAATTAATATGACTGGAAGAGGCCGGTTTTCATCTAATGATATCCGGTATATGTATAATTAAAATGATTTGAGTGAGGCATTGGTGGGCAATGATAGGAGACCCAGAGAAATCTGGGTTCGATCCTTGAGCCAAACTGGTTTTACCGGCAATTTCACCGTCTACGGGCGGGTGGGTTACCGGGTTTTCCCCGGAATTGATAGTGGACTCGGGTTATTCTCGGAGTACTCCGTTTGGTTCAGTGGGTGTCCCGAGAGTGCTCGGGATTGATTCTATTGGTCGTTATAAAAAAAATGATTTGAGTTTTAACCCGGACACTTTTTAGTCCTTCCTGTCCATTACGTGTTTATTTATTGAACATTCGTATTCGTTTGCTTATTAAAATTAAAATTACTAATCATTGTATTGTTAAAATTTGGTGATGAATAAAGTTTTGTTGTTTGCCGTTCAAAAAAAAGTAATCAATCTTTTCGATAAAACAAAATATGAGGTTGCAACTTGCATGCTTCCAAAATATGTCATACAATAATAATGATTATGTATTAATTATAAATAGTTTTTAATATAAGTAACTTTTTCAAAACGTATAATATGTAAATAGTACAATGTTATAATATGTAAATAGTATATCAAAATTCATTTTTTGAGTTAATTACGTTTTTTTGTCTTTGTGGTTTTTCAAAAATCACTATTTTAATCCATTGGTTTAAAAATTGTCAAGACAATCCTTGTGATTTCATTTTCGTAACTATTAAGCTGGAGGGTGTGGGAGCGCCACCCTCGCCACATCACCATCTATAGCGCGGGCGCTATATAACCACACCGCCATCTTTAGGGGGGGGACGCCATGGTGGTGTCACCAACATGTTAACGAGAGAGAGGGGCGCTATAACGGGAAGAAAAGGTGGCTGAGATAGGTTAAAGGGGGCGCTATAGTGTAAAGGGGGCTCCATCCCACACCATGCAATTTAAAGGGGGGCATGATAAAGCCCTATGGCTGAGGTGGATCCTACGTGTCGCTTACGTGGCCTGATAAAGCCCCTAGAGGGCTCCAACCATACCCTCCAGCCTTACAGTCCACCCACACTAACGCCATCCAATTATTATGTTAGTTTATTTGAAATGGCCTTAATACCCCTGTTATTAAAATTAAAATTATATTAAAGAGTTAGTTACGTTTTTCGTCTCTGTGGTTTGTTAAAAATAGCCATTACAGTCCATTGGTTCTAAAAATAAACAATAAAGAGTTGATACTGTTTTGGCAATTTTTAGAACTAACGGATTGTAATGGTTATTTTTAACAAACCACAGTGATGAAAAACGTAACTAACTCTTTATTTATTTTAATTTTAATATAATAGGGGCATTATGGTCATTTCAATACACAACAGAATAACTGAATGACGTTAGTGAAGGTGGACTATAATAATTACGAAAGTGAAACCATATGGGCTGTTTTGGCAATTTTCAAATTAATAGACTGAAATAGTGATTTTTGACAAAACACGGGAAAAAACGTAATTAACTCTTATTTTTTATTTAAATTTAATTATTATATCGTTATCTAAATAAAACATCAAAATTTATTTATATCTATCAATATATTTTTTTTTTAAATTTAAATTCTAATAAATGATTTCAATTAATGTCACATGTTATTCTCTCCTTTAACCTAAAAAAATTATTCATATTTTTTTGAACTTTTTTAATAGTTAATTAATACATGAATATCACTTATCTTTATCAATAATAATAAAATTAATTAATAAATGATTCCAAATAATTAATTAATTAACTTAAAAATGTTAAAAAAGTTGAATTAGTTACAAATCACTACACGGGTTTGTGTAGTATCCGAAAGTTAATTTACATATTCATAATATTTACACACAAATATTAACGTATCAATATAACACAATAAGCAATGGATATATTTAATTGAAATATGTTATTATTTGTAATACAATGTAATGAGTTCGTCATATATTACAACTAAAAAAATTATCTTTTTAATAATTAATCAAAGAAATTTATCATTTTTAAATAATTAACTAATTAACGATTCCAAAAAATTGTCAACCGTGTAATACACGGGTTTGTAATACACGTGTAATAATTAATAAAAAAGGTTCATAATGTATATTTTCTCTTTTTTAATATTCAATCTTTGTAATATACTGGTTTCCAAAGAATATTACGTATCACCCATTTATATATTAGTAACAAAGGGTGGAGATACAATAGGAAGTTTATTTGGCTAGGAAGGCTAGGAAGTGATCTTGACCATCCATTAAGTTAATCAAGGGCTAAGATTAAATCAGGGAAATTGAAAGGAAGAAAAGAGGCGCGTGAGTTTGTTCAAGGGCATTCTAGTCAATCCAAGCCAATAGTTTATCTCTCCTCCAATTCCCCCCATTTTTTAAACGTTAATAACTCTTTCATACGACATTAATTTTTTTATAAAAATTGCACCAAAAAAACGAGCGTTTTTTTATCTTTAAAACGAGTATACTATTGCTATATTTTAAAAAAAAAATTTAAAACCCAGTTGCGTAAAACGCAATAGAAAAACCACCAGTTACGTAAAACGCAATGAAAAAAAAAAAACCTAAAAAATGACATTTTTCTAAAACGCAATGCACCAAAAACACAAAGAAATGACTTATTTGTAAAACGCAATGGCCAGAAAACACACAGAAATGTCTTATTTGTAAAACGCAATGGCCAGAAAACACATAAAAATGTGTTTTACCTAAAACGCAATGCACCAAAAACACAAAGAAATGTCTTATTTGTAAAACGCAATGGCCAGAAAACACTTAAAATGTCTGTTTTCTAAAACGCAATGGACTGAAAACACATAAAAAAGTGTTTTACCTAAAACGCAATGCACCAAAAACACAAAGAAATGTCTTATATGTAAAACGCAATGGCCAGAAAAAACTTAAAAATGACTCATTCTAAAACGCAATGGACTGAAAACGCCTAAAAAATGTGTTTTACCTAAAACGCAATGACTAAAAACACTTAAAAATGTGTTTTTTTTTTTTTTTTTCTAAAACGCAATAGCCAGAAACCACATAAAACTCTCTTATTTCTAAAACGCAATGGACACATAAAACTGTGTGTCACTGTGAACTGTCTGAATTGTCTACGAATTACTGTCTTCGAAATGAGCCAATTTCTGGAAAATTAATTTTTCTGATGCGTTTTTAGTACAGCAATTTAATCGAGTGATTATCTCCAAAATCACCGGAAAAAACGAGATTTTTTTATGAAATTAAACTGGGTTTTCTTCAAAAAAAAGCTGAAGAACACGTTGATCGGGTTTTGAATCATTGATTGGTGATGAAAATCACACTATAATGTAGTGATTATTGAGATAGAAAGTGAAGAAATAGTTGAAGATGGTGGGTTTTGAAAATGATTGGTTTTGAATTTACTGGGTTTTGAAAAAGGAAGAAGAAGGAGTTGGATTGACTAAAATACCCTTTCTCTTTATTTTAAAATTTGTCACATGTCATAATCCTATGGCTTCCTATCATTCCTAGCGAAAATTAACTTCTTTTCCCTAGTAACAAAATACTAATCTACTTATTTATTTATCAAAAAGAGACCCGTGCCTTACCCAATCTATTGCCATCTCTAGTTACAAACAAATAGTAACTCAGAGCACATCCATAAGGTAGGCTGTTGCATTTTTTTTTCTGTTCAAATTGCATCTCTTCATCCTAATTCCTAACATATCTTTTGTTAATAGTGTTAGCATTACGGTAATGTCTTTCCAAAACTATGTTTTAAAATCCGGTTTTTATACCGTACCGGATTTGACTCAGAAACGTTTCAACCGGGTGTACCGGGCGGTTTAACCGGACGCTTCAACCGGTACAACCGGCCGGTTTGAACCGGTTTTTAAAACATTGCCTAAAAGCATGCAAGTTGGACATGACCCGTTTACGTCGTTTATCCAAACAAGTCAACCTGGATGTAGGGGTGCTAAACGGGTCGTGTTCGCGGGTTGGCGGGTTCAACCCGACCCGAACCCGAAAATTTTAGACAAACCCGAACCCGACCCGAACCCGAAAATTGTGTCATACATTTGAACCCGAACCCGACCCGAATATTCTCAGGCTGACCCGAACCCGACCCATTCAACCCGAATTTTTTTTATTTTTTTTATTTTTTTCAGCAAATTAATATACTAAAATTAACATCTACTACAAAAAACACAAATTTATATAATAAAATTACAATCAAAATCATAAAATATTATGTCAATTTCCCTTTTTAAGTTATATTTATGACATAAAATTACACACCTAATCAAATTGTGACCTAAAACATATTGTAAAAGTATAATTTTAATATAAATGGGTTAAACGGGTCAACCCGCCAACCCGACCGGGTTGACCCGAACCTGACCCATTTACCTAAACGGGTTCGCGGGTTCAACCTGAAACTGACCCGAACCCGTTTAGCCTAAACCCAAACCCGCGAATTTCGTGTTAAGTTCGTGTCGTGTTTTCGGGTCGTGTCAGAAATTCACACCCCTACCTGGATGGCAGGCCAAAACAGGTTTACAAATCAAATAAAGTTTAATACAAAATTTTTAAACCGGTAGTAAGATGGGTTACATGTTATAAAGGATTGCAGTAAAATTGCAAACGGGTTGGCCAGTTAAACAAGTAAATTCTATATATCCGAGCTTTTTGTCTCTTGTTTTAAACGCTTTGACTTCTCTAACCTATTTAATTTAGAACCATTGGCAACACATTTAATCCAAATATTTCAATGAAGCTGTTAAATGTTAATTACTCACAGCAAATCAGTGAATGTAATCATGTAAATGTACAGGTGACAACATGAACAGGCTAGCTGACTCACGGGTTAAAACGGGTTGGGTTGAGACGAATTGAACCAATATACTTGTATTATACTTTTTCTACAGTGCCGATTATGATCAATAGGCATGATTACTTCACTAATAATAATAATAATATATAATATGTGAGAAAAGTTCTAATACAGATTTACAATTTCAAAATCTATAAACCAAAACATTGGTTTGGTTTTGGCTCAAAACCGAACAGACCCATGTTCGCTCTTCAGGACTGTATACCAGACTGTGTTTACCATTAAATATGCGGATCGTAACGTAGTTTACTAAAATCTACAAATAACAAAATACATAGTTACAATGTCGGCTTATCACGTCATGTCAATATGATAAACTTTTGTACCAAACACGATTGAAGTCAAACAGATATATATTTTCAAGTAACTGAAAAACAAACTGTACATTTGGACATTCAAACAGACGGTTCCAATGAAGGGAAGTTTTATGGTTGATTTAGGTACAAACAGCAATTACAAAGACAGATAGACGGAAGGTGATTAGCATATATATACATACATAATGTATATATGCAATAAATAGAAATGAGGGTTGCAGCATACCTCTACTTAGATGAGTAGGCATATTATGAGATAAATGCTTTGGTGACTTCAGTATAGTTGCAAACCAAGCCTGTTCTTGGACAGGTAATTTTTCCATTATTGTTAGTTGCCATTTCCTCAAGAGCCTGCATTAAAAATAATTAAAAAATAAAATTTTCCTGCTAATTTCATTAATGAAACATGTAAATTGAGTGACGGGTCAAAGTCAAACAGGTTATAAACTAAGCCAACAATGCATACAGTCTCCTAAATTGCTTTTCCAAACATTTAGATTATTACTATAATAATAAGGTTATGTAATCGTAGTATATATCTAACCTTAGTGCTGTAAACATAGCCATTGGGCAGGACAAGTGGGGGGTTCTCTGTATCCATTAGCTCTTTCGTTATATAACAGACAAGCTTTGAGTGGTGTTGCTTTGAGAAGGGCAACGGCATTGCGAGTTTCCGGAAGCTTTCTTGAGACAAAGGATCTTCTTTTGTGCAATCATCCTCATAACAGAATCTAAAGCGGTCAAGGCAAAAACTAAACATATCTAGTACAAACAGGAAAAAAAATAATAAACCATTCATAAGACTCTTTAACTATTATTGATTTGAAAACAATGTAAGCAAAAAAAAAATAAAATAAAACAATGATGAAAGTGTGTTATGTTACACACATTAGGATACGGGGTTTTCAGAGCGGATAAGCCTGCTTGGAGATAAATATTCAACAAAGGCTCCAGAGTCATGCCGTATAGCCTACAAAATTCTTGTTTGAATTGATCCATTAAGTAATCCCATTGCTTTGGTTCAAATAAAACCTGCCACCGAAATAGTAAACTTAATTAGAGTAATTCAATTACGCTAACCAATGAACACGTCATAAACAAATTATCATATCAATACAGATTAAAGTTATAATTTTGTAATTTATAGTGAATATGTTACAAAGCATGTATTAGTAAGAATAATAACCTTGTATATCTCGCATCCAGTATTACTTGTAAAAGCCAGTGTGGCAAAAACTTTCTGGAATTCTTTCATATATGTAGCCGCCCATGGCGCAAGGTACTTCCGCGCATAAATAACTGCCTGAACATTATTTTCATTACGCACCAATTCAATGAACTCCTGAAGTCTTAACTGAAACTCAAACTTGCTCTGTCATAAATAAAAAACTAATATTAGCAATGTTGATGCAAAAGTTACGAAACCCAGAAATTTAAGCTCGGATGTGTTCAATAATACATAGTGAAATGTAAAAAGAAACAACTAGATAACAAACCCAGTGCATGCTTCTTATATCAATTAGGGTTGTAAACGAACCGAACGTTCAGCGAACAGTTCGTGAACCGTTCGGCGGGAAGTTTGTTTATGTTCATTCGATTAATTTAACAAACGAACACGAACAAAATTTTTGTTTGGTTAGCTTAGCAAACAAACACGAACATAGGTCTCGTCTGTTCGACTGCGTTCGTGAACGTTTGGTAATATGTTCAGTTAAGTTCGTTCATGTTCGTTTGATTATATTAAAAAATAATAAATAATAAACCTTTTATCTAAACATATTGAAAACTTGAAACGTTATTTTTTTCTAAATTAGCTAAAATTTGGACAGAGACATTTTTTGGGATAATTACGTCTAAGTTAGTTAAACTCGATTCATCGTTTGGTAGTTGTAATAGACTTCTTGTGTTTTGATTTATCATTTGATGGCTATATTGAACTACTTATGTCCAATGTTTAAGGATAACAGTATTTTTATATTTTATTTTCAAATTAAATGTCCGTTTACGTTAGTTTTTATTTGATTACGTTCGTTTGTGTTCGAGACTCGTGTTCACGAACTGTTCGTGAACAATTGAATTTCCTTAACGAACGAACACGAACATAAACTTATGTTCGGTATGAGTTCGGGAACAGTTTGTGAACATGTTAATTTCCTTAATGAACGAACACGAACATGACCTTGTTCGTGTTCGTTCGGTTCGTTTACAACCCTAATATCAATAGTAATTACAAGTTTTTAATTATAAAAAAAGTACCTTGAATTTCTTTAACCTGGACTTGTTATCAGCACACCAGGCTAAAGCGGGAGCTACCTCCTTATTATGAAGAGCATCGATAACTTTTTTGGCTTCATAAAAGATATCAATATCAACAAGATCCTATCAAAATAAAAATATCAGAGAATCAAAAAACACAATATCAAAGACACCATTGCCATAACAGAAGCATAAAGAAACACAATATCATTGCCAAATACCTGAATGTTACTGCTTTCAGCAAGCTTTGTGGCAGTATCATAGTACGACATTCGCAACATATAGTCCACCAGAATTCGCTTCAAGCGCGTGTTATTCCACTCCGATATATTGTCACCATCAGCTGATTCCAAATGATCAAGTCTGGCCCGACACCGTTGCGCTTGAAGACGCTCAGCCCTACTTCCATCTTCCAACTGATTTGTTACAAATTAAAAAAAAAAATATTTTCTGGTCAAAAGTTCCAATCAATCAACATAACAACAATCAAGTACTGCATTTATATAATTAGAACCCTAGCGAAATAATTTCATATTAAAACACACTGATTAACGACATATTTTCCTATAGAAAACTCAGTGTTCCGATCGATCAATCGATACAATAATACTGAAGCAAACTAACCGCAAATTGAAAGACACCGATCAACGAATTATTTTCAAAAGAAAGATTCCTAGCAAACTAATTGCAAACTAAAACACACTGATTAACTAAACATTTTCCGATAAAAAATTCCTACTGTTCCGATCAATCAATATAATAACAATCAAGTATTGCATTTAGATAATTGAAACCCTAGCAAAGTAATTGCAAATAAAAATCCTAGGGTTCCAATCAATGAATACAACAATAATAAAGTGCTGCATTGACATAATTGAAACCCTAGCAAAGTAATTGCAAATTAGGTTTACAAAAAAAAAGAGATTACCTTCCGCTTAAGGCCTTGTAATCTGGAAACAAGTGAATTGAGATGGTGAATGGCGTCGTCATGATCGGCGGAGTGTGGTAAAGCGGAGATGACGGCGGAGACCTCTTTCTCGACTAGGCGGTGGTTAGCACGGATGGTCTTCTTGTAGTGTTCGAATGGGACTCGAAGAAGCTGATGTTCTAATTTTAAGGACTCCGTCAGTTTGGAAGAAGAAGAAGATGGAGGAGCTGCTGCTGCTGCTACGTTGTTGCCGTTGGGAAGGGGGTCCATTGTTGGGATGGAGGAGGAAAACTGAGATCAAGGGGAACAAGGGTGCTTGCTTAGTGTGTAGAAGAAGGTGCATCGGGATGGGCTTTTAATTTTTTTTTTAAGGGTAAACATATCATATGTCTAATTGGGGGGTGTTTGGCCTAGCTTTTTTAATCAAGCTTATAGCTTTTTTAGCTTTTTTTTTTATAAAATAAACTTAACTAGATGTTTGGTTTAGCTTTTTAAGCTTATGTTTATTAGTTTATATAAGTTGATTTGAAGAAACTTATGGGAAGATGGTTATTTAACTTATTTTAAAGAAGCTTATTTAAAGAAGATGGTTTTTTACTCATTTGCCCTCAAATGGTGGATTAAGTTATTTGAATCTGATACACAATGGTTATGTGATATAAGTGCATTGAAGTTTTATTAACAAGCAACTTGTAGAATATAAGCTAATCCAAACACTTAAAAAGAGCTTATCAAATGAAAGAAAATAACCATAAGCTACTTTAAAATATAAGCATAAGCGAAAAAAAAAAAAAGCTAGGCCAAACACCCCCATAATAAAAAAAAAAACAAACAAACTAGTCATGGTCGAGGTACGGTAGATCTTGAGCTGCAAGATGGACTATAAGATCATTTCCAAGTCGAAAATGCGTATCTTAATCCATCAACTCCCCAAGAACTGTGACGATTGGATTTCAAATGTGGACCGGTGAGGATGCATTCCCGTCATCCTTTAAAGATCATATTGTGCAGTATCATGCACGTATACGTCACGCTAATAATCTTGTCCACCGTTATAGTGCGCATGGGTCTCCTAAGTATGCTCCATTTTCCTTTCAGTGCACCAAAAGCACGATCCACATTTTTTCTTGCCCCTACTTTGTCACACCCCGATATTTACAACAAATCCCGGTGGGTCCGGATGGGGAGTATTGTGACGTAAGATTGGTATCCTCATGGTCAAATAATCACAGATATCACAGCGGAAGTCTTGGTTTTAAAATATTATACAAACCAAATGTCCAAATGTTCAAAATAATATACAGACAGCTTGTAATAATAAAGATCCACAGGCGAATCGTAAAATGTACAAAAAGGAGATCAACAGACTACTAGACTTTTTGCAAAGGAGTTGCAAATTCCTTTTCTAGCATTACCGAGCAACTTCCAGCCTATTTACGTACTTGCACCTGTAACTTAGTCTTTTGAAAATACGTCAGTTTACACTGGTAAATGCAATCAACCGACACATTTTGAAAACATTTTCAAAATCATTTTCTGTGCACAAGGCACATGATTTTATAAATAACTTGGGACAATTCAAAATGATCTTGTATACAGTTTTACATGTCTGTCAATACATATGGGGCCCAGTACGAGACATGATTAACCGACACGCCACTTAAACCCACAAAGGGGTATCCCCACGTAATGGGTAAGAAAAATGATGTGTGCAAAATGCAACATATAAATTACATCAAATGTGACATAAAACTAACCCTTTTTTAGTACTAATGTTGGAAAAAGTGTGTTTTGCCTTCCTTTTGTATTTTCAGGGTTAAAAGAGCTTAAATGAACAAAAGAATAAAAAATGCAGCTAAATCTAACAATAATACAAGAAAATGAAAAACGTGGCATGCCCGACCTCTCGACAGCATCTCCCCAAGCAAAAACAAGAGAACAGAAGGCTGAACACGCCCCGTGCTCATTGAGCACGGGGGCATGCCCAAGAGTCTGCAGAAAAAACAAAGTTGTAGAAGCTTCTATTTTCCAACACGGGGGCGTGCCCAGCCAACACGGGGCCGTGGTCAACGCTAAGATTCGCAGAATCCAAGCAAATCTTGATACTACAGATACGCTTCTGCACACGGGGCCGTGCCCAGCAGACACGGGGGCGTGGTCAACAATGCAGACAAACTGCATTTAATGAAGAAAGAGAAGATGGGTGGACACGGGGCCGTGTCCGGGCTTCTGTGCAGACTATAAATAGGGGTGCTTCGTAACACCCCAAAAACGTTAACAATATATATATATATATATATATATATATATATATATATATATATATATTGTAACACCCCAAAATTTATTATGAATGGAGTAAAATGAATTAAATTAAAAACCCCAACTTGGTTGGTAAAATGTGTGTAAATAATTAGTTAGTAATAGAAATGCTTAAATAAAACAAATGCATAACTAGACGGGGTAAATTGGTAAAGCTCTAAAGTGAAAGTATGAATGTATAACAAAACTCAAAAACACACACTTCTCGTGTGTGGAGATCGATCAGAACAGGGAGAAAAGGGGGTTCAACCCTAGTTCTTGAATCCAGCCAAATTAAAGAGAATTTCATAGAAATCGAACTGCATGAGTTAAGAATTCGACCATCTAAACCTATTTATTGAAGTGGTAAGTTAAATTTCTTGATTTGATGAACAATAGGAATTGGGTTTCAACCCAATCATATGTTTATGTAAAAAGATGTGGGAATAGATGTATGAACTTCACTATAGGACAAGATTTATGTGTAAATTCGATTACTTGAAAGATTTTAGTAAAACCCCACTTCATGAATTTGTGTTATGAATAGGATGATCAAAGTAGCTATAATCATGTAGAATCTTGAAATATGATGATGTTGTAATGCTTGAATCTTAGAAGATTTATGTAGGATAAAAGAAGGATATGAACATGGATTGATGGTTGATGAATTATAAGATGAACTAGTAGGAATTCATGCTTTGTATACTTGTACATAATGCTAGTAAATACGATGCCCACCAAGTGTTTGATGAAATGCTTAAAAGAATAATATGTATAATTTGGAAGGTGAATGAATGAGATTTA
The DNA here is from genome assembly GCF_002127325.2 of Helianthus annuus. Lineage (NCBI taxonomy): Eukaryota > Viridiplantae > Streptophyta > Magnoliopsida > Asterales > Asteraceae > Helianthus > Helianthus annuus. The sequence goes on from NC_035441.2 coordinate 95,077,006, forward strand.
GTTGTACTAAATAAATGAATGAATGTGTTGTTATAGGCGTGAAAGAAGAAGGTTCCAACACTAGGAAATCAGAAAGTTCACAAGATCGAGGTACGTTAGTGTACATCATATTCTATAACGTTGTCATCTGTTTAATAGTCTCATTTTTGAATTGTGTTGTTATGTTAAAATTGTGAGATTTGATATCTATGGTTCTTCGAAAGTAAAAGCAAGATCCGTCATAAACGGATTGTGAGGAATGAATAAGTTATGAAAGATAATGCATCATATCTGGTTCTTTAGTTAAACCGGGTATGGGAAGTTAAGTATGTATTGAATGAAAGTCTACTCGATCCGTCTTTCTCGGATCGGAGTATGAAGTAAGTATGTAAATAATATGCTTGTTCGTCATGAATGAACCAAATGGAAGTTATGTAATGTTACTAGTATCCGTTCTTAGCGGGTATGTTAAGAAAAGTATGCTTAGTCTCTACCTTGAGGCAAGCATGTAATGAACCGTTTAACGGTTAGTAAAGTAATTGAATGATGTATTACCGTGAAAGAGACGAATCGGTTTATTACTTAGATGTGTTAGTGACGAAATACTAAATTATTTGTTATGTTGAATGTAGGTAAATCCTCAAGCTAGGCGGTCGGACGATTTGGAATGAGCACACTTGATCTACGCCCACTACACGCTTCCATCATAAGTGAATATAACGTGGTCTAAACTTTTGGTCTTATGTACTTTAAATTGTGTAGTATTTTGATGTCCTTATGGTTTGGTTTAAAACTTTTTAGTGGTAGTCTTGTTGTAAACAACTTAAACGTTCCGTTTTGGGTTTTTGTCAAGGATGATTTATGTAGAAATGGTTTACCGTATAAAACAGGTGTTAGTGGTCTATTTATGTACGGGTCATGCCGAAATTTCTAACATCTATTATCCACGTTAAGATCTTTTGTAAATGATAAGTTAGGGGCGTTACATGCTTGGCTCACTTGCAACTCATCCCTTGGCAAACCACCTCTCTCACACTTCACCCACCCACCACCACCATCACAACCCACATCCACCACCATCATCCATCATAGAGTGTGTGTAGTAGTCTCGGGATCCAAGATTGATCGTAAGAGTTCTTGACAATCAAAGGCCATGTTTGCCTAAGTCTCTTACATCAGTTGGTGAAGACAAGCATTTAGTTTAATACTTTTTATTTTTAATCTTTTCGCACTTTTTATTTGGTTATGTTACTTTAATAACTAGTTTCTTATGTTGAAGGTGAAACTTCCTTATCATTTGTCTGCGGTGTCTTGGCGTTATTTTACTGTCTATATAAAATAAAAGATTTACACCATTCATATCTCCACAGTCTATATGGAGATATGTTGGCTACAGGGGCGGACCCACATTGAGTGGGTCAGGGTCCCCGGACCCCAATGTTTTTAAAAATTGTAATAGAACCGGTATATTAAATTTATGAAGGACCCCATAAAAATAATAAGATGGACACCATAGAAACAAGATGGAAGCCGGTTTAGTGGTATTTCACCTTATGTGTTACAAAGCAGACCCCAGTTCGATTCTAGCAAACCGTCTTTTTAAATTTTTGTTTTATATGTAAATTGATAAGTTAGGGTTTTACCCTTTACACAAAAAACATATAGGAGCAGCCACGCAGTGCACACGAACAACAAAGCCCAACTGCCCTTTCACTATCCAATAATCCAACCTGCCACCAAAGGTTGTAGGATCGTTTTCGAACCCAAACGAGTCGATCAGAAGAGTTTACCCTTGAAACGAAAGGCGGAAACAGACAAAACAAGGTCAATTCAGCAAGATATACTCATAAACTGCCTTTCAGATTGATATAATAACAGATTACAACGAGTCGGCACTTCGGCAGCACTTTGTTACACTGACCGGAATTGTTAAATCTAATATCGCATGAAGGGTATATATAGGCACCATGATTTCGTATGAATGGGTTCCATGCGGAATTAGAATTCCATATGGAATCTAATTCCTTACGGAATTACAAGTTGAACCATTCATGCGAAATTACTCTTTCATGCGGAATTAGACCTATCTTGAACTGCGTGCCCTGATCTAACTATCTAAGACTAAGACTCGATACAAGACGAAGTCGACAGACGCATGCACTAACAGACTCCCCCTCGAATGTTGACGAGTCTTCAGTGTCGAGTCTTCGCATCTTCAGTCTTTATCAGTCTTCGGGCTTCTCTTTGAAATATCTTACACTGTAAAGCATCATCAAATCTCTCTCTCCTCTTCAATCAATCAATCTCCCCCTCGAATGTTGATTTCTTCTTTCTTGCATGACCATAAATCCAGGATCAACACTTGCTCTGGCTCTTACAGACTCCCCCTTTCAATCAGCTGGAATCGCAATCTGGCTTTCACAGGTTCAAGATCGTTGCCTGGCTCACACTCTGCTCAGAATCGAAACCTGGCTCTCTAATCACAAGCTTCTCAGGATCGATTAACCCAGCTCTAACTCAAACCTGCACATCCTCTACCACAAACGTAAGTTTTATACCATAAGAACTTTGCAATCATATACACCATTTGCAGATCTCTGATGAACCACTTGCAAGAGAGATTTTAAAAACTTTTAAACACAATCTTTCCCTCAAAATAATGTTAATCATGTTTAGCATTTGGAATTTTGAAAATCAGCTTTTCAACAACAGTTGTCGAAAATCTTTTTGGATTTTAAAAAAAATGTTGCTAAAACACACTAAAAATCTTTTTGGATTTTTGAATATAATGAAATGCATTAAAGAAATATTTACAGACAATCTTTTTGTGAGTTTGTGTAAGAGGAGCATATTAGTTTATGAGACAAATTATTAACACCGTTATGCTTCATTACATTTTAAGTTCTAAACAATTCACTTAGATTGTCAGTATACTGGTCCACTTAAATTTTCACACAAAGTTCAACTGCTCCGAGATACGAGATTAACATCTTAAGGAATTAAACTCATTCGCGTGCCCCACCACTTGAATATACTCCCGTATCCAGATCCCAATATTCAGTCTTACATGTGAGTATACTTAGATGATATCTGTAAAGGGGTTAAATGTGAAACCGTGAGAGCTCAGGTCAGAACTTCCGTTCAGCAGACAGACGACGGCTCGACTTTTGGTGTGTTCCCTTTAGAGAATCTTTTCTTCAACAGCACATGATTAGCATTTTTCAATGTTTCATCATCTTTTGTACTGAGGGTTGTGCTATATTTCAAGCAATTTGCAAAGTATTATACGGGGACTAGGCCATTGCTTCCACAAAATCAGAAGTCTCTGGATAATACCCAAGATATCACTGAGTATAAAGACCTAGTATCTCAGAAAGAGGGACCTTTCAAACAAGATTTCGGGGGTTACCCATATATTCAAGAAATGTTACCCACGAGATAAGCAAGTTTGAAATTTAGGTTTATATCTCGAAAACAATTTACTAAATGTGTAAAAATCTACTGGCACATCCACAGTGAGATTGTTTATCACATTTTTGACTTTCCATTTCTTTAGCATGTTGTGATAGTCCACTGATGTACTATCATTTCCTCTTTTTGCAACAAAACTCTTTTTCATTTTATCATGTTTTTGTTGTTTTCCAATATTTTCTAATGTTTTTGGATTTTTCTGAAATTTTTACTCCCCCTAAAATGCAAACACATTTAAAGAAATTTGAAAACAACCTGTACAAGAAATTGACAACTGCTGTGAATTGATTCATTTCGCCATCCACTTGGCATAAACAATCAGAACTCCCCCTTTCAACAAACTATTTTCCCTTTAAGATTTCAAAACACTTAAGTTTCTTTTAATCAAAATGGTTTTTCCGGAAAATAAGTTTTGTTGATTATATAAACCATTTGTAGGTTCGGGGTTCATCATATTGCTTTTCAACCACTTGTATGAGGATTACATCAAGTTCAAATTAATGACCTTGAATAATCACTTTGTCAGAACAAACCTCTATACCACTTGTAAGAACATCAAGTACAACTTAATGTCCCTGATTTACCACTTGAAAATATACCAATCCAAAAACAAAGAAAGATGCCGATTCTTGCTCCACTCTTACCAACCTGGGAACTCCGGCAAGTCAGGTTTTTCATTCAAAGAATATATCCACCCAAGCCTGACCAACCTTGGGTGATACCGAGTTACCAATACTCGGTTTCTTACCTTCCAACTTTTTTTTATAGAACTCTTTAACCCCTTTGACTTTCTCATCAATCATTTTACCAAAGATGTGTTTTACTTTGGGGTTAAAGGCCTTATCAACATCAAAAACCTTTTTATCAGAATAAAATTGATTTGAAATTTCAACTTTACCAATTTTCTTCTTAAAATTTTTAGCCCGAAGTGGTGGAAAATTCTCATCATCCACAGTCGAAATTGATTTTTCACCGTTTTCCTCAATCTGTGGCTCATCTGACTTTGTGGAATCAGATTCATCGCCAGAAGATAGCTCACCTGATTTTGCAGAATCAGAATCATTACTAGAACTATCACCAGATTTCTTAACAACCCATTTCTGGTCGTCAGATTTAGCTCTTTTCTTGTAAAACCTGTTTGAACATTCACCAATTTCAAATTTTGAATTTTTGAATAGTTTGGTTCTATCAATTAGTGGTTCAAACTCAATCACTTTCTCTTTCATTTTAGAAACTCCCTGTTTGGTTTGAATTGTCTGTGAACACTTTATGGCAATATGACCATTTTTTCCACACTTGAAACAGGTTCGAGTTTCCTTCTTCTGATACACAGTCTGCATCTCTTCTTGCTTCTTTGCAAGGAATTCTTTGTTCGACTGCTTTCTGAACAACTTTTCTTTCTCTTCTTCAGAAGATATACCTGAAACAAATGTCATCTTTGATTTAAAATCTCGAACATATTTTTCATTTTTCTGATTTTCTGTTGGAGTAAAACCTAAACCTTTCTTTTTGAAATTACCGTTATGGTTTGGCTTCTTTCGATAATCAGAACCAGAACTGTAACCCTTTTTCTTGTTTTCTCTTTGTTGAACTCTTGAGGTGTATTTTTTAGGTTTATCAGTAAGATTTACATCTTTTATTTCAGAAATATTAATTTTTGTTAGTTTGAAAACCTTTTTGATCATCTCAATTTTGACACCTCTTATTGGAAATTCTTCATCAGAATATAATTTGTCAGAATCATTCAAAGTATAAGCAACTTTAAATGTTTCGTCATCCAAATTAGATTTTGATAGAAGAAAATCTTTACTATAAACTCTTTTGTCCTGTTTTTCCAGTTGACTCGGAGTGCTAGACTCAGACTTTGACTCCGACATAGACTCCGACTTTGACTCCTCTGTTTCATCGTTATCTAACACATGATCCACCGCTATCTTCATCAATTGAGATTGTTGATCAGTGTCAGACGATGTGAAAGTAACATCAATACTTTCTGGCAAATTGACTGATGACTCCGACTCCCACTGTAAGTTTGTGGCCTTTTGGACTCTTTAAGAATTTGGATTTCTGGGCAAATATCCATTTTCCAGCGGGGGTGGACACATGTTATAACTGACACCTTGTTTCTTACCAGAATTCTTCTTGTCAGTCTTTTTCTTTGTGTCATTCTTCTTTACTGGAATCTTTTCATGAGTCTTTTCTTCAGAAACCTTTTGTTCTTTAGTTACTTCATCATCTTCAAACACCTTCATGCCTTCAACAGTTGGATAAATCCTGTCAATAACATAAGAAGTACATGAGTAACTTTTCAACAAACGATTTACTCTTTCAGTTTCAATCCCTTGAGCTTCCAGTTTCTGTTCTAAAGTAGCACACTTCTCGATATAATTGTTCACAACTTTTTGCTTTATCATGAACGCTCCTTGAAGTGTCTTCATTGCTGTTGCCTGTTCTTCGCTGGTATCATTGTACATATTCATGGCTTTATTCAGCACATCGTAAGATTCCTTCAACCTGTTCAGGTTGTTGATCAATTCACTGTTTTTCTTCTTCAAAATTTCACAGGTTTCACAATTTGCTGGAATCTTTGTGCATCAGCTTCTTCATCTATTTTGAACTTTGGAACTTCTTTCACTTTTCTTCTGATCACCGGAACATCTTCATCATCACTGCTGACCGGTGTTTTGACCTTTTTCTTTTTCTGTTTAGCCTTTTCATCTTCACTATCACTTTCTGCCATCATTTTCAAATGATCTCTCATTTTTTTTGCATAATACTCAGTATCATCATCACTGTCTTCTTCAATTCGAGCAACAAAAGCTGTGTGAACTGGAGTTTTGTTAGTATCATAATCATCCCAGTTGAAATTTTCCCAGCTAAACCCTTCAGGTAACTTTTCATCTTCTTGATCTATCACACAGGCTTTACCATCAGCTAAGATATATTTGTCCCAGTTGAATCCTGTTGATGACTTCTTTTCATCTTGATTCACCATACAAGCTCTCTTTGAAGATTCTTCAATCACATTCCTTCCATGTGTTGTTTGTGCCTGTTGTTGATTTGGTTGTTGAGCAACTTGATGGTAAATAGCCTTCTGGTAGTAATCATTGTTGTTGAATGGATTTTGAGCTCCACTTGCTTCACGATTAGTGCACTCCCTCTTGAAGTGTCCTTTTTCCCTGCAACGAAAACAAGTAACTTTAGATTTATCAAAACCTAAAGTAGAAACATTAGCCTCACGGAGATCATCTCTTCCTGTAATCTGCTTGAATTTCTCAGCTCTCCTCCACACGCTCGCCAAACACCATTTTATATCCATTAGCTCCATTTCTTCAGCATCGAGCATCGATCTGATCGTAATCCTCCTTAGTCAACATTGGATTCCCGATCCTGCCTGCTACAAAATTACCATAAGATTCCAAAACAGTCCCCAACAAAGACATGTGGCTTTTTGCAATTTCTTCTGTATAATCTTGATCATCCTCAAGATTCAACACAATATTGCACTGTAATTTCTTGCCATTCTTTGTTGTTGCCAAATTCGGATCAAATGATGGGTATGAAGAAAAGCTTGTTTTGCTGTTTGATCCTTTTGATGAACCACCTGATGAAGTCTTTGTGTTGAATGCAGTTTCAACCTTCGGTGACATGTTTGTCTTTTCATTTAACCCAGCTTTGTAATACAAACTGATGTCTTGTTCACCATCAAACACTTTCATTCTTGAAATCTTAATTTGTTCCATTTCCTGTGCTTCAAGCTTCTCAATAAACTTGCTCAGTGTTAGATTGTTGAATCCTTTCTTGTTTCTCAGCATCATCAAGTATGTGCCCCACGTCTCATATGGCAATGCATCTGCTAGTTTCTCAATCAACTCCTCATTGTCTTTGTTGATGCTAACTCTCTTCATGTTTACCAATAGATTGCAATATCTTTCAATTATCTGCTTTGTGCTTTCATTTTTCAACCCACGGAATAAATCAAACTCTTTTTTCAGAAGTGATTTCTTGTTTTTGATCATTTCTTGGCTTCCAACAAACTTAGATCGTAATGCTTTCCAAATCGAATATGCACTCCCAGTGTGTTGTAGTAAGACCAAGATATCCTCTTTGACTGCCTGTTGCAATAAACTGATCATCATCTTTTCGTTTTTGTATTTCTTTTTCTCCTCAGCACTAAGATCTTTGATAGCAATCACTTCTTCGTCATCATTTGTTGGTCTAACGTATTTCGTTTCAATGCATTCCCAAGCATCCAGATAATTAGCTTGCACCCAGTTCTCAAAACGTTCTTCCCAACCCTTATACTCCTCAATGTTCATGAGTTTGGGTGGTTTCTGCATAGTGCCCGTTTCATTTTCTAGCATTACTTGCTGTGTCATGGTAATCGGAGTAGCAAACGCATTGAAGAATTCCTCTTCCATATTTCGGTTTTCAAAGTTTAAGTGAAAAAGCAGATTCAAACGGAATTAATCTTCAAACGGAATCACTTGGTGCGGAATTACAAAGTTCAAATGAAATTACCCTGCACAAAAGACTTCAAACGAAATTAGCAATGTTCAAATGGAATCAGGTAATTCCGTGCGGAATTACTCAGATTTCACACGAAATTAAGACTTTGAAATGAAATTATAATATTGTTTGAACGAATTCAAACGGAGATAGTTTCTCTTTCAAACGAAATCAGCTAAACTCCGTAATTCCATGCGGAATTAAAGATCACTTTCAAGCGAAATCATTCTGATGTCATTTTGTTCGAATACATTTTCATACAAAATTACAATTTTTATCTGATTTTGATTGAATTAGTGTCCAATTTTCTCAAGGCTTTGCTAAAACACTGTTTTGCATATGATATGTGAAATTCAGATCATTTTAACCGTAGAAACTTGTTTAATGAAGAAAAGAAGGTGTAGAAATCAGAATTTGCAGCTGAATTGGTATGAACTCTTCCTCCTGTGCTCTGATACCACTTGTAGGATCGTTTTCGAATCCGAACGAGTCGATCAGAAGAGTTTACCCTTGAAACGAAAGGCGGAAACAGACAAAACAAGGTCAATTCAGTAAGATATACTCATAAACTGCCTTTCGGATTGATATAATAACAGATTACAACGAGTCGGCACTTCGGCAGCACTTCGTTGCACTGACCGGAATTGTTAAATCTAATATCGCATTAAGGGTATATATAGGCACCATGATTTCGTATGAATGGGTTCCATGCGGAATTAGAATTCCATACGGAATCTAATTCCGTACGGAATTACAAGCTGAACCATTCATGCGAAATTACTCTTTCATGCGGAATTAGACCTATCTTGAACTGCGTGCCCTGATCTAACTATCTAAGACTAAGACTTGATACAAGACGAAGTCGACAGACGCATGCACTAACAAAGGTAAACCTATTTTTTTATTTTTGTAACTTGAATTTTGTTAATTTATTCTTTTTGTTGTTTTAGTATTTTTTTACTATGAATTTGCATGTAGAAATCATATCAATATGTAAAAATCATATGAATGACTCTTGCTTTTGTTATGTCGAAAGAGATTTTCTTGTCAATGTTCCAGTCGAAAATGTAATTAGACATTTTTCAGTGATTTACTTTAAAAAATTGTAAGTGGATATTTTTAAAAGATGAAACTCGTAGAGAATAACTTTAGAAATTTGTAAGTTTTGTTTACATTTCGAATGATATCGTATTTTTATTGTGTGTTTTCTAATGAGTAATGATTATATAGTGTTGTTATGATATTGTATTTTTTTATGTTCCTCGTCTTGCCCACCCCGACCCGAATGACGACTGACCCGGGAATTGTAATGTATGGTTGTGAAAAATATGAATACCGAAAAAAGTGGACCTCAGTGAAAAAAATCCTAGGTCCACCACTGGTTGGCTACTTGGTCGAGGGTTAAGGGAATGGTTTGGTAAGAGTCTTGCCTTGTTCAGTGTATAGATCCTGCAAGGACCTAGGTCAAGCTTAGTAGGACCTCCTTCAATACCCACTGGTATTGGATGGCGGGGGTTCGAATTTCTTGATCCCCTCATATGTAAACTACTATTAAAACATTAACCCGGTTATTTAGGATTGCATCCCTGCTGACTCAAACTACTTAGCCGAGGGTAACGTCACCTTCAAAAGAGGGGCCTACCACATTACGCATTAATAACTTAATTAATTATCTTTCAATAATCCAACCCTTTAGGATTGTATCCTTGCTCACTCAAACTACTGGGTTGAGGGTAACATCACCTTCAAAAGAGGGGCCTACTACTATAACTAAGATAATCTCTTAAAAAGTGCAAAAGTGCGGAAATAATCAAAGGTTACACTAAAGGCGAGTCGGATCCAAGTGATTCATCTTGTCTATCTGTTTTTATTCTTATTTTTATTTTTCAGCATTTTTAGTTTTTATTTTCATGTTTAAATCTTTTTCTAAAACTTTAATTTGATTAGACGTTGAGGATAAACCGGTATTAAAAGCTCTTGTGTCCTTGGACGACCTCGGTATCTTACCAACGCTATACTTCGCTCACGATGGGTGCACTTGCCCCTATGTGTGTTTAGTGTTAGTAAAATATCGTGTTCTATAAATTTAAAACTTGACTAAAGTGTAAAAAGGGCTAAAAAATATACATAAAAATATACGACCTAATCGTATATTTTGGCGCTGTTGCCGGGGACACAAGGATTTTAAGAAAGTTAGGAATCAACGGCCTAATCGTTTTTTTTTCTTATTTTTCTGTTTTTTTAGGATTTTTCTTAAATTTTCAGTTTCTGCAGAGCTCAGCACGGGCCGTGCTTGGTCGGACACGGGCCGTGCCCAGCATTGTTACTGGCAGTTTTTATTTTCCGAGTTACAGAGAGTTGACCACGGGGCCGTGTCGGTGCAACACGGGGCCGTGTCGAGCTCCCCAGTAACAGGGATCCGAAAAACAGTTACTGTATCTCCGACCACGGGCCGTGTTCATCTGAGCACGGGGCCGTGGTGAAACTTCTGACCAACGTTCTTTTTTGTTTTTATTGCAGGATTTGGAACCCAGTCGCCACATCTGAACTTTCTACGCAATGTATGAGCTCCAGTTCTAGTAAAGACATTAAAGAACTTCTAGACGAACCCGAACGCTTTCTAAGAAAAAGACTTAAAGCTAAAAACCAAGAGAAAGTTTCGGGGGACCCACTTCCGATGGCGGATCAACGTACTCTCATGGATTACCTACGACCCACCGTAGGTAATCTCGGCGCCGCTATCAATGCACCAAATGTCGAGGCCAACAACTTCGAACTTCGACCGTGATGTGTGCATGAGTCACGTATATTTTTATATATATTTTTAGCCCTTTTTACACGTTAGTCAAGTTTTAAATTTAAAAACATGATATTTTACTAACACCAAACACACATATGGGCAAGTGCACCCATCGTGAGCGTAGTATAGTGTTGGTAAGATACCGAGGTCGTCCAAGGACACAAGAGCTTTTAATACCGGTTTATCCTCAACGTCTAATCAAATCAAAAGTTTAGAAAAAAGGTTTTAAACTAGAAAATAAAAACTAAAAATGATGAAAATAAAAATAAAAGTAAAAATAGACAGACAAGATGAATCACTTGGATCCGACTCGTGTTTAGTGTAACCTTTGATTATTTCCGCACTTTTGCACTTTTTAAGAGATTATCTTAGTTATTGTAGTAGGCCCCTCTTTTGAAGGTGACGTTACCCTCAACCCAGTAGTTTGAGTCAGCAAGGATACAATCCTAAAGGGTCGGATTATTGAAAGATAATTAATTAAGTTATTAATGCGTAATGTGGTAGGCCCCTCTTTTGAAGGTGACGTTACCCTCGGCTAAGTAGTCTGAGTCAGCAGAGATGCAGTCCTAAGTAGCAGGGTTAAAGTTTTAATAGTAGCTTACATATGAGGGGATCAAAGAGTTTGGACCCCCACCATCCAATACCAGTGGGTATTGAAGGAGGTCCTACTAAAATTGACCCAGGTCCTTGCAGGATCTATACACTGAACAAGGCAAGACTCTTACCAAACCATTCCCTTAACCCCCGACTAGGTAGCCACCATATCTCCATATAGACCTTGAAGATATGAATGGTAAAAATCTTTTATTTTATATAGACAGTAAAATAACGCCAAGACACCACAGACAAATGATAAGGAATATTCACCTTCAACATAAGAAACTAGTTATTAAAGTCATTAATACATAACCAAATAAAAAGTGCGAAAAGATTAAAAATAAAAAGTATTACACTAGACACCTGTCTTCACCAAGTGATGTAAGAGACTTAGGCAAACATGGCCTTTGATTGTCAAGAACTCTTACGATCAATCTTGGATCCCGAGACTACTCACACACTCTATGATGGATGATGGTGGTGGATCTGGGTTGTGATGGTGGTGGTGGGTGGGTGAAGTGTGAGAGAGGTGGTTTGCCAAGGGATGGTTTGCAAATGAGCCAAGCACCCCTATTTATAGCCTGCAAAGAAGTCCGGACACGGCCCCGTGTCCACCCATCTTCTCTTTCTTCATTAATTGCAGTTTGTCTGCATTAGTTGACCACGCCCCCGTGTCCGCTGGGCACGCCCCCGTGTGCAGAAGCGTATCTATACTATCAAGATTTTCCTAGATTATGCGAATCTTAGAGTTGACCACGGCCCCGTGTCCGCTGGGCACGGCCCCGTGTCTGCTGGGCACGCCCCCGTGGTGGGTAATAAAAGCTTATACAAGTTTGTCTTTTCTGCAGACACTTGGGCACGCCCTCGTGCTCATTGAGCACGGGGCGTGTTCAGCCTTTTGTTATCTTGTTTTTGCTTAGGAAGATGCTGTCGGGGGGTCGGGCATGCCACGTCTGTTCCTTTTCTTGTATTTATGTTAGATTTAGCTGCCTTTTTGCTTCTTTTGTTCATTTGAGCTCATTTATTCCTGAAAATACAAAAGGAAGACAAAAACACACTTTTTCCAACATGAGTACTAAAAAAAGGTTAGTTCTATGCCACATTTGATGTAATTTATATGTTGCATTTTACGCACATCAAATACCCCCACACTTGAATCTTTGCTTGTGCTCAAGCAAAACTCTTTATAATGTGGCTTTACACTCCCAAATGGAACGGGTAGAAGAGAAGGTTTTTGGGCTTGTCATAGAGTGTCGGGATTTCCAAGATTCTTTATTAAGTTTTATTTTTATTTATTTACAATCCTATTCGTCATGATTTATTTAAAACATTACATAAGATAAATTAATTATTAGGGCATAACATGCCTTTTTAAAATTCCATTTATATACAAGTTCACATACCTCACGGGGGATCACTCAACACTCGGCCGAAGGTGTATTTTAGTGAAACACTCGAGAGCGGAATGGAACTTACTCCTACCATAAGCTTGCCAAGCAATCAATATTCCTCCTTTTTAACTATACACCTTTGTAAATATCAAGAGGACTTTTGGGGGAAGGGTTAGGCTTGGGTTAAAGGTAGGTGGTTGGGTTAGTGGTTAGTAGAAAAGGGCGAAAGGCGTAAAAAGCGTCGGTTTTCGTAAGACTTTATTTTTATTACTTTTTTATATTTAATGAAGCGTTTCTCCAAACAAAGTTCTTTTTGGATAAACATGTTTGTTTATTTCTTTTGGCTTCATTTTTTTATAAGAAAGTCATAATAAAAAACCGAGCTTTGTTACTAAAATAAAGGGTGTAAAATGAAAAAGGGTTTTGGTGGGTAAAAGGGTGTTTGTTTTGGGTTAAGAAATGAAAAGGTTTAGGCTTAAAGGGGTTAACTAGGGGGGATTTTGGGTAGGTGGTAACAAAAAAGAAAAATAATGGTGTAGAAATAAAAAAAGGTTAGTCCTAATGCCTCCATCATTTACTTACTCGGGTTTAAGTTGGTAAGGACCGGGAATGTATCGTCGTGGCAAGTTCTAGAGTCGTAAGAACCAAGCGGCTATTCACACAAGAAACAAAAAATGAGCATTTAGTTTAAAGATGTATATTTGTATGCTCAATAAAGTCTCAAAACTCACTTTTTGTGGGAATTGGTTTTTATGTGATCAAGTATATATAATCAAAGTTTAACTAGATTTGTCATGCCGTTTCATAATTTTCTTATGTTGGTTCTTTATCACGACGCTATCGGTTGTAAATTTGTAAAAATATAACCTTTTTAGAATTTGAAATTCCCAAATTAAACCTAGACAAGTAAAAAAAATGAAAAATTTTTGAAAAAAATTTGGGGTGATTAGCGGTTCCAATAGAGTTTTGTGTAAGGCTTATAATTAGGACTTGCAAAATTCAAGGTTTTAGCATCCCCTCCACACTTAAATTACACATTGTCCCCAATGTGTCCCAAAAATAAGTTTTTAGGTTGATTGAATGTGTAAAAAGGTGTAAAAAAAGCAAAAATTTATGTTACTGGGCGTCTGGACACGGCCCCGTGGTGTCCGGGCACGGCCCCGTGTTCAGATCGCCAGTAATAGAAACTAGAAAAAAGAAACAGAAGCCTGGGCACGGGGGCGTGTTCAGCGAGCACGCCCCGTGTCCAGTTACCTGAATTGGGCAATTTTCTGCAGATGGTTGAGCACGGGGCGTGTTGGCTGAGCACGACCGCGTGCTAAACTTGCTGTAATGAAGAAAAATTGTCGGGTGGCCTTGTTTTTGTGCATGGGGTGCTGGTTCAAGTTTCCCTTGGTATCCTTCACCATCCCGAGTGTGTTTTAACATCATCCAAACACCAAATTAATTAAAACCATCATTCATTCAAATAGAGAGAGTTACATAATAATCCTAATAAGTTAAAATTCTAGATAAATAGGTCAAAAGAAACACAAGAAGTCTAAACCAAGAAGTTCTAGCCTAAAGTTTATTCTATTAGCAAAATTTCCGAAAAGATAATTCTCTCGGTTAGATGCGGCTTGAAGAACTTTTTCCTCCAGACATGGGTCCCTCACACATCGGAGAACCATTCTTCTATCTCCCTTGGGAGAAGAAAGGCGGGCTCGTTGGCATCAGTTTGAGGGGGTGCTACCTCCACCGGGACTTCTTGCAGTTCGTCAAGAGGAGGCTCCGCTGGAATGTCATCCCATCCGGTGGGATTGTTGACTCCAAGTGCTAGGTTCCAATCCTCTTGAGGGAGGATTGGCTCTATGGGAGGTGTCACAAGAATGTTTAACCTCTGGTGCAAGAGGTTGATTTCTTGAAAACTGTTTTCCAACCCCACCGTAAGATAATTTATACGGAGTATGAGGACCTCCTCTACCGATGTCATCTCATCAAGAGCTTCACGTAATGTCATCACGTAGCGTACGAGAGTTGCTTCGATTGAGGACCTCCGTTCTCTTCGACTATTTCTGGAATGTGCCGACGAAGTTCCACTGTTTGGCTCGACATTCTACGAAAATAAACTGAAAAGAGTTTATTTAAACAAACAGTAACCTCGGACATGGCCCCGTGCTCAATGAGCACGGCCCCGTGTTCAACTTTCTGCAGGTTTTGGAGCAAGGAATCTTGGAGTTTCAAATTATTTTTCCAACTTAAGAAACATTTTTTTGAGCAGAAATAACTTAAAACAATGCTATAAAACTTATTTTTAACAAGATTCCTTGCACAAAAACCTAACAAACATCACAATAAAGCTTGGAATCATGGTTATCTCAAGCTCTAATGGAGGTGTTGAGGTAAAAAAAATGAAGAAGAAGGGAATGGACAAGAGAGGAAAGGACAAGATGGTTGTTGAGAACCTTCTTTTAGAAAATACCTAGGATGGTATGTGTGAAGATCTCACCAAACCTCTGTCCCTGGAATGGTCCAAATGTGCAGGATTCTTGGCTGCATTTATAGAAAACGACAGCACGCTGCACACGGCCCCGTGTCGGCTGGACACGGCCCTGTGTGCAGGCAGAATCCTGACACATTTTGTTCGTATTCTGACAAAAAGTCAGAAAGGAATCTTTCGGTGGACACGGGTGCGTGCTGACCTGGACACGACCCCGTGTCTAGAGACTGTTTATGAAGTTTCGTCTATTTTTAAGGAATTTATCCGGATTGGGTGGTTCCTTACTGGATGGAACAACCCCAAAGTGCCTGAGATACCTTAATTGCTCTAGATTAAGACGAGAACGGAAGAGGTTGTCGGTGAGGGTGATTCCTATGCTAAATGTAGGTGGACAAGTCCAACCCTTTCCCGGGCTCTCGTTAAAGAAGGTGTATGCCGAATCGCTCAGGTCTATGTATGCACCGAACGAAGTCGATGGGGAGTCCTTCACGGCACAATCGACACAGGGACGACTATCGCTTAAGTCTTCGCTAGAGTTAGAGGTAATATCGGGAACAACGAAGTTGTTTTTATTCGAATGCGATCCCAACAATTCTTCTTGGGTATCGTCTTGAGATGGAAAGTCCAACTCAAGTTCTTTTGACCAATTAATAATTAAATCGTCTAGTTGAAATAATTCATCAAGAAGCATTTCTCCTATAAGATTCGGTTGAGAGCATTTGAGGGAGAGATAAGGATTATTTTTTACTTTCGCTCCTCTTAAGGCTACAGGAAAACAATGGGTCTATATAATGGGGCTTATAATTTAGAAAATAACATTCTAAATCTTTATAGCGGCCACCACATATTTGACACCACGTACCATAAGAGTGCCGAAAGTAAAAAATATCAGTATCACTCATGTTTGTGTCAGAAATTACCAACCGTCGGGATCTTACGGTTCTGTTTTTCAGGAATTGATACTTGGGCACGGGGCGTGTTGAGTGGGCACGGCCCCGTGTTCAGCTACTGTCTGACTTAAAACAGGATTGCCAGTACTAAAGATTGGGCACGGGGCATGTTCAGCGGGCACGACCCGTGCTGAGCTCTGCAGAAGCTGAAAAATTAAGAAAAATCCTAAAAAAATAGAAAAATAAGAAAAACGATTAGGTCGTTGATTCCTAACTTTCTTAAAATCCTTGTGTCCCCGGCAACGGCGCCAAAAACTTGATGTGTGCGTGAGTGTCGTATATTTTTATATATATTTTTAGCCCTTTTTACACGTTATTCAAGTTTTAAATTTATAAAACACGATATTTTACTAACACCAAACACACATATGGGCAAGTGCACCCATCGTGAGCGTAGTATAGTGTTGGTAAGATATTGAGGTCGTCCAAGGACACAAGAGCTTTTAATACTGGTTTATCCTCAACGTCTAATCAAATCAAAAGTGTAGAAAAAGGTTTTAAACTAGAAAATATAAACTAAAAATGCTAAATATAAAAATAAAAGTAAAAACAGATAGACAAGATGAATCACTTGGATCCGACTCGTGTTTAGTGTAACCTTTGATTATTTCCGCACTTTTGCACTTTTTAAGAGATTATCTTAGTTATTGTAGTAGGCCCCTCTTTTGATGGTGACGTTACCCTCAACCCAGTAGTTTGAGTCAGCAAGGATACAATCCTAAAGCGTCGGATTATTGAAAGATAATTAATTAAGTTATTAATATGTAATGTAGTAGGCCCCTCTTTTGAAGGTGACGTTACCCTCGGTGAAGTAGTCTGAGTCAGCAGGGATACAGTCCTAAGTAGCTGGGTTAAAGTCTTAATAGCAGCTTACATATAAGGGGATCAAAGAGTTTGGACCCCCGCCATCCAATACCAGTGGGTATTGAAGGAGGTCCTACTAAAATTGACCCAGGTCCTTGCAGGATCTATACACTGAACAAGGCAAGACTCTTACCAAATCATTCCCTTAACCCCCGACCAGGTAGCCAACATATCTCCATATAGACCGTGGAGATATGAATGGTGAAATCTTTTATTTTATATAGACAGTAAAATAACGCCAAGACACCACAGACAAATGATAAGGAAGATTCACCTTCAACATAAGAAACTAGTTATTAAAGTCATTAATACATAACCAAATAAAAAGTGCGAAAAGATTAAAAATAAAAAGTATTACACTAGACACTTGTCTTTACCAAGTGATGTAAGAGACTTAGGCAAACATGACCTTTGATTGTCAAGAACTCTTACAATCAATCTTGGATCCCGAGACTACTCACACACTCTATGACGGATGATGGTGGTGGATGTGGGTTGTGGGTAGGTGAAGTGTGAGAAAGGTGGTTTGCCAAGGGATGGTTTGCAAATGAGCCAAACACCCCTATTTATAGCCTGCACAGAAGCCCGGACACGGTCCCATGTCCATTGGGCACGGCCCCGTGTCCACCCATCTTCTCTTTCTTCATTAATTGCAGTTTGTCTGCATTAGTTGACCACGCCCCCGTGTCCACTGGGCACGACCCCGTGTGCAGAAGCGTATCTATACTATCAAGATTTTCCTAGATTCTGCGAATCTTAGAGTTGACCACGGCCCCGTGTCCGCTGGGCACGCCCCAGTGGTGGGTGATAGAAGCTTCTACAACTTTGTCTTTTCTGCAGACACTTGGGCACGCCCCCGTGCTCATTGAGCACGGGGCGTGTTCAGCCTTCTGTTCTCTTGTTTTTGCTTGGGAAGATGCTGTTGGGGAGTCGGGCATGCCACGTCTGTTCCTATTCTTGTATTTATGTTAGATTTAGCTGCCTTTTTGCTTTTTTTGTTCATTTGAGCTCATTTATTCCTGAAAATACAAAAGGAAGACAAAAACACACTTTTTCCAACATTAGTACTAAAAAGGGTTAGTTTTATACCACATTTGATGTAATTTATATGTTGCATTTTGCGCACATTAGGCCGCATTTGATACAAATGCTCCAAAACTCCGCAACCTTCCATGGGCTTGCGGACGAAGATCCCCATTTACATATTACTAACTTCTTGGAAATATGTGATACTTTTCGGATCAATGGAGCATCAACTGACGCTGTCCGCCTTTGAATGTTCCCATTTTCACTAAATGATAGAGCTAAGGCTTGGCTAAATACCCTCCCAGTTGGCTCGGTAAAGACCTGGGATGAACTAGCCCAAAAGTTTTTATATAAGTATTTCCCTCATGCTAAAACGGCTAAATTAATGACTGAAATTAATACATATTCACAAGAGGACGGGGAATCCTTATATGAAACTCGGGAAAGGTTCAAGGAGATACTAAGACAGTGTCCTCATCATGATCTCGCGGTATGGCAACAAGTATCCACTTTCTATAATGGGTTGTTGCCACACACAAGACAAACACTTGACTCTAGCTCCGGGGGACTTTTAGGTAATCGTCGCTCAAATGAAATTTACAATCAAATTGATGAAATTGCTCAAACCAATTTTCAGTGGCACACTCCCCGAGGCACGAAATCTATCGCCCCGGGCGCCCATAAGGTTGATGGGAGCACCTCCTTGCAAGCCCAAATCGAAGCCCTTTATTCAAAAATCACAAAGTTAGAAATGGCAAAAACGGCTTCGGTTATGGCTTGCGAGGGGTGTGGTGGGCCACATGAAAATTGGAGTTGTATGAAAGAAATGGATAAGCAAACAGAATCGGTAAACTACATTGATAATAGGCCTAGGCCGTCAGGTCCTCCAACAGGTACCTACAACCAAGGATGGCGTAACCACCCTAACCTTGTTTGGAGAGAACCCGGTAATAGTAGTAACCAACAAAATCTAAACCAACGAACAAACTTTCAACAACCAAGAAACGAGTCACAAAATTTCTCTCAACAACAACAAGGGGGACGAGAGAGGCTTGAAGATAACGTATCTCACCTCATCTCCGACACCGAAAAGAAAAACTCAGATCGATTTCAACAATTGGAATCGAACATTAGAAATCAACAAACTAGTATTCAAAACATTGAGAAACAAATAAATCAACTAGCTCAAAATTTCTCCGAGAGACCACAAGGCGCGTTACCAAGCAATACCGAAACCAACCCAAAGGCACAAGTGCATCTCATCACGTTGAGAAACCGTACCGTGGGTCCCGAGGAGGCTCCGTTACCTCCAACTAAAAAGAGCTGATCTAGCCAAACCACAACTCTACCGACGCCCCGACAAGAGACGGCTCCTCCACCAATTCAAGAGCCCACCAAGAATCCTCCGGTTCCGTACCCCGGTCGGTTAATTCGCCAAAAGACCGATGAGCAATTCACAAAGTTCGTAAATTTACTAAAACAATTGCATGTTAATATTCCATTTGTTGAAGTCCTAACCCAAATGCCTAAATATTCAAAATTTATGAGGGACTTCCTCACTCACAAAAGTAAAATTGAATCATTGCAATTAGTTAATTTAAGTGAAGAATGCTCCGCCTTGCTACTCAACAAACTCCCACAAAAGAAGATCGATCTCGGAAGCTTCACCATCCCTTGTTCAATTGGGGAATCTCCTATTCGCAATGCACTAGCCGACCTCGGGGCTAGTATCAACCTCATGCCCGCATCAATGTTCGACCGACTCGGCCTAGGGAAAACAAGCCCTACAAAAATGAGCATACAACTCGCTGATAGGTCCGTTAAATATCCACAAGGTGTCACCGAAAATCTATTAGTTAAAGTCGGAGAGTTTGTCTTCCCGGCCGACTTTGTCATACTAGATATGGAGGAGGATACCGAAGTACCACTCATCTTAGGGAGGCCATTCCTAGCTACGGCCCACGCAGTGGTAGACATGAATGGTGGGACACTAACATTGAGGGTTGGAGAAAAGGAAATGAAATTCGGAGTTGGTAAGAGAGTAGAAGACGATGATCCGGTCAATTACATGAAAGTCATAGACTCAAGTTTGGATGATGCTCTCCGACGGTGCAACATGGGATGCAAAACATCCCACTTGGGTAACATATGACTGGCTTTGGGTCTAGCCAAGAACCCTTATAAACGTGGCGCACCACGGAGGCATTCCGCGGAACTATCCTTAGTTTAGTTTAGATTAATTTTTTATGCTTTCTAGTTTAGTTTTAATTTTCAAGAATAAAACACACTGGGATGGTGAAGGATACTAAGGGAAACTTGAACCAACACCCCATGCACAAAATCAGAGCCTCCTGCAAATTTTTCTTCATTACAATAAGTTCGGCATGGGCCGTGCTCCGCCAACACGGCCCCGTGCTGAAAGGTCTGTAGAAAATCACCCAGTTCAGGTAACTGGACACGAGGCGTGTTCGCTGAACACGCCCCCGTGCCCAGGCTTCTGTTACTTTCTAATGATTTTTGTTACTGGCAACCTGAACACGGGGCCGTGCCCGGACACCACGGGCCCGTGTCCAGATGCCCAGTAACATAAAAATTTGTTTTTAACACACCTTTTACACATTCAATCAACCTAAAAACTTATTTTGGGACACATTGAGGACAATGTGTAATTTAAGTGTGGGGGGATGCTAAAACCTTGAATTTTGCAAGTCCTAATTACAAGCCTTACACAAAACTCTATTGGAACCGCTAAACACCCCAAATTTTTTCAAAAACTTTTCATTTTTTTTACTTGTCTTGGTTTAATTTGGGAATTATAAGTTCTAAAAAGGTTATATTTTTACAAATTTACAACCGATAGCGTCGTGATAAAAAGAACCAACATAAGAAAATTATGAAACGGCATGACAAATCTAGTTAAAATTTGATTATATATACTTGATCACATAAAAACCCATTCCCATAAAAAGTGAGTTTTGAGTCTTTATTGAGCATACAAATACACATCTCTAAACTAAATGCTCATTTTTTCATTTCTTGTGTGAATAGCCGCTTGGTTTCTTACGACTCTAGAACTTGCCATGACAATACATTCCCGGTCCTTACCAACTTAAACCCAAGTAAGTAAATGATGGAAGCATTAGGACTAACCCTTTTTTCTTTCAACACCATTATTTTTCTTTTTTACCACCTACCCAAATCCCCCTAGTTAACCCCTTTGAGCCTAAACCTTTCATTTCTTAACCCACAAAACAAACACCATTTACTCACCAAAACCCTTTTTCATTTTAAACCCTTTATTTTAGTAAAAAGCTCGGTTTTTCATGAGACAATCCTTATCGGAAAAAAAATGATGAAGCCAAGAAATAAACAAACAAGTTCATCAAAAAGAACTTTGTTTAAAGAAATGCTTCATTAGAATAAAAAAGTTCATAAAAATAAAAAAGTCTTACGAAAACTGACGCTTTTTACGCTTTTCGCCCTTTTTCTACTAACCACTAACCCAACCACCTACCTTTAACCCAAGCCTAACCCTTCCCCCAAAAGTCCTCGAGTGTTTCACCTACCTTGGCAAGCATATGGTAGAAGTAAGTTCCATGCCGCTCTCGAGTGTTTCACACAAATACATCTTCGACCGAGTGTTGAGTGATCTCCCGTGAGGTATGTGAATTTGTATATAAATGAAATTTTAAAGAGGCATGTTATGCCCAAATAAGTAATTTATCTTATGTAATGTTCTAAATAAATCATGACGAATAGGATTGTAAATAACATAAAAATAAAACCTAATAAAAATCTTGGAATCCCGACACTCAAGACAAGCCCAAAACCTTCTCTTCTACCCATTCCATTTGGGAGTGTAAGCCACTTTATAAAGAGTTTTTCTTGAGGACAAGCAAAGATTCAAGTGTGGGGGTATTTGATGTGTGCAAAATGCAACATATAAATTACATCAAATGTGGCATAAAACTAACCCTTTTTTAGTACTAATGTTGGAAAAAGTGTGTTTTTGTCTTCCTTTTGTATTTTCAGGGTTAAAACAGCTTAAATGAACAAAAGAAGCAAAAATGCAGCTAAATCTAACAATAATACAAGAAAAGGAATAAACGTGGCATGCCCGACCCCTCGACATCATCTCCCCAAGCAAAAACAAGAGAACAGAAGGCTGAACACGCCCCGTGCTCATTGAGCACGGGGGCGTGCCCAAGAGTCTGCAGTAAAGACAAAGTTGTAGAAGCTTCTATTTCCCAACACGAGGGCGTGCCCAGCCAACACGGGGCCATGGTCAACGCTAAGATTCGCAGAATCCAATCAAATCTTGATAGTACAGATACACTTCTGCACACGGGGCCGTGCCCAGCAGACACGGGGGCGTGGTCAACTAATGCAGACAAACTGCATTTAATGAAGAAATCGAAGATGGGTGGACACAGGGCCGTTCCCAAAGGACACGGGGCCATGTCCGGGCTTCCGTGCACTATAAATAGGGGTGCTTGGCTCACTTGCAACTCATCCCTTGGCAAACCACCTCTCTCACACTTTACCCACCCACCACCACCATCACAACCCACAACCCACATCCACCACCATCATCCATCATCCATCATAGAGTGTGTGTAGTAGTCTCGGGATCCAAGATTGATCGTAAGAGTTCTTGACAGTCAAAGGCCATGTTTTCCTAAGTCTCTTACATCACTTGGTGAAGACAAACATTTAGTGTAATACTTTTTATTTTTAATCTTTTCACACTTTTTATTTGGTTATGTATTAATGACTTTAATAACTAGTTTCTTATGTTAAAGGTGAAACTTCCTTGTCATTTGTCCGTGGTGTCTTGGCGTTATTTTACTGTCTATATAAAATAAAAGATTTACACCATTCATATCTCCACGGTCTATATGGAGATATGTTGGCTACCTGGTCGGGGGTTAAGGGAATGGTTTGGTAAGAGTCTTGCCTTGTTCGGTGTATAGATCCTGCAAGGACCTGGGTCAAACTTAGTAGGACCTTCTTCAATACCCACTGGTATAGATCCAACATTTTTAGTTTTTATTTTCATGTTTAAATCTTTTTCTAAAACTTTGACTTGATTAGATATTGAGGATAAACCGGTATTAAAAGCTCTTGTGTCCTTGGACGACCTCGGTATCTTACCAACGCTATACTACGCTCACGATGGGTGCACTTGCCCATATGTGTGTTTAGTGTTAGTAAAATATCGTGTTTTATAAATTTAAAACTTGACTAAAGTGTAAAAAGGGCTAAAAAATATACATAAAATATACGACAATCACACTCATCAAAAAACATTTTATATTAGCATTTAGCATCTGTCGGGTGTATGCCTACACCCTGTGCTTGGTCTTGGCTATTAGCAACTTTAAATGAGCCGAGGATATCCAGGACACGGTCGCGTTAACCCCCAATGTTTAAGTTATCAGACAAAATAGATTAAAACGGGTTATGGAGATTTTGTAGTCGCAATCCAACATATGATCCCATACCCTACCAAGCGGTAATAATTTACCATATCCCAAGCCCGTATAGGGAAAATAGGTTAAGAGTATTTACCTGAGCTAACACTCGTCTTAATATGCAAGGTTTATAAATAACTCAGCTGTTAATCAATTGACTAAGGTAGGTAGCAATTTACTGGAAGGCCCTAGTCTGGAATGATGGTATAAATAACCAATTAGAATGCTAACGGGTCCTATTCAAGTCGTAGACTTGGACCGGTTAACTTAAAATATTGAAAACGGTACGATACGCTTGATGAAGCGATGACCGGAATAGAATGTACTTTAAACCCAAAAAGTATTAAGACTTGTATAATATGGGTAAACAAATAACATTCTGGGGTTTGAAGTAAAAATGATAAGGTTTGACCCGTTTAGGTAAACTTACGTAAACTAGTTACATAAGCTTAACCGTACGTGTATAAGCGATATCGGGTAACCGGATGAGTCATGAACAAGTTCTATATGCCAATATACTTTAATAAGTTGTAGTATCAGTAGGATATCAACTTATATGCCCATTAAGGTTTTAAAATCAAAATATGCCTCATAAGGGCTTTTTGGTCATTATGCGACGTATTAAATGCACTTGCGTATAAACTGATGTTATGAACTTGATCATTCTGTAAAAATACTATATTTATGATATAATATTAGTAAGTAATCAAATATATGTGAGTTTTATGATTTAAGACCAAACTATGCACCGTATGGGCATTTTGGTCATTTCACACATAGTTTGAGAACTTATTTGGAAATCTGAGTTAAGAACATGTACCTACTGTGAAAAAAATTCTAAATAAGTTATAATATCAGTAGGTAACAAGTTTTAATTGATAGTTATGGTTTAAAACCATACTATGCGCCAAAAGGGCGTTTCGGTCATTAAATACCGACATTTACGATTTTTAGTCAAAACTCAGGTTATGAATTGATTTGATATCCAAACATATTTTAATTATGATATTATATCAGCGGGTAATGAGTTTGATATGATAAATTATGTTTAAAACCATTCTAGGTGCCGAAGGGCACTTTGGTCATTATAAAACACAATTTACGATCTTATATGAAAACTCAGTTTTTGATCAGTTTAATAACATCAAAATATGTTAATTACATTATCATATCAGCAGGTAAGGTATTTGCAAGTTTGTTATTGATTAAAACCTTATTTATTACAAAAAGGGCATTTTGGTCAAAGTGTGGCATAATAACGAAACTTATACATAAACTCAGAATCTGATTATGATCATGTATTATAACCTTAGAGGGTTATGCTACATTAAATTACGATCATAATGCAACCTTAAATCAGTAGCAAACTAATCTAAATCGGGTCAGAATCGAAAGTCAAAGCAGAAGTCAAACTTCGCGACTTTCGGTTGCGAACCGACCTTAAAACTGGAATTGACGAGCCGAACATGTTCCCACATGTTCTAATAATTATCACCAACTTGTTCAAGTTTCAAAACATATTTTAGAACATCTATATAATCAGATTATAATATTTATGAAATCTGACCTGTTTGACTTTTTAAACATTAAAACTTTGACTCGTCAATTGACCTAGTAAACGTGATTTTCAGGAGGTGCCCTTTTAAGGGATTAACACCTACCTAATTACGATCACGTAGCCATGTTCGACTCGAACAATGGTAGGACCATAAAGGTCTAAACTAAAAGTTAAAGCAATTATCGAAATTGCTTGTTTTTTGGCTTTAAAAGCCTTATAAACGAAAATGTAGATGAAAAGGATCACTTACCATTGAACCTTGAAAGAAATAGGACTAATTTGGAAGCTCCCTTCAGTTGGGAATCTCCAGAGGAAGAAAATTGAAGTGTTTTGAGAAGGTGCAAGTTATTTTGATGCAAATGAGCATCTATTTATAGTTGTGGAGGAGTTGTGTGATGAATCCAGGTGTTATGGAGGGCTAGGAGATGATCACACATGTCCTCATATGTGTGTAGTGCAGCCATGCAGCCCAAGGTTATGACAACTGGCACTTTTCCACGTAGTCCGTACAATATAAACAGTAATTTGTACCTTAATTACTATGCATGATTGAGCTATGATATGAATGATTTTCTGATTACTGTCATAGACATACAAATACATTACATGACTGCATGTTATTTATGAATGATGAATGTAACATGAGACAGTTGAAATAGTGCACAGAACGAAACTAGTACATTGATCAGATAAACTATAAGTACTAACGGGAGTTTAGTATTCACACAGACATGTTGTTAAGACATAGAATGAGCCCCCGAACCAAGAGTTACACTAGAATAGTATGTAGGAAAGTAGGGATCATAAAACTGCCTTCCGAGTGACGATTTAAGTGCCAAAAAGTGCCCGAAACACACTAAAATTGCAGAATTCTGCAGAAAACAGCAAAATTCAGCTTTTTAACATCAAAATATAATGCAAAAATGAGGTTTAATGGTCCAGAATAGCTTGATAAGTGTCGGGAATCAAAACTGTCATAAAAGACATCATATTGCACACTAAACTGCGCAATTTAGCACCTTAACGAACCGATAACCAAACGAACAATTGGACACTACCCGAAACACCAAAATTTAACTAGAAGCATTGTTTTAATATTACAAAGCTAGTTATGATTACCAAACACCGTATTTCATCTTAAAACACTTAAACCCCTAAATTTAACACTTAAGATGTAACTAGAACTTGTAACTAAGGTTGAAATCCAACTAGAGACCCCCCCCCCCCATAACCGGTTACAACATGGGGCCCCACTCTTTGATTTCTTTTGATTAATTTATGTAAATTGTTAATAAGATATGGAACACAATAACCATTATGCAAAGTTGTGTTGGAGATCATTTTAAAAAGACCACAAATTCTTAAACCATCATCTTCACAACCATTCAAACTACACAAAACCTTCTCCCCTCCTCCATAAGCTCACGGCTCAAGCACCCCTCCATCAACCTCATTTTTCTAGCAAATTCCCAAGTAATCCAAGGTGTTCCTAAGGTGTATCAAGCATGTTTAAGGAGGTTGCAAGCATAGGAAGTTGAAGGACCTTCTCTAGGAGCTTTTATCCACCTCATTTCTTCATCAATTTGCTTCTTGTTCTTCCCTAGCCATAGTGGTAGTAGTAAGCCCCTTTGATCTTGTTTTTTATTCATAATCTTAGTGGTAAACTAAAGAATCTCAAGAAAACATAAAGATGATCATGAACATAAAGCTTAAAAACATGAAAATCAAGGTTGTTTATGTGTATGTAGTAGACTTGTTTGTTGATTACTTGTGTTTATGTGTAGATTACCATAAGAAGCTTACTAGATGATGATTAAACACATGATCTAGCAAGTATGAGGATGGATCTTGAGAAATTTATGTTGATCATCCTTTATGTAAACTATGAACTTGAAGGTGAACTTGTTTATGTGTAGGATGATTACTCCTACAAGTTATATATCTTAAAGATGTAAGATTTCCAAAAATAAAAGTTTATAGAAACTAAAGTTTATTTCAAGATTTAACATGGAGTTGGTTTTTAAAGAAAATAATCATGTTTTGAGGGTTAAAACAAAGCTAGTAAAGTGTATGGATCATGAAGAATGCAAGAATATTAATTTTTATAAAATCATCTTACAAGTTGTAAAAGATGAAATTTTACAAGAAGGAGTTTTAAGAAGTAAAAATCATGTTTTTAGTGTTAGTTTAGCTTACTAAATGACATGTTAAAAGATTACAAAGTTTTACAAAACTTCAAGTTCATAACATTTTATAAAATGCATATTTATGGCTATTGGTAAGTAGTGTGAAACTTGTTGTTGATTGAAAATGAATTTTCAAAAGAAAAAGATATGCTATTAAGCATGGAAACCTCTATTTTTAAGGGAAACTATGGCAAAATTTTTGTAAAAAATTAAACACTTAGAAAAATATTTTTAAACAAGTGTTTACAAGTAAATTTTGATCATGGTTTCAATATAAAAATTTGCCATAATTTTTATTACAAAAATTACAAATATTGGAGGTTGATTTTTGATAATAAAAATCACTAAGTATATATTTAGGAAAATATATATTTAGATGTCACAAAATTATGTGCTACTTGTATATTGATTGTATTAGTTATATTAAAATTAGGACTTGAAAATAATGCACCACACCAAAATACCAAAAATTGTAATAAGAAATATTACCAAATTCACAAGAAAATAAATATATATCTTATACCCGAAGATGGGACAAATTGGACAATGGACAATGGACATTGGACTATATTTATATATATATTCTGGAAATAAATTCGTAACTTAACAAATGTGATAAATGGTATTTTTGAAACCAAAGAAACGGTAAAATATGAATTTTTATAACTATTACAAAATATATCATATTTTGTCAAATAGAAAATATATTATTTTTGAGTGGAGAAAAATATATATTTTCTTAAAAAATTCAAAAATATATTATTTTGGTGAAAACTAGAAATATATATATATATATATATATATATATATATATATATTTTCTAATTTTAATCTTAAAAATATATTATTTTTAAGATATATTTGAAAGTATACTTATTTTTGCCAAGTAAATTTATAGATATTTCTATATAAAAATTCTCTTAAAATATGTATATTTTAAGAATATAAAGTGGTGATTTTTAGTGTATAAAAATAATATTCCGGAAAAATTATACATAAGATTAAGTATAAAATACTTAATAAATACAAGAAAATACGTATTCCTATACGTAGAAATACATACCGGAATACACTACTAATACTAGGCAAATATCCGTATACAAGTAACATGCACAAGTATGAGAATACAAAATATACAAGTACAAGTATACTTATACTTGGGAAAATATATAAGTAAGAAATACATGATACATCAAGTTAAAAATATATTATTTGTAACAATATTCCAATTAACTGGACAAAAATAGTTGAAGTTAAAATATTCTTACTTTAACTAATAATTATATAATTGGGAATTATATAATGTACATCATCGTATAACTCAAAGTATATAAATTCCAAAAATAAGTCTTAATAAACAACTAAGACTAAGAGTCGTTACACGACCTAAAACGTCTAATAAAACATAACACGTGTGTTGGTAGTTGTACGACCCGAGGAAAGGATCTTTGAGTTACGAGAATGCGGACACAAATTTGTGAGTTCATGTCCCCCTTTTCTTTTAACTGTTTTCAGTTTTATAACTTACAGGGGGTGAAATACATGTTTCAAATGTTTCAAACATTTACAAATGGTATGGTTAGCTAAGGAATGAACTGTTAGATCTTGTGAATGGGTAGGCGTTAACTTAAGACCATTAATCTTCGTATGAAGACCATGGGGAATGAGTGATAGATCTATTTGGGTGTTGCGAGCCCCACCCATGGGTCCGCGAGTTGGCCCATGTGGTGACTATGTCGTTCCAGTCGGGTGGCTCGGTACGAAATCCGCTAGGTTTGAGCCTTCCTATACCATTGCACACATATTAATGTCTTTGCAAAACATTAATTGATCTGTTCATAGACGCTTTCATACTGGATTATAAAGGAATACTTACAAATGTTTACAAGATTATTCGAGCTCACATACAAAACACATGAACTCACTCAACTTTTGTTGATGTTTTCAAATTACATGTATTTCAGGAAACAAGATGGATCTTGGGCGCTGGTGTTGTTTTCAAGATGTAAATATCAAGTTTAGATGTCATCCAATTTTGTTGGTTTGTAACTTAACCTGAGGATATGATGGTTGAAACATAAACGTCTTGTGTTTGTAATATTTTTTTTTAAACTTATGAATGGATGAACATCATTTTAGTCATATTGTTCTTTATTATTATTATTATTGATTGCAATGAAAACTGATCAAGTCACACATCACACGCTTCCGCAAAAGTCAGGGTGTGACAAAGGTTTCGAAAAAAATGGTATTTGGCAGCTTTGTGTGGCCACCAAGGCAAAAACTGTCGCTGGGCAGGCTTTGCGGACCGTAAAGGTGGTCCTTTGCGGTCCGTAAAGGGTCTCGGCCAAGAAATTCATTTTTTGTAACTTGCCACCTTTGGTCCCTCAGCTTCCATACTTATATATATATATATATATATAACATAATTAGCTTCTTTTGGCCAATGTTTGACACACCCGGGAGTGTGATCGTACATCATCAAGCTCGTAGTTCGTTAAAGGGTCACTTAGAGGTATAAATTAACATGTTGGCACCTTTAGCCCCAACAATACCAAACTTTATATAAATTCACAAATGGTCCCTCTCGTCCAACAAGTGGCTCATTTGAGAGTAAGGACACTGTAAAGGGTCACTTAGACGCGTAGTTTCAGCATGTTGACACCTTTAGTCCCTCCACATTCATACTTTCTACGATTGGCAAAATTAGTCCCTCCTAGCCAACATTAGGCATAAATAGGAATAGGGACACGTGTCACTACATTGCTGGACACGATTTTACGAGGTGTTACATCGTCACCCCCTTAAAAGAAATCTCGACCTCAAGACTTTATTCAAAAAGATGGGGGTACTTCTGTCACATAGTGGACTCGACCTCCCATGTATATTGGGGGCCTCGATGGGCATCTCATTTAACCTTAACAATAGGTATGTACTTCCATCGGAGCTTCTTAGCCTGTCGATCCTCGATCGAAACTGGTTTCTCAACAAACCTCAGGTTTTCATCAATTTGCACATCTTGATGTGACATTTCTAGCGACTTATCGGCTAGACATTTCTTTAAATTACAGATGTGGAACACAATGTGAATTCCATTAAGCTCCTCTGGCAAGTTTAGCTTATAAGCTATAGACCAGACACATTCAATTATCTCGAATGGTCCTATATATCTTGGGCTCAACTTGCCCTTCTTACTGAAGCGCATCACACCTTTCCAGGGTGATACCTTCAGTAAAACCTTGTCCCCAACTTGGAACTTAAGAGGTTTACGCTTCTTACCAGCGTAGCTCTTCTGCCGATCCCTGGCAGCTTTGATACGATCACGGATTTGTATTATCTTGTCCGTGATCTCAGGACAATCTCCGATCCTGATAGTTGGGCTTCCCCAACTTCGGCCCAACAAACAAGCGTTCGACACTTTCTCCCATACAAGGCCTCTAAACGAGCACCCTTGATGCTCGTATGATAACTATTGTTGTAGGAGAATTCAATTAGGGGGAGATGGTCATTCCAGCTACCTCCCAAATTGATCATGCATGCCCTAAGCATGTCTTCCAAACTGTGGATTGTACGCTCACTCTGACCATCTGTCTGAGCATGGTAAGTCATACTGAAATTTAGCCTGGTGCCTAAAGATTGCTGGAAACTTTTCCTGAAATGAGAAGTATATCTAGGATCCCTATCAGATACAATAGATACTGGCACACCATGTAGGGACACAATCTCGTCCACGTACAACTTAGCCAACTTATTGGGGCTATACGTCTCCTTTATGGGCAGGAAATGTGCTGACTTAGTCAGCCGATCAACGATGACCCATATCATGTCATTGCTATGCTTGGTCTTAGGTAACTTGGTAATAAAATCCATAGTTACCATCTCCCACTTCCATGTGGGAATTTCAAGTTGTTGTAGAAGTCCTGACGCTTTTGATGTTCAGCTTTAACTTGCGAACACGTCAGACACTTAGCTACATAGGTGGCTATGGATTTCTTCAAACCCATCTACCAATAGTTCCTCTTTAGATCTTGATACATCTTGTCACCTCTAGGGTGAACAGAGTATTTGAAATTATGCGCTTCCTGGAGGATTAGATCTCTAAGTCCTCCTAAGATTGGAACCCAGATTCGAGCATTGAATCTAAGCATTCCATCTTTTCCTCGTGACAACTGATCAACAGTTCCACCCAATCCTTCACTAGGAAGGTTAGCCTCCAACAAGACTTGTTTCTGCACATCCACTAGCTTTTCATTCAAGCTGTTTCTGAGCTCAATGCTCTTGGCGTTAATCTGTATTGGCTTAACCCTTTCCTTGCAACTCAACCCATCAGCAACTGCATTTGCTTTGCCGGGATGATAGCGAATCTCACAATCATAATCATTCAATGTTTCCATCCAGCGACATTGTCTCATGTTCAGATCCTTCTGATTGAACAGATGTTGGAGACTCTTATGGTCTGTATATAATACACTTGGTGCCATACAAGTAGTGTCTCCATAACTTAAGTGCAAATACAACGACACCCAACTCCAAGTCATGGGTGGTGTAATTCCTTTCATGCACCTTTAGTTGTCGCGACGCGTAGGCAATCACCTTGCCCCTCTGCATAAGCACACATCCCATTCTAGTGTACGAAGCATAGCAATAGACAACGAAATCCTCAATGCCCTCAGGCAAAGTTAGCACTAGAGCATTGCTCAACTTGTGCTTCAGAATCTCGAAGGATTCTTGTTGTTTTGGACCCCAATTGAACTTAACATTCTTACGGGTCAAGGTAGTCAAAGAAGTGGCTATCCTTGAAAAGTTCTCAATGAACCTCCTGTAATAACCGGCCAATCCTAAGAAACTACGAATCTCAGAAGGCGTCTTAGGTGCTTCCCAGTTCATAATGGCTTCAATCTTAGCGGGATCTACCTGGATACCATGCTCACTCACCACGTGTCCAAGAAATTGGACTTCTAGAAGCCAGAACTCGCATTTGGAGAACTTAGCATAAAGCTTCTCTTGCTATAATAGTTCACGGATGCACCGAAGATGTTTCTCGTGATCAGCTTGATTACGAGAATAGATAAGTATGTTGTCTATGAAGACAATGACAAACTTATCCAGATACGGCTTACAGACTCTATTCATGAGATCCATGAATGCTGCAGGTGCATTAGTGAGCTCAAAATGCATCACTAGAAAGTCATAGTGTCCGTATCTCGTTCTGAAGGCAGTCTTTGGAACATCTTCACTTCTGACCTTCAGCTGATGATAACCCAACCTCAAGTCGATCTATGAGAAGTAGCTAGCTCCTTGTAGTTGGTCGAATAAATCGTCGATCCCGGGCAGCGGATAACGATTCTTGATCGTTACTTTGTTCTGCTCATGGTAATCAATGCACAGCCGCATTGAACCGTCCTTCTTCTTAACAAACAATATCAGAGCTCTCCTAGGTGATGAGATAGGCTGTATAAAGCCTTTCTCCAGAAGCTCATCAAGTTGGGTTCTCAATTCTTTCATTTCCGTTGGCACCAATCGATAAGGAGCTCTTGCAACAGGTGTAGCTCCAGGCAGGATGTCGATCCTAAACTCTACTTGCCTTTCCGGAGGTAGACCAGGTAGTTCTTCAGGGAAGACATTTGGATAATCAGAGATGACAGAGATATCTTCAATCTTGGGCTTTGGTTCATCTACCATCACCTGTGCCATGTAAATGACACATTCGCTCTTTAGACACTTGGATGCTTTGAGTAAAGATACCTGATCAGGCAATCCATAGTGTATATCTCCATGAATAGTGATCATTTCACCAGAAGGGGTTTTAACTTCAATGAGTTTCTTATCGCAGGCAATGCGGGCTTGGTTATGCGATAACCAATCCATGCCTAAAACTACATCGAACCCCGCCAATTTCATTAGTAGAAGAGAGATAGGAATAGAATGATTCTTAACAGATATGGAACATCCATCAAGAATAGAAGATGGGGTTTCTATGGTTCCATCGGCAAGTTCTACCTCGTACGTAATATTTAGAGTTCTTATGGGCAAGTTTAATAGTTTACTAAACTTAAGGTCTACAAATGACTTATCAGCGCCCGAATCAAACAAAACTCTAGCAAAGATATCATTGATTAGGAACATACCCGTTATGATGTTGTTGTCATTCACATCCTCCCTGACATTCATCTGAAAGGCTCGGGCATTTCCCTTTTTCGCCTCTCCAAGCTTAGCTGAACCTCCCTTGGCAGCTTTCGGGTAGTTAGTCTTAATGTGCCCCTTTTCATTACAACCGTAACAGACAACATCCTTAAGATCCTTACACTCTAAGGTCTTATGCCCTTTCTTCTTGCAAATGCCACGGGGTTTTGCCTGTGGATCAGAATGACACTGTCCCCAGTGCCTCCGGTTGCAGTTCTTGCAAGTTAGTCTCTCATCAGACCTACCTTGGTTCTTGTTGAACCCAGATTTACCTTTCTTCTTCTTGGACTTCTGGGAGGTATCCTCCTCACTTTTCCTCTTACCATCGGTCTTAGTCTAGACTGATTTTTGTCTCACCGCATCCAGGGTAAGAGATAGTGCTAGGTCCACGGCGGATCGGTAAGAGGAAGGCTTTGAAGCCTTCACCATGCCTTTATATCAGGTGCCAAACCACCTATGAAACACACAATGCATTTGGGCTCAGGGGTGATCAAGTATGGTACTAACCTTGACAGAGAGTTGAAGTCGGTAATGTACTTCTGATAGTCCATATTCTTCATTGTGAGAGTTAGGAAATCTGACTCCACTTTCTCCACTTCGTGCCGTGGACAGTAGGTCTCTTTAATCAGGTCCACAAACTTGGACCATTCAAGGTTGTATAGGGGAATCTTCCCCGTGGATTGAATCATGGCTTTCCACCATGTGAGGACATCGCCCTTGAAGGATTGTGAAACAAACTTCACCACATCCCTATCAGCACAACCGCTGATGTCAACAACTGTCTCCATCTCATCAAGCCATCTCATGGCATCAATCGTTCGTTCTTTCCATTGATGTCTCTAGGCTTGTAGGAGACGAAGTATTTATAAGTACATCCGTCCCTAGAGGAACGAGATCCATCCTGAAGTACTAGCTTCTTTGGTTCACTCTTCGCAGTTGAAGAGTGAATCGAGCTCTCCTTGCGAGCCGATGAATGTGGGATAGATTAGGACTTGGAGCGAGTTGCACTCAACTCTTTATAATTAGCCATGAATGCGTTCATGGCCTTGCCGACTTCCACGACAATCATAGCCTGGAGATCAACTCCATCAGCATTGCGGTTTACCTTTGAACATCATTATTATTGTTGCTGCCGCTGTTTGCTTCATCTGAATTTGCCATATTCAGAAGCTTGGTACTAAACACCATAAATAAATGAATTGCTTAGTTGTAATGTAATAGTTGGTCATCGCATTTGATGACTTAACATATATTAGCCATGGTATCAGTAAACCATATAGGCTATTAGGTTTTAACATTGAATGTTGTTAAAAAATATATCAAATATGTTTAGCCTAGGTCACAAAAGGACCGTTAATGGCATTTAAGGTTTGGACAAAGTCCATTTCCTGTTAGATAGTGGATCACAATGTCACAACTATCGTTGTCAAAATTGACGATATAATATGGCCCCTAGGCAAATCAATTGACATCACATAGGATGTTGAAATAAATAATCATCACACTGATGATATTAGTCATCGTCGCATTGATCACATAGACTATGAGGCTTGGGCGTAGCCCATCACCTTAGACAGGGAAGCATAAAGGTCATAACTGTCATTGTCTCAATTGACAATATAGTTTAGCCCATAGGCAAATCATCAGTAAGGATGTTAAAATATGATCATTGCATTGATGATATTAGCCATGATCTAACTTGATCACATAGGCTATAAGGTTTGGACGTAGTCCATCACCTTGACGGCTAGTGTGGCTCCTCAAGTCACAATTCCAGGAGTATCAACATTACTTGAATGTTAACATAGAATAATTGTCTTAATGGTTAAATAATAAAGCCATAGTCGCATTTGACCATAAAGGCTTGGAGGCTTGAACATAGTTCACCACCCCTGGATAGAAGGGATATTCTTCCTTAACTATCATGATAGAAGGGCTATTCATCCTTAACCGTCATTTAAAATTGCCAATTAATGTGGACTTGCCACTTGGCTGGTGTAAACCATTAAGAAGATCTTTTGGAATTATTTAGCAGATCGATAAAGTTAGAATTAAAATCGAGACGATCGCTTGAAAAGGATGTAATAAATACATATATAATAATAATAATTCCAAATTTTCCATTAATCGATAGGAAATTACAATACGTGTCTTAAACAAGACTTTGAAATAAACTTAAACTAATTGTCCACACAGGGACTAAAAGGGAAAATATAAGTCTACGCAGGGACTAAAAAGATAAACATGTCCACGAAGGGACTAAAAGAAATACAAGTCCACACAGGGACTAAACATGTCCACGCAGGGACTTTTGGAAATTAAACAATTACAGTACATGATAAATAAAGAAAGCCTTCATTCGTCTTTCTTTCCCTTGATCAGTTTAGTGAGTTTCTTGAAAAATTTACTTGTTTTTTTCTCACTTTTCTCAGCCCGTCGTTGAACGTCTTCTACCCTTTCCAAGGCTCGATTAATGGCCTCTATTTGTTGTGGTGGTAGTGGCTGTGGCTGAGGCACAACGGGATACTTTGTGTACGATCGCTTGCATATAAGGGTCGTACGAAGGTGCCTGGTAGTTAAAATCTACCGGCGGGGATGGTTCAGAAGGATTGTATCCAGACGTAGCTGGATATGAAGGAATTGGGTTGTCAAAACCCACTAGCAGTGGTGGCTGAGCAAACATCGTAGGCGTTGGGTCAACCACAGGTGTTGTGTTGGAGGATCCACCCATTTGCGGGTCCTCAGGTATAGGTGGGTAAGATGGTGGCATTGGTGGTAGCGGACTTGACCGCGGTCCCATGCGCACAGACATGCACGCGTCACGTTTCCTCCTTGGTAGGTCTGGAGGTGGCTGTGGTTGCTCCACAGCTGGCGGTGGTTGTGGATGTTCTACCGGCTCCATGTGCACATCCTCTTGTGGAGGTGGCGGAGGCGGTGATGAAGAATAATATGAAGGAGTGTATTCAAACTTAAATTGACTCTAGTATTGGGCCATTCATTAGGACCTTGATATGGTGACCCTGCGTAAGAAGCGGAACCACTTGAGATTTCAATGGGGGTGAGCTGGTGACCCCGAGGGTGGAGTATTCAATCAACATATTTTTCAAATTTTTGATTTTAACAAATTTAAAAACAAACATATTTTTTCTTTTTTTTTTAAATTTTTGACAAAAACAAAAAAATATTTTTGGTTTTTAAATTTTTCTATTTTAGGGTTTTTGATTTATATTTTATTTATATACAAGGACCTGCCACCTCCCGTGCCAAGCTGCTCCACTTTTCATCTCGACAATCAGCTGCCTTCTGAAGCACCTGCACATTCAACTAACTCAATTACTTGAACAATGCAACCCAGGCCTGTTTGACCTTAGGTATTGTGACACAATACAAATCATTTAACTTCGGAAAATCTTTTTCATTTTTAACAAACACTTTTTCTTTCTTATTTTCAACCTTCTTGGTTGAATCAATTTTCCTTTTGTCACTCATAGAAGTCTGCTTCTTGACCACCAAATTTTTCCTTTTAAAACATTCCTTTGATAAAACCTTGATTCATTTTGAATGTTTTGTTTTGACAAATCAGTTTTAGGTTTCCAAAATTGGTTTGGCTTTGTCAAATCAGCCGTTGATTTCCAACTTTGTTTAGTCTCAAATCTGGGTGTCTTTGATTTCCAAGTTTGTTGTGATTCAAACTTGGTTGACTTCTAATTTACAACCTCAACTTTCTTTTTCACAACATCAACAGGCTTCAGATTTAGACGTTTGCGACAAACATGTCCAATTTGATCACATTTAAAGCATGTTTTCTTTGAAACATCTTTAGCCTGTTGTTGTTGCTTTTTCTGAGCATAGAACTCTTCATTAGTCTGTCGACTAAATTGGAGTTTTTTCTCTTCTTCTGAACTAGTTCCGTGAACAAAGTTCATCTTTTTTCTGAAAGTTTGTATTTTCAGCCCGTTTTCTTTGGTTTTGTTTCCTTTTATAACCCAACCCAGACTTTATGATTTTCTTTTTGTAACCAAGTTTGTTATAAAAAGTTTTCTTGCTCTTACCAGCGAATTTATCAATTTCAGCCTTTTTAATTTCTACCAATTTGAAAACTTTGTCGATCTTATCCTGAATCACATTTTGAATCGGAAACTCAACGTTTGAGAATAATTTGTCCAATCCAATCATGGTATATGCCAATCCTATTGGATCATCATTCGCATCTTTCTCAAATTTTGAATTTTTCAAATAATTTTTGTGAAAACTTTCTTTATCTTCATCATGTGACTCGGACTTATCTGTTTTGGTAGACTCATCTTTCAGAACGCTTTCAACAACCTTACCTACCACCTCTGAATCACCAACGTCATCAGCTTTGTTGTAAGTCACATCAATATTGTTAGGCAATTGGTCAACAATGTTTATTGCTTTCGTCACTTTCTCGTCATCATAGAATGTATAGTTATTCTCCAACGGTGGTGGCATCTGATGAAATTCTGACCCAATTCCCTTTTTGTTCTTTTCAGAATCTTTATCATCTGGTGTGAATTTGAAAATACGTTCCAACATTTATGAAGAAGCATCATAACTTTGAAGTTTATTAACAATCTTTTCTTTTTCAGCCATTTCTTGTTTAAGTTTAGCAACATCATCAATATATTGATTTAAAACCAGTTGTTTATCTTCATATTTGGCTTCAACAAGTTTTGTTATTTTTAAACATTTTGACAATCTTCCATCCAAACTTTTAACTTGACTCTTCAAAGTTTCATAACCTTCTTTTACAGTATGATATGACAATTTCATACCATCATATTCTTTTTGCAACTCTTGAATAATATTATCTTTTTGTAAGCACTCTTTGCAATCTGCTGAACACTTTTGTTTTAAAACTTTGTTTTCTTTTTCAAGAACATCACATTTCTATGTCAGCTCTTCTTCTTTTTGTTTCAAAAATTTTTCATTCTCAAGCATTTCGATACATTTTTCTTTAAAATATGTTCTATTTTAGTAAACTCAATGTTTCTGGATCTTAAATTTTCATCATTCTCAGTACAGGCACTACATGTTTCCATGCATTTCTTGCACTGCACTTCAGTTTTGATTTCAGATTTATCATTAAACTCATCAATTTTATTAGTTGTCTTAGCATTATTAGACGACTTAGTAGATTCAGTTTGAGTTGTTACCTCAACATGATCTACCAGAGGTGTGTTTTCGGTCGTCTTCTTTAGTATCTCATCGTTCAGCTTCTTGCTCTCGCCAACGATTTCTTCTACAGTCTTCTTCTTCTCAACACTAGTATAGATCACCCTTCTTATGCCCTCCTCCACTTCGTTCTTGTAGTTAGGATCCTTTAAGAACTTTGATTCCCATACTCCTGCAGTTGGAATAGCAGCAACAAGCGCTTCAAAATCTACCATTTTAGGATCAACTGCTGGATTTCCTTGAGGATCTATGCAACACTTCCTCTCATCATCCCAGCTGTTTGCACCCTTTGCTTCCATGAAAATCTCATAGACATCACTCAATCTCATTCATGCATGACGTTCCTCTCAGCTTGGTCTCGTCTCAGCAACCAAATTAAGTTTCTCTTTTGGAATGTATTTATTCCAATTGAAACCTTCATCCTTTTGGGTCGTTATCAAGGCTTGTTTCCTTTCATTCGATGAACCTTCACCAATTTGTTTTTGGTTCGTCCTTCATGGTTGCTCATTGGTGCAATGATAGATAGCTTTCTTGTAATAGTCTTCATGAAACGGATTCACACTATCATCAGCTTGTCGATTGGTACACTCTCTTTTGAAGTGCCTTTTTTGTTTGCACTTGAAACAAGTGACCTTAGCTTTGTCAAATCTCAGCTTCATGTCAGGACCTTCAAGACATTTTCTCCCAGTGATCTCCATAAAACGTTGAGCTCTCCTGATTAAGCTAGCCATACACCACCTGATATCCATGAGCTCCATCTCCTCTGGGTATACCTGGTCGTAATCCTCCTTTGTCATATTTAGATTGCCGATTTTTCCTGCGACCAAACTTTCATAAGACTCCATAATGGAAGCTAAGAAACTCATATGCTGTCTGGCGAAATCAATATTCAAGTTTGGATAATCCTTCCAGTTCTGATTCGGATTGGATTTAGCTGATGAAGACGATGAATGATATCCTAATCATAGTTCGGAGATTTACTCTTCGAAGAATCACCGGAGTTTCAGCACTAAACGCCGTACTGATCTTTGGTGCCTGATTGTTCATCAGCATACTTTTTCGATAGTATAAATCAACATTCTGCTGATATTTTGTTCTGTTTCTGTAACTCTAGATCATGACCTTCAAGTTTTTCAATCAAACCATCCAAAGTGATTTCATCAAACTTGGCATCATTTTTCAAAATCATTACAAACGTTTGCCAATTATCAACGTGTGGTAATGCCTCGATCAGTTTGTCAATAATCTCTTCTCTGTCCTTCTTGATTCCAAACCTCTCTAGCTCGATTTTCAAATGATAGAACCTTTCTATCATTTGTCGGACAATTTCTCCTTTCATGCATCCGAACAGATCAAACTCCTTTTACAACAAAGATATTTTGTTTTTCTTGATATCCTTTCCACCTTCTGCTTTTACCTTCAACGCTTCCCACATTGACTTTGACGTGTCACCATGTTGAAGCAAGAAAAGGATATCTTCTCTAACAGATTGTTGTAACAATGTTATCATTCTTAGTTCACTAGAGTGTTCCTTTTTTATCATTATCTAAATAAGCTTTAATATGAAGTAATTCATTTTTATTGTTTAGAGGCTTTTCATATCCCAAAGTTAACATAACCCAACTATCATAAGCATAAGCCTTCACCCAGTTTTCAAATCTACTGCTGCACCAATGATAATCTTCTATATTCATTAGTTTTGGTGGCTTTTGATGATTTCCGTAAACATTATCATAGTTCAAACTCTCGGAAATAACACTTGAAGTAGTCTTTGTCATGGGTGTTGCTTCAGTCGTGAATACGTTGTAAAACTCATTATAGAATTCCTCTTCCATGATTCCTGCAAACAATCAACAAACACTTAGAACAATTTTGAAAAACAAATAATACTGAAAAACTCAGTTTGGACGGATGAGGAATAGTGGATCCATGCGGATGGACTATTTGTCGATTCGGACGAATGAGCAAATGTTCTCGATTTGGACGAATAAACTCAATTTGGACGGATGGACTAAAATGTGGATTCGTTCGAAATTTTCTGAGTACAACCAGCCATGTTTTTCAATGATTTGATGATGATTTTGTTAGAATTTTGATTTGAAACTTTGTAGGATTGATTAAAACTGGTTTTCACACAACATATCCAAAATTTAGGCAATTTTAACTTTGAAATCTTCATAAATCTGAGTTTAAAGTTCAAAAAGAATGAGTAGAAGATGAGTAGAAGAAGATATGTGTAGAAGATGATGAATTCAGCTCTAAATCTGATGAATCAACTTGAATCTTTGTGTCTTCAATCCGTGCAATCAATCACCCGCTCTGATACCACTTGTGGATTCGCCTTGAGGATCGAATATGTAATCGTTGAATGCGAAGAACACGTATCTTGTGCGGAATCCAAGTACGTGTGTAGATTGAACACAGAGAAGTAATTAAACTTGTTTTCTATTGATAATATGAAAGTTTACAACCACGAAACAAACTACAAGAGTTTCCCCTCTTGATCAGCCAAAGTGTACAAATGAACAAGATACACTAGCTATTTATAGGAACAGTTCATCCGTAAGTATATATCTCCAGATGGACCTGCATCTATCTGAATCAGCTTAAGATGTTACGAATGGACTTGTGCATTCGTCTGAATGGACTCTATGTCCATTTGTCCGAATGGACTTGGAATGTTACGAATAGGCTTTGACCTCCATTCGTCCGGATCGGCTTTATGTCCATCCGTACGGAAGGACTTCAACACATATGAACTTTATGGTTTGCTCGGTTCAGCACCAGTCTTGTCTCATCTGATTAAGCTACGATACATGATTGAAGGAAGGGATAGACATATGTGTCGCAACCCCCGATCCCTAATCCCCGGGAACAGGCGTCCGCGAGCCAGTTTCAGTGGTATCACGTTATTGTCTAATTTGGCAGCGGAAATTTTCATCAGGACCGTAGTTAGGAAATATTTTATCAGAGTAAACCACCACATTTTATAACATTAAACACATGGGTAAAACCCAAGTTTTTCATTACACATATCTTCATAGGGATACACCCTATTTTATTTAAGAAAAACATCTATTTCTTTTAGGTAACTTTATTGCCACTTTTCCAAGCCTTTAGTGCTGTCCAGCTAGCTTCTATTTGGCTTTCACATTTTGTTACCTGAAACGCGTTTCAGAACCATTTTGTCAGTGGGAAATACTGGTGAGTGAATCCTAGTTTAATCAAGTTGAAATACCAATCATTTTACAGTATTGAGGGCGCATCCGCAATTATATTTGTTTCCAAGATATAACAATTAACATCAGTGGTACTATCATACTCAACTTGTGGAATGTTACCACGCCAGTAACAAATTTTGTATACAAAACCCCAACATACCCACTATAATTGTATTCTTATAAATACTCAATAATTGCTTTGTATATATTTAATTAAGTGAGGTTTTGTAAAAACATTTAACAAAAAGAGGA
Organism: Helianthus annuus; assembly: GCF_002127325.2. NCBI lineage: Eukaryota > Viridiplantae > Streptophyta > Magnoliopsida > Asterales > Asteraceae > Helianthus > Helianthus annuus. The sequence goes on from NC_035441.2 coordinate 95,119,142, forward strand.
TTACTCACATTGCTGTTTTAGGGTTTTCAGTAAGGATTTCCTGGGAATAATCTAAAAATTACACAAATGCACGTGTGTTAGTATAATAACCCATTTTAACATTAGTAATACCCTCCCCGAGACGGCATTCCAACGACTACGTCGGGCAGAACCACGACAGCCGTTACGGAACCCTAGATCAATCGGGCAGAGTATCTAATACGTCTCCAGGGGTTATGATACTTACATTGTAGCAGAACCTCGCTATTTAGGGGGTATAATGCCCGCGTATTATCTCTACTATTCAGAAATTGTGATTGAGAAATGAAACTGGGATGAACAGACTGAAGATCCGATGGCTCCTTTATATAGGGCCTGATTCTGTCTTTCTCGCGGCCCGCGTAAGAGTAGCCTAAGGGCTACGCGGCCCGCGTCAAACTCGGGTCAACGTGTAGCTCGTCCGGATCAACGACTAGACTTGCCACGATGATGACACGTGTCATCACCGGGCTGCACCACTATCTTGATCGCACGCGGCCCGCGTAAATGTAAGCTAAGGCTTACGCGGTCCGCCTAACTTATAATTCAACGAATTCAGGATTTAGCCTTAATACCGCCCGCGTAAAGGGTTGGGGTGGGTCTACATAGCCCGCCTCAACTTAATTTTTCTTGTTTTTAATTATTCTTAAATGCTAGGGCTCGGTTTTCACATACGGGGTGTATTTAAAGACATATTGGGACATTTTAAAATATTAGGGTGTCAGAAAAATTATGAGGGTGTCGGTTTAGCTAGGATTGTTACAATATGCACTCACAAATGCCATAATTTCTATAACAAACAATCCTATCAAGCATAGTATGTGACAACTGGCACTTTCCCATGCATTCCGTACAATAATTAAACAGTAATCTGTACTTTAATGACTGTGCATGATTTAGTTTACAAGACGAATGAATTTCTGATTTCTGTTATATACATACAATGGCATTTCATGTTGCAAGACTTTTATCATTACTACACGCAACACAATATAGTTCTATTAATGCACAGAGTAGAGTTAGCACAGTTATCAGACAAACTAGAAGTACTGACGGGAGTTCAGTACTTAGACAGACATGATGTTAAGACACAAAATAAGCCCTAGGACCAAGTGTTACACTAGTATAGTGTGTAGGAAAGTAGAGATTACAAAACTGCCTTCCTAGTGATGACATAGGTACCGAAAAGTGCCAGAAACACACTAAAACTGCAAAATTCTGCAGAAAATAAACAACTTCAGCAAAAATTCAGCTTTTAACATCTAAATATAATGCAGAAATGTGGTCTAATGGCCCAGGATACTTTCCTAAGTGCCGGGAATCAAAACTGTCATAGAAGGTAACATAAAGCACACTAAACTGCGTAATTTAGCACTTTAACGAACAGTAACGAAACGAACAACTGGACACTACCCGAAACATCGAATTCTTACTAGAAGCATTGTTTTAACAGTACCAAGCTAGTTATGGTCCCCGAACACCATAACACACTATATAACATCTAGTAACTAAATAACCTAACTAAACACTTGATTTTCAACTAACATAACTAACTACTAGTTACAACCTAACCTAAGACCCCCCCCCCCACCTAGTTCACGGCCCAACATGGGTCCATATGTAGATATTCTTTGGATAAATTATTAGATCATGTTGGAGAATATACCCACACAATATACCATATGCCACCTTAATGTTGGAAGTTGTTTATAAAACTACAAGTTCTTGATCATTAACATTCTAACATATGAAAACTCACAAACCACTCCTCTCTTCTCCTCTAAACTCATGGCCTCAACATCACACTCACATCCTTCCATATTCCAATCCATTACACATATTCTAAGGTGATCTAAGGGTGTATCAAGCACATCTAAAAGGGTGGAAGCATTGAAACTTGAAGGACCTCTTGCAAGTGCTTTTAACTACCTCATCTTCATCTTGTGATCATCCCTAGCCTTGAGCTAGTAGTAAGATCATCTACATCCCATTTTACATCTTATTTAGTTGGTTAAAAGATGTTACAAGTAACTTAACATGAAGAGCACTAATGATCAAGAACATAAATCTTAAACATAAGCTTAAAAATCATAAGAATACATGTTGTTAAGTGTTGTTATGCTACTTGATTGTTGATTGTTTATGTTAATGATGCTAAACATCATATGATCTTGCTAGATAGTGATTAAAGACATAATCTAGCAAGATAAGAGGATGATTATGTTAAAGATCAAGAGATCATCCTTATGTTTAAGCATGAACTTGAAGTATAAAATTGTTTTCTTGAATAATGATGATCAAAGTGTAATAAGAATCTTGTAAGTATACGATTTCAAGAAATATTTTTCAAGAAACCAAGAATAAATTACAAGATTTATACAAACTTGGTTCTTAAAGAAATTAACTTCATTTTTAGTGGTTAATCAAGTATAGAATCATGTGTTTAACTAGAAAAACTCAAGAAGAAATATTTTTAGAAAATTTATTACAAGTTCTAAACATCTAACTTCTTTAATAATGATGTTTTTAAATAAACAATCACACTTTAAAGGGTAACTAATCTTACTAAACACACTATTAAGTTACTACAAATTTTTATGAATTTTCAAGTTCATGAAGTAGTGATTTATGCTTGATTTTGGCAAATTGGTAAGTGTTGATTGGTTTATTGTTGATTGTGGTGATTTATAAAAGAAAATGATATGCTTTGAAAGCATGGAAACCTCCATTTTTAAGGGGAAACTATGACAAAATTTTCTAAAAATATAACACTTAGAAAAATTATTTTCAAACAAATAATTACAAGTATATTTTAAACCATGAAATTTTATATAAACTTGCCATAATTTTTGTTACAAGATTATAAATATTGGAGGTTGGTTTTTGTAAATAAAAGTGACTAAATATGTATTTAGGAAATATATATTTAGATGTCACGATGTGTGTAATTATTTATATATTATGTGTATTAGTTATATTATTTTAGGACTTGAAATAATATAACTCACCAAAATACCAAGAAATTACAATTCAAAATATTACCTAAATTTCAAGAGAATGAATATACAAAATATATCCAAAATATTGGAAGAAACCGAACAAGGAATATAACTCACAAAAATATTCCAGAAATAAATTCATAAGTATATTTTGGTAAGAGTAAATTACGTTTTTGGCCCCTGTGGTTATATCACTTTTACTATATTAGCCCAAAATAAGAATTTTTAACATATGTGCCCCCATGGTCTCCATAACTAACTATTTTGGCCCCTAAGTCTAACCAAACCCCAAACTCTGGTTAATTAATTCTCACATGACAGGCACATGATGTCTAAAATGGTAATTTCCTCTCCCCCATCATCTTCTCCAAGAAAACCCCCAAATCCGCCATTCAGAAGATTAGATCTCACAACAGGGGATCATGCTTGCACTTCGCCACAACCGGATCAACAAAACGGTTGTCTGAATGGTAAAACAAACGTAATTTACTCTTACTATCTTGGCTCTGTTTTTAAATCAAACCTAAAAATTGCAAAAAAGTGTTCATCTGTTTGCTATAGGGATTAGATGATTGATTTATAGAATTCTTGTTCTTGATTCTTTCTGATTTACAACAAGTTAATAATTTCCTCCGTATATTCAGTTTCTAGTTTCAAATGGATCCCTTTCATTTTGATGTTTCAAACTCAATCAACGATGAAGTTTGATGAATTTAATTTCAGAATTAATATTTCAAGTAAGTGAACCGATTCTAAGCATTATAAAAAGCAGCCTAAACTGATGATGAATAACTCCAAAACACACAGCAGAAAGAAATTTCTATTTTCTAGAGAGAGAAACACACACATACATACAAACATATACATATAAACATCGATTTATAGATATAGAGCTCCGTTTCAAACTTCAATGGCGGCATCAAACTACCGTTACCTCTTCAACAACCGACAACAAACTATTACCACAGACTCAATCTTCGAGCTCGAAGAATCCGACATCTGGAACGTGACGTCATCGCCGGAGTTTCATAAACCGGTGCCGGTTTCACGGATCTCAAAGAAATCGGCATCTCCGGTGGTCGAAGGAACGGCGTCGTCGTTGCCGGTGAACGTGCCGGACTGGTCAAAGTACTAAAGGAATATTTGAGTCAACATCGGCGGCGAGAAGCCGATTTTGACGTGTTTGAGTACGACGGTGTCAGAAAAAGGACCATCTTTGTCTGCTCTGAAGTTAGGGTTTTGAATGAAAGCTGAAGAAGATGAATTAAGGAAGAAGAAGAAGAATTAAGGAGAATATGAAGTGAAAAAAAAAATGATCTAGGGTTTTAGTTATACAGACATATTAGGGGGTGGTGAAATGACCTTTTTAGACATCATGTGCAACTCATGTGATCAAGAAATTAACCAGAGTTAGGGTTTTGTTAGACTTAGGGGCCAAAATGGTTAGTTATAGAGACCATGGGGGCATATCTGTTAAAAATTCTTATTTTGGGCTAATATAGTAAAATGATATAACCACAGGGGCCAAAAACATAATTTACTCTTTTGGTAATTAGTATTTTGGACACCAAGAAAACAAAAATATGATTTTTACAATAATTACAAAATATATCATATTTTTGACAAGGAGAAAATATATTATTTTTGGGCAAGTAAAAATACATATTTTCTTGGGATTATTAGAAGATATATTATTTTTTGGAGAAAATATATATTTTCTTAAATAAACTTTGGACATATTATTTTTGGGTGAAAAATAGATTTATATATATATTTTCTAAGTTAGACTTGAAAATATATTATTTTTGAGACTTATATGAAAAGTATAAATATTTTTGCCAAGGAAAAATTATAAATAATTTTTTCTATGTAATATTTCTAAAATATATATTTTGGAAATATATATTGATGTATTTTTATTAGAAATATTATTCCGGAAAAGTTAATACAAAAATTAAGTATGAGATACTTAATAAACACAATAAAAATACGTATTCTCGTACATATAAATATATACCGCAATTAGGGCTGTCCAAACTGCTCGACGATCGAGGATCGCTCGACGATCGCTCAAAAAATGCTCGAAAAATGCTCGTTCGATTATCGCTCAGATTGGTTCGAATCAAATTCAATCCAAGCATGAGCAAAGGTCTGCTCGCTCGTCGATCTCTCGGTTTCGCTCGAATTATTTTTATTAATAATATATATATACATATATATATATATATATTAAAGAATAAAAGCCCAAAAAATATACTAGCACAAAAAAATTAAAAGCCCAAAATATATACTAGCCCAACTTAATAGTTAATATAAAAATCTAACCCTAAATCCCTAATTCCTAAAACAATACTTATAAACTGATTGTTCGAACTTCGAAGATCTGCATATCGCCGCTGCAAGTTGCCTTGCTACACACCAAAATCTAACACCAAAAGTTTATGGCTTTTGAACTAAATGACAATTTGTATTTCGCACTTTATTTTGTGCTTTTTGATATTGTTAAGAACATTTTTAGAATCATGATTTTTGTTATGTATTACTTTTGTTAGTAAATTGTTGGACATGTTTTAATTAAGTTAGGATTTGTTTTTGTTGAACTCCGCCTTATAATTCAATCAGGCGAAACGGAGCGAAAACGATCCGCTCGATTTTAGTTAGGATTTGATAAAAACCGAGCGAAAACGATCCGATTGATTCAAATTCAATCTGAGCATGAGTATCACTTTTGTGCTCGGTTTTGCAAATTCGATCTGATCGGATCGGATCAGTTGTAATTCAATCCGAGCATGAGCAGACCCTCGATCGGATCAGATCGGCTCATGAACACCCCTAACCGCAATGCGCCACCAATACTTGGCAAAATACACAAGTTTAAGAACACAAGTATGAATACACCCATCCTTGGGAAAATTATATATGTACAAATACAATATGTGGCAAGTTAAAATATATTATTTTAACTAATATTTCAAAATTTAATAAATATAATTTAAGTTAAAATACTTATTATTTTAACAAATAATTATATACTTTGGAATATTATAATATACATCAATGATGTAACTCAGAATACACCAAGATTTCCAAAACAAGTCACAATGAACAACTAAGACAAAGAGTCGTCACACAAACTAAGCGTCTAATAAAACATGGCACATGTGTAGGTAGTTGTACGACTCATAGGAGGACCCTGAGCATACGAGATAGCAGGACGCAAACTTGTGAGTTCATGTCCCCCTTTTCTCTTAACTGTTTTCGGTTTTATAACTCTCAGGGGTGGAATACATGTTACAAATATTTAAATGGTATGATTTGGCTATGAAATGAACAATTAGATAATGTGAGCATAGATTGAATTTAAAATGCCATTAACTCTCATAAGAAATATGGACGAAGGTTAGATCTAATGGGTACGGCCGAGCCCCACTCATGGTCCTTATGTGACCACTTGAGTGCTTTGGTGTCCTAGTCGAGGTGATTCGACAACAGTCAAGGGTGATTTGACACAGTCAAGGTGAATTTGACACAGTCGAGGGGAATTCGACGAGGGTATAAGCCTACTCATATTGAGTGCTCCCTATGTCTTCACATACATTAATGTCCTTGCTGAACATTAATTTGATCTGTTCATAGATGCTTTTCATACCTGTTTTCAAAGGAGTCTCTCAAATGTTTACAGGCTTATCAATACTCATACAAAACGCATGAACTCGCTCAACTTTTGTTGATGTTTTCAAAATTACATTTATTTTAGGTAACAAGTTGGATCTTGGGCGCGGGTGTTGTTTCTAGAAGTAAATTCCAAGTTAGATGTCATCCACTTTTGTTGGTTTATAACTTAGTCAAAGGTTGTGTTGTTGAAACTTAAATGACTGGTGTTTGTAAAATTTTAATCTTAATGAATGGATGAACATCGTTTTGATCATATAGTTGTTTATTATGATTGAATGCAATGATATTGAACAAGTCACACATCATACGCTTCCGCAAAAGTCAGGGTGTGACACAGTAGAACAAAACATATTGACATTCATTGTCATTTTATATGGGATTGTTCTGAAAAGAAACTGACTGAACTTCATAGAGTCATCACATTAGATAACCTGGCAGATCTTTACACAAAAGCATTTGACAGGGTTCGTTTTGAATATTTATTCGAACTCAACAGGATGAGGAATCCTGAATAACAAGTTTTTTCATAAGCATTTTTTAAATACTTTCATTGCTTTCTTAAAAAACAAAAAAATGGAAAACCATAAAATATAAAAAAATTGAGTTGTCATTGTGTGAAAGAGAAGAAATGATAATACATCAGCGAGTAAGACTGTCACATTGAAATTGAAATTAAATTGCGTAAGTGTGATAGTAGATCCATCATATGATGTACCAATAGGCAAAAAGCATGAACTAATCAAATTACCAACATGATATAAACCTAACGAACTGTGTACCAAGTGGGTAACACATCAGTGGCGCATGGTTTTTATAACCTTAAATCTTGCATTGATAGATTGCCAAAATCTGTGGTTTTGGGTCTTTATACTATTATTTCATCCAGGGATATCAGGGTTGTCATTTTGCTGTATCCAGATATATGCTGACCTAGGCATAACCAAGATATCTTAAAAGAGCTAAAATGCCAAAAACCCAGAAATTGAAGAAGTTCTCCTAGAGAGTCATTCAAATCTGCTAAGTGCATAAATCGTATCAATCTTTGGTAGTTGCCTCACCCTCGTTGGATATTGGTCTCTTTGATGTACGGAAGTACTGACCTGATCACCAATGTTCTAACGCTGTAAAACACAATGGAGAATTCGGTATACTCACCTACTATGAGGAAGCTTTTAGCACACTGATGTGCGTAAAATACAACATATAAATTATATCAAATACGGCGTAAAATCAACCCTTTTTCGGTACTAATGTTGGAAAAAACTTGTTTCTTTGTTCCTTTTTAATTTGCAGGGTCAAAAGAGCTTAAACGCGCGAAAGGAGCAGAATAACAGCAAAAACCAACATAAAATACAATGAAGGAGGATTGACACAACTCGCCAAGCCCCCATCCACATCTAAACCAAGGAAATAACAAGATCAGAAGCTTTGGCACGGGGCCATGCCTACTAGGCATGAGCCGTGCCCAGTGAGAATTCTCTGCAGGAAAAAAAGACAACAAAAGACAAATCAGAAGCTCAACACGGGGCCGTGCTAAGGCAACATGGGGCGTGGTCAACTCTAAGATTTGCAGAAACTGAGATAGTACAACAAGTACATTGGCCACGGGCCGTTCCGTTGACACACGGGGCTGTGTTAGTACGAAGTCTGACACTACAGTTAATGAAGTGGAGAGAGATTGAAGGCCATGGGGCCGTGCCAGGCGGGCACGGGCTGTGTTGGACGTCTGATTTCAGCTATAAATAGGGGTGCTTGGTTTCATTCCAATCCATTCCTTGGCAACCACTTCTCTCACACTTGCCACCACTCCACCACCATCATCCACCACCATCATCCACCTTCCAGCATTTAGAGTGTGTAGTAGTCTCAGGATCCAAGATCGATCGTAAGTGTAACACCCCGTGTTTTCGAATGTCAAAGTCAAAGACCAAGTCAACTTTGACTTTCTTTGACTGTAGATAGTCTATTTTATGTTTTAATTGTATTATGTGGAGTAAGTGTTGTAATCAGCAAGAATCGAAGTAATCGAATGTGTTAACGCGAACCAATCTACGACTGTGAATGGTAGGAAGTAACAATGCGATAAAGTTAACTAATCAGTAATCAAACCAATCTAATAATCATCGAACTTGAGACTCGAATTATGCGAATTGTGGTATTGCTATACGTGTGTGTGCCTTATGTGTTACTTGTGCGTGTTTACTTATATGTTTGGTGTGGTATTCAAGTGAATCAATCGAAAATCGAATCGAAAATCGAATCGAAACTCAAAAGGCAATCGAACTAAATCGAAACCGACATCGAAACGTGACTTATAGAAGATTGTATATTAGATATAGTAGTTGGGACTGAAAGTAATTTGACTAGGAACTCTATCGTATTCGTATCATCGTCCATCGAAATCGAAACGTCAAAAATCGTCGCAAAATACTCAAAGTGAGTCGCGGATCGAACAGGAGGCATCCTGATCGAACAGGCCAGCCGATCGGCTAGCATCTTGCCAGCCGATCGAGCAGCCCACTCGATCGGAGCCCCTGGCCGATCGGCTGCCACTTTCCCCTTTTGGAAGCCTATAAATAGGGCTGTCCTTGTCTTCATTTCCACTTTTGGAAAGTTCTGACCGGCCAGCTCCTATTCTTCACCTTTTCTCAGATTTCTCTCAACTCCGGTAAGTTTTCGCTCTAATTCTTGTACGTTTTTGATCATTACTTGATTCTACACCTTTCTATCTTTCAAAACTTGGATTTTAACCGTGAAATCACCAAGATCTAAGTGTTCTTGGGTGATGTCATCATGGTGTTCTTGAAGAACATCAAACTTTGGCCTCATTCAACCATGAATAGCTTAGATCTAACCGATTTCCACATAAACAAGTTAAGACCTATCGAGGATCTAAACATCCACATGTTATGAAGGATTGAAAGAAGGAATCCCAACTTTCTTTCAACTCTTTTACACTCAATGCCTTCAAACCGCTAAAAACGGATGTTGGATCGTTGTTGACCCTGAATGAGTCTATCAGAAGAGTTGTTTATCTAATTCAAAGGCGGAATCAATGAATCAGACGCTCAAACTAAATATAATGCTTTCTTTTATTGATCTGACAAAGTTTACAACCTGAAAGCAAACTGGCAGCACTTCGTTACAATTTTCAGAACCGTACCAAATGAACCAACATGTGCACTATTTATAGGTGTAGTAGGTTCGCTTATGTGAATGTTCATATGAGCGAACCTAGTTGCTAGATGGTTCGCTTTTATGGACAATGTCCATATAAGCGGACCTACTTGCTATTTCACCAACTTTCGTTTCTCGAACCTCGTGCACTAGTTATTCTAACCTATCTTATTTTATTACATGATACAAGACGAAGTCAATAGACGTAGTGCACTAACAGACTCCCCCTCGGATATTGACGAAGTCTTCAGTGACCATTCTCTGTTATGACACCTCTTCGTTCTTGATCATTTTGCCATCTCAATCAGATTGTAACAATGTAAGCATCTTTCAATCTTTCTCTTTGAACTTTGACTCTTTTACTAGAATCTCATCACTTGCTCAATTATCAACAGCTTTATCATCAGCAGGCTCCCCCTCTCGTCAAGCTTCCGTGCTTTTAGGGATTGACACCTAGTTTTTCAACTACAAGCTCTCTCTAACTTCCAGCTTGTCTTCAGACTCCCCCTTAGACTCTGCTTCCGGGATCATAATCTGATATCTTTCTTATCCTGCAGTCACTCAACCACTGTATAAGTAACAACATTTTAAGACCATCAATCAAATTCTCTAATACACTCCCCCTGTCAACAAACTTTATAGATATGGCAGCATTAAAGAATCCAATTCCCTCACTGTTTATCATCCAAGTTCAAGTTAATGACCTTGGAGATATCACAAACTGTTTTTGAAAATTTTTGAATTAATTCAAGTATCAAATTAATGAACTTGTTTTATTTTCAGAAACACAATCAGCTTACTTAGATTTTGAAACTCAGCCACTCAGACATCGGTTGTCGAAAATAAAGCAGAAATCAAAATCTTTTTGTATTTTCTGAAAATATAAAGCAGTAAAGAAATATGTACAAACATATTTACAAACAATATTTTTGTTTGAGTATGCGTCAGAGGATCATATCAGTTTTTGACAAGTCACAAGTACCGTTGAGCTTAATTACACATTAAGAATTAAACAATTCACTTAGATTGTCGATATATTGATCCACTTAAATTTTCATACAAAATTTCAACTGATTCAGGATACAAATTAGATGTTTTAAGAACTTAAACTCATTCATGTGTCCCACCTCTTGAATATACTCCCATATCCAGATTCCCAAATATTCAGTCTTACAGGTGAGTATACCACAAATGATATCTGTAAGGGGTTAGATGCGAGGGCCGTGAGAGCTCAGGTCGATACTTCCGTATACGCAGAGAGATGACGGCTTCGACTTTTCGGTGTGTCCCCTTTAGAGGATCTTTTAGGTACAACAGCAGCGACTATCAATTTTATTGTTTCATCAGCTTGCTGAGGGCGATGCTATATTTCAAGCATTTGCGGAAAGTATTATTCGGGGACTAGGTCAGTACTTCCATACAGCAGAAGTCCCGGAATAATACCCCAGATATCACTGAGTATAAAGACCTAGTATCTCAGAATACGGGACCTTTCAAACGAGATTTCAGGGGTTACCTATATATCCAAGTAGTGTTCCCCACGAAATAAGCAAGTTTGAAATTTTAGATTTATATCCCGAAAAAGTTTACTAAGTGTATAAAAACCTATCGACATATCATCTGTGAGACTGTTTAACGCTATTTAATCATTACAATTCTTTAGCATACTGTAACTGTCTACTGATGTACTATCATTTCCTCTTTTTACCCAAAAACTCAAATTTTTGAATTTTATCATGTTTTTGGCTTTTTCAAATTTTCTAATGTTTTTGTATTTTCTGACAATCTTTCTCCCCCTAAAATGCAAAACCATTAAAAGAAATTTGACAAACCGATACTGATAGCTTTATCTCGCCATCCATTTTCTGCTTAAAGTGCTCTGATTTGCAGAAAATCTATTATCAAGTACCCCCATGATTTACAACCCATTGATTTTGATAGTTAGAAAACCGTTTTTCAATCTGCGGCAGTAATCATGTTTGTTCAGCCGTGAGGGTTTCGGCGTAGTCCATCAACACTTATTCAAACAAACTTAACAACAAACAATACACACATTACACAAAAACAACAAATAAACTCCCTGTTTGACCAAAACCAGGGTCCTGCAACTTCTTCCTGTGCCAGGTTGCTCCAACTATCAGTCTCACAATCTTCAGCTTCGTTGAGCACCTGCACATTCAAACTTAATCAATCATTTGAACAATTTAGCCCAGGTCTGTTGGACCTTAGGCATTTCAACACAAAAATTTTCATTGAATTTTGGAAATTCTTTGTCATTTAAAACTTTTCCAGCTTTGATCTCAACTTTCTCATCTTTTACCGACGACACTTGTTTCTTAGCACTCCACACTTGACCTTTCGGAGTACCTCTTTTGTAAAAATTTGTCTGTTTTTCAATCTTTTGTTCCTGAACAACACTTGGTTTCCAAAACTCTTGAGGTTTTGTCATATCGACAGATGTTTTCCAACTCTGTGTTGTTCTCAATTTGGGTGTGTGAGAATTCCAGGTCTGTCTTGAATCAAACCTGTTCGGGTTTGATTTCCATTTTTGATTGGAAGCAAACTTGTTCGTATTGTATCTCCAAGTTTGTTTCGAATCAAATCTGGTTGACCTTGGTGTCACATTCTCAGATTTCTGTTTTTCAACATCAACAGGCTTTGGATTTGGACACTTTCGTGCAACATGTCCAATTTGATCACATTTAAAACACACTTTCTTTGAAACATCCTTGGCCTGATGTTGTTTCTTTTTCATAGCCTCAAACTCTGCATTAGACTGTCGTCCAATTTTGAGTTTTTCTTCTTCTGTTAAACTCTTTCCTTGAACAAAACTCATTTGTGTCTGAAAATTTGGCATTTCAGTTCTGTTCCAATTTTGTTTCTTCTTATAACCCAAACCAGCCTTCATGTTTTTCTTCTTAAAACCAGGTTTGTTATAAGAACCTTTGTAACCTTTACCAGCAAACTTCGACATTTCGGATTTCTCAATTTCAACCATCTTGAAAACTTTGTCAATTTTCTCTGAAATCACATTCTGAATCAGGAAAACAACATCTAAGAATAATTTGTCCGATCCAATCATGGTATAAACCAATCCTTTTGAATCATCATTCAAATTCTTCTCGGATTTTGTGTCTTTCAAATATCCATCATAAAGATTTCCTTCATCTTCATCCTGTGATTCAGACTTACCTTTTGTAGACTCATCTTTCAAAACACTATCAACCACCTTACATACCACCTCTGAATCACCAGCATCATCAGATTTGGTATAAGTCACATCGATACTTTCAGGTAATTGGTCAGCTATGTTCAAACCCTTTGCCACCTTTTCCTCATGATAAAAAGTATAATTGTCTCTCAATGGTGGTGGTACCTGATGAAATTCTGAACCAATACCCTTTTTAAAATTATTAGTATCTTTGTCATCTGGTGTGATGTTGAAAATACGTTCAAGAATGTACGAAGAGTTATGATAACTTTGAAGTTTTGTAACAATCTTTTCTTTTTCAGCCAAGACTTGTTTAAGATTAGCAATTTCATCAACACATTTGTTCAATTCAATTTGCTTTTCTTTAACCTTTCTTTCATACATTTCTTTAGTGACTAAAGTTTCTGACAATCTTTGATCAAAACTTTTGACTTGGCTCTTTAAAGTATCATAAACTTCTTGTACTCTCTGACTCGACCACTTTAAAGAATCATATTGTTTTTGTAACTCAAGAAATTTAGATTCTTTCTCAACACAATCAACACATTTTGCGGCACATTTTTCTTTCAAAATCTTATTTTCTTCTTCAAAATCATGACATTTCTGTGTTAACTTCTCAACTTTTAATTTTAAACTTTCTTCTGTTTCAATTCTTTCTTTACATTTCATTTTTAAAACATTTTCAAGTTTGTTCATTTCATTATCTTTTGTTTTTATCAGTTCATCTTTATCAATACAAGCTCTACATGTTTCCATGCATTTCTTGCATTGTTCAATTGATTTTAAGATTTTAGAATCAGAATTTACCTCAGTGATTGACACCTCGGCGTGTTCAGCTGCCTCTGTCTGTTTCATCTCTTGTATCTTCTCGTTATCAGTACCATCATCACTGACAATCTTCACCTTCTCATTCTTTTCTTCAATCTCTTTCAGCACCATTCCTTCATTCTTTTTCTGTTCTTCCTCAGCTTTTTGATCCTCTTCAACAGCAAGCTTTGCAACAGTCTTTACTTCTTCAATCATCTTTTTCAATTCTTCTTCTTTTCTCTTCTTCATTTCTACCACCTTCGGTAGACTTGCTTCAAAAACCTCCTTTAACTTGTTCATCAAATCTGGCAGATAACCTTTATCAGAAAGCTTTCTTGTGTTGAAAGTTCCCTCACTTGGAAACAAATTGGTTACAGCATCAAAATCCACTTTTGACGGATCAACTACTGGATTTCCCTGTGGATCCATGTAACACTCCAACTCTTCATTCCATCTCTTGGCTCTTTGTGCTTCTTGAAATGGTTCATTCAATTTTCTAATCTCCCATCTCGCACTGTCTCTTCGCCACTAGGCATCATGATCATCAGTAGCCATGTCTTGAAATTCTGGAAATACTTGGGCGAAATCAGATTGCACTAATGAGTGAAACTCAAGTTGACCGAATGAGCGAACCAACAACTTTGACCAAATGAGCGAAACTGTTGGACAGATAAGCGAACCCTGTTTGAACTGAATAAGCGGACCTCCTGTTGGACCAAATAAGCGGATCCTTGATGACAAATAAACGGACCAGGTTATGTCTGGATGAGCGAACCTGGTAAGTTTCTGTTCGAGCGGATCTACACGTTCAAATAAGTGGACCTAAAGGTCTGTTCGAGCGAATCTATGTGTCTTTGAAGCGAACCTTTGATAAAAGATGACACAAAAGCGAATCTATCAAGGTGATTTGGAGCGGATCTATTTAGTTTGGGGCGAAGCTGGTGTCACAAAAGCGGATCTCACAAATGGACCTAGGTATTTTCGAGCCAACCTATTTACACACAAGCGAACCTATCGTTGTCCGAAAAAGCGGATCTATGTTTTAACCAGTTTTCACCTTTTTTAGTCCGAATTTTAACCTGAAACTTTCAAGGGTTTGTTATTATCCACTAATACACATTCTATGAAAAATTTGTCCAATTTTAACCGTGGAAACTTGTCCAAATCGAAAAAGAAGGTGTAGAAGACAGAAAACGGATCCAATTTGAGCTAAACTCTTCCTCCTGAGCTCTGATACCACTTGTTGGATCGTTGTTGACCCTGAATAAGTCTATAAGAAGAGTTGTTTATCTAATTCAAAGGCGGAATCAATGAATCAGACGCTCAAACTAAATATATGCTTTCCTTTATTGATCTGACAAAGTTTACAACCTGAAAGCAAACTGGCAGCACTTCGTTACAATTTTCAGGACCGTACCAAATGAACCAACATGTGCACTATTTATAGGTGTAGTAGGTTCGTTTATGTGAATGTTCATATGAGCGAACCTAGTTGCTAGATGGTTCGCTTTTACGGACAATGTCCATATAAGCGGACCTACTTGCTATTTCACCAACTTTCGTTTCTCGAACCTCGTGCACTAGTTATTCTAACCTATCTTATTCTATTACATGATACAAGACGAAGTCAATAGACGTAGTGCACTAACAACGGAGCTTGAACCGGCTAACTAATCATTCTAACAAGTTAAAAGGTTCAAGATTCGGATTCTATATACAAGGTTCACCGATTTTGGGTTAACCCAACGTTCCGAACCGTTCACCGGCCGGACTTGGGTGATTCCTGTCCAAGCCAAAGAAGCGAGTAGGAACGGAGGGCATCATAGTTCAACTCATTGTCAAGTTACCTTAAAAGAATGACAAACAATTAAACAGCCAAGTGTTAGACGAAAGGCCGACCAGGTCAGAGAGGCTGGCCGACCGGCTAGGCTGTTCAAAGAGCCAAGCCGATCGACCGGGCCAGCCGATCGGCTAGCACATGGTCCCACACTTTAAAATTTATGGAAGCATAGTATTGAGGAAGAAATGTTCGATCGAACTGCATTTGGTAAACATTACTCTTCGGATCATGAGATACTACTCTTCAACACTTAATCGTTTTCACAACTCGTTCGTAGTAGGGAATGCCAGCCGATCGAACAGACTGTTCGATCGAGTGACATTCAGTTGAGGACTAATTCTGAAGTTCCTAGCCGATCGAGTGAGCTAGCCGATCGAGTGAGCTAGCCGATCGACGAACCGTTCGATCGATCGACTTGAAAAGTAGGAACACTTCAGTGTTCTCAAATGCTGCAACGAAAACTTCAAAAGTTCAAATCCTCAAACACAAACACACCAGAGGAAGAAACAATCCACTCGAATGGCCCAGCCGATCGAGCCTACCGGCCGATCGAACAGGACTATCCAACCGGACATACCAGCCGACCGAACAGCCCGTTCGATCGAACCTGCCGTTCGATCGACCGGCCCATTCGATCCATCCCACACTTGTTTACTTTTCCGTGTTACTTATCGTTATGCTATCGAACTATTCAGGCTAATCTTACTCTCAGCGCTCCCTTCAATCCATAATCAATCACTGTGAGTATACTCGATCCCTTTTTGCTTTTCGCACTTTTGGGTGTTACATACGTTACCTATCAAATCACAATCAAACACAAACTATTTGAACGCTGACCATTTGCATGTGCTACTTGACTAAATGAATGCTGTTTATTATGTTTACACGTGGAGTGCTATCTACCTGCCTTAGCAACGTAGTACTATAGTTTGGACTCAGCACCCGTTCATACGGGGGTTGTTAAGGACAATTACTTGCATGGATTACGGTGGTAATCATGTATTGCGAACCGTCTCGGACGGTCAACCCGCAGTTGTTGGTATCGATGGTCCCATGTCGATAATTAACATGCATCGTTTTCCTCTGTGTACGTGCCTGGTTATGCGTAAACTATTCGAACTCTATATGCTATTATCAAACTTGTGTGCTCACTTTTACATTTTATGTATTGACTTTATTTTAACGTATGTGACAGGTGCTTAAGTTGCTAGGATGCTTAGGCGCGTGGTGATGAAAGCGAGGCTAGGGAGTCTAGAAATAATAAACAATTGTCTGTAATAATAATTGAATCCGAGTTGTCGGAACAGAATTATTTGCCTAGTTGCTTTCTATGATAACTTGTTTATTTATTTGGGATACGGTATGGGACGTATCATTTAACTGAATTTGTAATAATAGTTGTTGTGGAAACTTCTAGACAATCTGTTTTGCTCAGTGCCGCGCCCCGATGATTCCGCCATCGGTTGGGGTGTGACAAATTGGTATCAGCTGTTTTGCTCAGTGCCGCGCCCCGATGATTCCGCCATCGGTTGGGGTGTGACAAATTGGTATCAGAGCCATAACTATAGGGAATTAGGTTAGACACGACCTAGTCCGGGTCGCTGTCTTAGAGACCTAGACTATAGTTAGGAGTCATCAGACCAAGTTTATGTGCTTATTCTGCAATCCTTCACTATCACTGCACCCGAGTTTTCAAATAAAGTCGGGAGATTTAGTTAGGAATAGGTGTGAAAGCCGCAAACTCCTGACCAAACCGCCTGACTTATGCTGATTTTATTCGTTTATTCATGCTTATTTCATTATTTTCACCAACAAACAAGGGAGATTATACCAAATCAGGAGTGAAATCCGTATTTTGATGAATAACCCCCTTTATTTTATTAAAAAAAGGAAGAAATTGCTAAGCCAAGGGGTGAAACCCTGACCTTGGCAGTTTGTTCTGGATTTTGTTTATCTCACCAAGGCCTCGATGGACTCCAACGACCTGAACTCACAAGTATGACCTAGGAAGCGCGTGTGGAATGCCCAAGAATCGAGGCAGAAACACAACCACTAGAGTCGAAAGTGATGACAAGTCTACTATGAATAGTCGAGTTGCCTTGAGTAGTCGATGTCTAGTAACCGCAGACAATCTATCTCTCAATTTTATGTGCTCGATTCCAAGAACCGCAACCGCGTACTCTGATGACTCGTTGATTTTTGTGTGTTTATATGTGCTTTCCCTGTTTTGTGTTTTATTTTGGGGTATTATTCGATTTTGCTATCATTTCAATCGACACACACGACTCGCAATTGCTGTTCTATCTCAATTCGATATCCAGTTGACGCAAATCTAAACGATATTACGATATGATGTGCTATACGACTAAGTAGGACGAATACGATACTATTTGATATGTTATACGAACGACACGCAAGCTTTGAATGATAGGATCTTGAGGCAGTCAGAAAGATATATGTGCTTATAGGGGAATTACGTGATATTACCTGCTTCTGTGATTAAATGGTTACGTGCTTTCGTGTTTATGTGACTCTGTGCTTATGTGCTTCTGTGCTTACGTCCATCTGTGGTTTTGTGCATATGTGTTTACGTGATATGTGTTTCGACGTGATTCTAAGCTTTAGATAATAGTAGACGTGTGAGGTGAGATTCGATTCTGTTGTGTTGAGTCTCGTGACGATGTCTGTTGCAGACCATGTCGTCATCCGGACACCGAACCCCACTTACCCGCCAGGAAAAGAGGGACAGACGTCTCGCTGCTATCATCTCCAAGCAAGTGGCGAAAGCCGTGAGTGAGGTGTATGAAAATGCCAGCAAAACGTCAGAAGAGTCCCGAGCTGAAAACCCTAAGGATTCAAGCAAGGCTGCTTTCATCTTCAAGCAGTTCAAAGCATGCGGACCAAAAGAGTTCACCGGCGAAGATGGTCCTACGGCCATGTTCCACTGGTTCAACTCAGTCGAAGTCACTCTGCGCCAGAGCGGATGTCCTAAACATCTCCGCACTCTCAATGCTACAGGCGTCTTCCAGTCCCGTGCTCTAGACTGGTGGACGGCCGAACGAAACAAGCGCGGAAATGATGCAGCTTACGAGCTAACATGGGAGGAGTTGAAGGCAATTATGACCGACGAATTCCGCCCTCCTCATGAACGCCAAAAGCTGGAGGACGAATTCTGGGGAATCAAGCAGAAGGATGGAGACAACGCTGCTCTCACTGCTCGCTTCAAGCAGCTTAGCATCATTTGTCCTGATCAAGTCAAGACCTCAGATCAAGCCATCAAGAAATACATTCGAGCCCTGCCCGACTGTGTAGCCGACTTTGTTCACGCCGCCAAGCCAGCAACGATCGAAGAAACCTACCTGCTAGCCACTGAGATTAATGACAAGCGGGTAAAGTCTGGTTTCTGGGATAAGCAAACCAAGTCTCTGCACCAAGCCACTACAGCACCCACCGACTCATCTGCTCAATCCTCCAAGTCATCGAGAAGGAAGAAGAAGAAGAACAACAACTCCAGCAACAAGAGCTGTGCTGCCGCGACAAACGCCACTCCTCTACAAGCTGTACTAGCTTAACAGCAGCAGCACCCTCGCTCAGCTCCAGTGATCAATGCACCGCCAGCAAAGCGTGCATACACAGGCCCTCACCCACTCTGCCCGACATGCTCTTATCATCATCCAGTGGGTCTAGCTTGTCGTTTTTGCGCTCACTGCAACCTGTACGGTCATTTCACTACGAACTGTCGCTATGGTCCCCGTCAAGCCCCAGTTCAAGCTACTGTCAACCAAGCTCTACTCCTCGCCCCTCAAGGCCAACAAGCAGCTCCAGCACCTGCAGTCAATGCTCGAGTCTGCTTTGCATGTGGTGACCCTAACCACTTTGCAAATAGGTGCCCGAACAGGGTGGTTAAGCAAGAGCCCCAGCAGCAACAGCAACAACAGCAGCCTCAGCAACATCAGCAAGCAACCCATGCCCGAACCTTCAACATCAATGCCCGTCAGGCTCAGGCGGATAACAACGTGGTTAATGGTACGTTCCATGTGAATGGTATTTATGCATCATGTTTGTTTGATACTGGAGCCGATAACTGCTTTGTGTCATTTGAATTCGAGAAGCTCCTTAGTCGTAAGCGCTCATATCTGTCCTCGTCATTCGAAGTCGAAGTCGCTACGGGAAGAACTATTGCCGTAAATTCAGTACTCCGTGATTGTACTCTCGAACTCAACAATCACATCTTCCCAATCGACCTTATTCCGATGCAACTCGGAAGCTTTGACGTCATAATAGGCATGGACTTTCTTCGCGAAAACCATGCCGAAGTTGTATGCTTCGAGAAGATGATTCGATTCTCACTCGCGAATGGTGATTTGTTGTGTGTGTACGGTGAAACAGCGTCGAAAGGTCTCAAGCTTATGTCGTGTATTCAAGCCAGCAAGTATCTCCGCAAGGAATACCGAGCTTTCTTGGCCAACATCGTAGTAGCGGAGAAGGGAAAGAAAAAGAAGGTTGAAGTTAAAGATGTTCCAGTGGTTCGTGAATTTCCTCAGGTGTTCCCTGACGATCTTCCCGGACTACCACCAAGTCGTGATATCGACTTCCGCATCGACCTCATTCCTGGAGCTAACCCCGTTGCCAAAGCCCCTTATCGACTCGCTCCATCCGAAATGCGGGAACTCTCGAACCAACTCCAGGAATTACTCGAAAAAGGCTTTATTCGCCCAAGCACCTCTCCTTGGGGCGCGCCAGTCCTTTTCGTCAAAAAGAAGGATGGATCGTTCCGGATGTGCATCGATTATCGGGAATTGAATAAGCTAACCATCAAGAACCGATACCCCTTACCCCGAATTGACGATTTGTTTGATCAGCTACAAGGTGCAGCATGCTTCTCTAAGATCGATCTACGTTCAGGATATCATCAGCTACGAATTCAAGAGGAAGACATTCCTAAAACCGCCTTCCGAACCCGTTATGGCCATTACGAATTTGTAGTTATGCCCTTTGGTCTAACCAATGCACCCGCGGTTTTTATGGACCTGATGAATCGTGTGTGTAACCCTTATCTTGACCGTTTCCTCATCGTGTTCATCGATGATGTCTTGATTTATTCCAAAACGAAAGCCGAACACGCGCAACATCTACATTTGGTTCTCGAGTTACTCCAGGGGAACCAACTCTATGCCAAGTTCTCCAAGTGCGAATTCTGGTTGGAGGAGGTTCAGTTTCTGGGTCACATCGTGAATAGTCAGGGTATCCATGTCGATCCTGCGAAGATTGAAGCTGTCAAAAGCTGGATTACGCCTAAGAACCCGTCAGAAGTTCGTTCTTTTCTCGGACTAGCGGGCTATTATCGACGATTCATTGAAGGATTCTTCAAGATCGCTGTGCCACTTACTGCTCTTACGCATAAGGACAAGCCTTTTGTGTGGGGAAACGCACAAGAGACTGCCTTTCAAACCCTCAAGCATATGCTGTGTAACGCTCCGATTCTTACGCTGCCCGACGGAAGCGATAACTTCATTGTCTACTGTGATGCTTCTAACCTCGGTCTCGGCTGTGTCCTCATGTAGCGAGACAAGGTTATAGCCTACGCATCTCGTCAGCTCAAGATCCACGAGAAGAACTATACAACCCATGACCTCGAACTAGGCGCGGTTGTCTTTGCGTTGAAGATCTGGCGACACTACCTGTATGGCACTAGGTGTACGATCTACACTGATCACAGGAGTTTGCAAAACATCTTTAATCAGAGAGAGCTTAATATGCGTCAACGCCGATGGGTAGAACTTCGCAACGATTACGACTGTGATATACGTTATCACCCAGGCAAGGCGAATGTGGTTGCAGACGCGCTCAGCAGAAAGAGTTACGTGCTCAGTACCCGAAACATCCAAGCCCAGCACAACCTCGAAACCCTTATTCGCGAAGCCCAACATGCTTGCTTTAACGAGCGTACATTGAAGAAAGAAAGGATCTATCACGACGGAGCTTAGTTAGTAAGCAAATCAGATGGGATATTCTATTATCTGGACCGAATTTGGATCCCTAAGCGGACCGACTTGCGAAAGATTATCATGAATGAAGCCCACAAGTCCCGATATTCCATTCATCCCGGTGCGGACAAGATGTACCAGGATCTTCGTTATAAGTACTGGTGGCCGGGTATGAAAAGGGATATCGCTCTGTACCTTGGAAGCTGTTTAACTTGCGCAAGAGTCAAGGCTGAACATCAAAGACCTTCTGGCTTACTCGAACAACCGCCGATACCTATATGGAAGTGGGAGAGTATAGCTATGGATTTCATAACGAAACTCCCGCCCACGCCATCAGGTCATGACAATATTTAACGAAATCAGCTCACTTCTTGCCGATACGAGAAGACTACAAGGTGGAGCGACTAGCCCAAATCTACACCGACGAGATCATTCGTAATCATGGTACGCCTCGTGACATCATTTCAGACCGTGACGCTCGGTTCACTTCGGGATTGTGGGAAACGTTTCAAGCGGCCCTTGGTACGTCGCTTAATCTGAGTACTGCATTCCATCCTCAAACCGACAGACAGACTGAAAGAACGATCCGTACTCTTGAAGACATGCTCCGAGCGTGTGTCATAGATTTTGGTGGTAGTTGGAACAAACACCTGCCAGTGGTAGAATTCTCGTACAATAATAGCTATCATGCCAGCATTCAAATGGCACCTTTCGAGGCTTTGTATGGTAGAAGATGTCGATCGCCTATTGTGTGGTACGAGATCGGTCACTCGCAACTAACCGGTCCCGAGATTCTACAAGAAACGACTGACAAAATCCACCAGATTCGAGACAATTTGGTAAAAGCTCGGAACAGACAGAAAAGTTACGCCGATAGAAGACGCAAGTCCCTTGAATTTGAAGTTGGTGACTATGTACTCCTAAAGGTATCACCTTGGAAGGGTGTAGTCCGATTCGGCAAGAAAGGGAAACTAGCGCCTCGATATGTTGGACCTTTTAGGATTCTGGAAAGAATCGGAAAATCGCCTACAGACTCGAGCTACCAGAGGAACTCAGTAACGTCCACCCGACTTTCGACGTCTCTAACCTCCGAAAATGCCTTGCTGATCATGATCTAATTGTACCGCTCGACGATCTTTAGGTCAACGAAATGTTACACTTCGTGGAAAAGCCTGTCGAAGTCATGGATCGCCAAACCAAGCAACTCAGGCGCTCTCGCATCCCGATCGTGAAAGTCCGATGGGAAGGCAAATGAGGCGCGGAGTTCACTTGGGAACTCGAAAGCGACATGAAGGCCAAGTACCCATAGTTATTTAAATAAATAGATCTGAAGCATCAAATTGGTAAATCACGGTGTTGTGTAGCCTTCGACCTAATTTCGGGGCGAAATTCCCTATACAAGGGGAGGCTGTAACACCCCGTGTTTTCGAATGTCAAAGTCAAAGTTAAAGTCAAAGACCAAGTCAACTTTGACCTTCTTTGGCTGTAGATAGTCTATTTTATGTTTTAATTGTATTATGTGGAGTAAGTGTTGTAATCAGTAAGAATCGAAGTAATCAAATGTGTTAACGCGAACCGATCTACGACTGTGAATGGTAGGAAGTAACAATGCGATAAAGTTAACTAATCAGTAATCAAACCAATCTAACAATCATCGAACTTGAGACTCGAATTATGCGAATTGTGGTATTGCTATACGTGTGTGTGTGCCTTATGTGTTAGTTGTGCGTGTTTACTTATATGTTTGGTGTGGTATTTAAGTGAATCAATCGAAAATCGAATCGAAACTCGAAAGGCAATCGAACTCAATCGAAACCGACATCGAAACGTGACTTATAGAAGATTGTATGTTAGATATAGTAGTTGGGACTGAAAGTAATTTGACTAGGAACTCTATCGTATTCGTATCATCGTCCATCGAAATCGAAACATCAAAAATCGTCGCAAAATACTCAAAGTGAGTCGCGGATCGAACAGGAGGCATCCTGATCGAACAGGCCAGCCGATCGGCTAGCATCTTGCCAGCCGATCGAGCAGCCCACTCGATCGGAGCCCCTGGCCGATCGGCTGCCACTTTCCCCTTTTGGAAGCTTATAAATAGGGTTGTCCTTGTCTTCATTTCCACTTTTGGAAAGTTCTGACCGGCCAGCTCCTATTCTTCACCTTTTCTCAGATTTCTATCAACTCCGGTAAGTTTTTCGCTCTAATTCTTGTACGTTTTTTATCATTACTTGATTCTACACCTTTCTATCTTTCAAAACTTGGATTTTAACCGTGAAATCACCAAGATCTAAGTGTTCTTGGGTGATTTCATCATGGTGTTCTTGAAGAACATCAAACTTTGGCCTCATTCAACCATGAATAGCTTAGATCTAACCGATTTCCACATAAACAAGTTAAGACCTATCGAGGATCTAAACATCCACATGTTATGAAGGATTGAAAGAAGGAATCCCAACTTTCTTTCAACTCTTTTACACTCAATGCCTTCAAACCGCTAGAAACAGAGCTTGAACCGGCTAACTAACCATTCTAACAAGTTAAAAGGTTCAAGATTCGGATTCTATATAAGGTTCACCGATTTTGGGTTAAACTCTAAACCAACGTTCCGAACCGTTCACCGGCCGGACTTGGGTGATTCCTGTCCAAGCCAAAGAAGCGAGTAGGAACGGAGGGCATCATAGTTCAACTCATTGTCAAGTTACCTTAAAAGAATGACAAACAATTAAACAGCCAAGTGTTAGACGAAAGGCCGACCAGGTCAGAGATGCTGGCCGACCGGCTAGGCTTTTTAAACAGCCCAGCCGATCGGACATACCAGCCGATCGGCTAGCACATGTTCCCACACTTTAAAATTTCAGGAAGCATAGTATTGAGGAAGAGATGTTCGATCGAACTGCGTTTGGTAAACATTACTCTTCGGATCATGAGATACTACTCTTTAACACTTAATCGTTTTCACAACTCGTTCGTAGTAGGGAATGCCAGCCGATCGAACAGACTGTTCGATCGAGTGACATTCAGTTGAGGACTAATTCTGAAGTTCCTAGCCGATCGAGTGAGCTAGCCGATCGAGTGAGCTAGCCGATCGACGAACCGTTCGATCGATCGACTTGAAAGGTAGGAACACTTCAGTGTTCTCAAATGCTGCAACGAAAACTTCAAAAGTTCAAATCCTCAAACACAAACACACCAGAGGAAGAAACAATCCACTCGAATGGCCCAGCCGATCGAGCCTACCGGCCGATCGAACAGGACTGTCCAACCGGACATACCAGCCGACCGAACAGCCCGTTCGATCGAACCTGCCGTTCGATCGACCGGCCCATTCGATCTATCCACACTTGTTTACTTTTCCGAGTTACTTATCGTTATGCTATCGAACTATTTAGGCTAATCTTACTCTCGGCGCTCCCTTCAATCCATAATCAATCACTGTGAGTATACTCGATCCCTTTTTGCTTTTAGCACTTTTGGGTGTTACATACGTTACCTATCAAATCACAATCAAACACAAACTATTTGAACGCTGACCATTTGCATGTGCTACTTGACTAAATGAATGCTGTTTATTATGTTTACACGTGGAGTGCTATCTACCTGCCTTAGCAACGTAGTACTATAGTTTGGACTCAGCACCCGTTCGTACGGGGGTTGTTAAGGACAATTACTTGCATGGATTACGGTGGTAATCATGTATTGCGAACCATCTCGGACGGTCAACCCGCAGTCGTTGGTATCGATGGTCCCATGTCGATAATTAACATGCATCGTTTTCCTCTGTGTACGTGCCTGGTTATGCGTAAACTATTCGAACTCTATATGCTATTATCAAACTTGTCTGCTCACCTTTACATTTTATGTATTGACTTTATTTTAACGTATGTGACAGGTGCTTAAGTTGCTAGGATGCTTAGGCGCGTGGTGATGAAATCGAGGCTAGGGAGTCTAGAAATAATAAACAATTGTCTGTAATAATAATTGAATCTGAGTTGTCGGAACGGAATTATTTGCCTAGTTGCTTTCTATGATAACTTGTTTATTTATTTGGGATACGGTATAGGACGTATTATTTAACTGAATTTGTAATAATAGTTGTTGTGGAAACTTCTGGACAATCTGTTTCGCTCAGTGCCGCGCCCCGATGATTCCGCCATCGGTTGGGGTGTGATAGTAAGAGTTCTTGTCAAACAAAGGCCATGCTTGGCTAAACTCTCAAAAATCTTTTATTTATTACTTTTTGATTTCCAATCTTTGGCTCCTTTTTATTTGGGTATGTATTAATGACTTTAATAACTAGTTTTTTATATTGAAGGCGAATTGTAAGACCCTTACTTATTTTATAGTATATTTAATACAAGTTTCATATAAATACAAGTTTATACGATTACAAGTACTTACGAAAATACGAGTTTATTAAAAACATTTAAAGATTTAAAATGTTTCAACATCTTGTGTTTATATCGTCGTTTGAAACAACACGACGAAACATATTGCGGAAGCTTGATTCTTGAACGTGTTCGGTTCTTCGTTGAGCTTGATCATCATCCGACACATTAGTTATACCTACATTCCACAAAACCAAGAAATGAGTTAGTTATAAGGCGTTTAAAACGTGTTTAAATGGTTCGCCATTCAAAACAATCAACATAAACAGTTTTGCCAGTTTGAGTAGCCCTCGCGGGGCGCGACCAAGAAGGCTTATGCCTTCGCGGGCCGCGAGAAGGGTCGCATTGCGCGATGCCCTTTCCAGTTCTCTGTCGCGTAGCGTGACGCCTTGATTTTGACAGCAAGTTTGCAGCCAAGTGCTGCATATTCTCCGAAAATTAATTTTCCACCGAAACGAGCATAACTCCCTCGTTTTTGATCCGTTTTACACGATTCTTTTTCCTACGTGATCGTAATTTTATTCTCCATCATATGGAGTTAGCATCTGACATCCGGATTAAAAAAACGATAAAATTTTAAGCCTTCGGTTTAATATCCTTTTTCAAAGTTTTGACCCGTTCATGTTTTTCTCAAACAAAGCATGTTTGTTTGATCCCAAAACTCATGAAATTCATAATTTCAATATCTTCTATCATATTAGGTTCAAGTCACGGGTTTCTTACGTATTTAAAACCCGTTTACGCTCAAGTGCTTATTTTGACCCGTTAAGGGTATTTAAGAACTTTCAAGCTTAAAAATCGCTTTCAATTGCTTCTAGCATTGCATTACCACATTTCTTATCATATAATCTTCCACCACAACTGTATTTATGGTGGGTATAATGTGGTAATCTATATAACTCAAGTTTTACCCCTCGAATCATTATTTTACGGCAAAGACTCAAATGGATTCATTTGACTAAAGATTTACATCTTTCGATTTCTATACTTATTCTAAATATTTATCTAACCATAAAACTTGTTTCCAAACAACCTTTAAGGGTTGTTTGTTCAGTTTAACTTATAAGGACGTTTTGGTCCATTTTAGCCCTTCATTAACGATGAGGGACTTTTGTAAACATGTTTAACTCACAAACCCTCTTTTTAGCTATGATTTTGTTTGGAAAGTCAAAATGCTTTCCAAACGCAATGACCAACATTTGTAACATTCGGTTTACCTAACAAACTAACCCAATGTTCATTTTAGACTCCGTTTAACTCTCATTAAACCTTATGTTTTAAATAGCCGCTAGGTAATAGCGATGTAAATATCCGCTCGATATTTATTCCTAAAATCATACAACTCGACAAACCGTTAGTCGATATTGTCAAAGGTGATATTTTCACCTTTTGACCTGTTTGGTCAAAGTGACCGATTATATCGGCGAGATGATGTTTATTACCATCTCGTCTATATGACTTGCTCCGGTTTACACTGTGCAGTCATTTTACTTATAGTTCATTTCTTTACACTTTTTGGCCTATTATGGCTTACATCATAAGTGTTTTTTTTTTTAAAAAAAAACTAACGGTCCTGGTCAATGCATGACCAAATTACCGTTTTACCCTTATTGTTTGTTTTGGTTTACCTTATAAGGTAACCATTAAAAGTTCTATATATTTATTAGTCATTGCATGACTAAGTATCCGTAATAGTCCTTTTTAACCATTACACTTGGTTTATTATCATCTTTGGTTATCGTGTCCGTACGACTACACGTCGGAACATTATATCCTGAATGTTAACTTGTCTTATTCGTAGTTAATACGATAAGAGAATATTCTATAATTTAAAAGTATTGTAAGTTATACTTACCTAACATCCGAATTATGCTTTTCTTTCATTACTTGATTCGTCTGACCAGCTTCCTTCCCAAGCTTCCACCTAGCTTGTTAGGCGTCAAACTATCATTATCATTTGTAAGATGGTTAGATTAGTCATAATCATTCATGACCATTCCATCCTACAATTCTTATGTCGAAACTATCATTCGATCTTATCTAAGGTCAGTTTGACCTTTAAAATTCAACTGCCTATAACATATATAATTACATGAGGTAGCTCAATTTCTCGTTAAATTACTTGGTTAGTCATCCGATAATCATCATTCCTATGTTATCGTTTTAATCACTTATTAACCAAGTTCTCGTAAATCATAATTTACCGAATTAATACACAATGATATTTAACATCATTGAACATGAACATTTCATCAATTTTTTTTTATCATGTCCTACTAAACTTATTTCATAGTAAGTATGATTATATACTTAAACTCACAATTTGTCAAGTATTTCATCATTACTATCTTACATGATAATTCTAAACACCATTATATCATCAAATTCATCACATGATTAATACCCACTTAACCTAGTGTGGTAAATCATCCAGTCATTCAATTCATAGCATGTTATGTATGATATTCATCGGGTTAATTTTACCACTAACGGTACTTTACCCGTCCTTTAATATTAACGCGGTTTGATTACCAAACCCGTTTCGGGGTGTTACACGAATTTATCTAGCCATTCTTCATATGTTGTTGATTCACATATTCGTGTCTTTACGGTCTATGTAAAGCGTGTTAACTACTTGGAAGGGGGTTAGAAGGGTGGTTGGGTAATTCTATGTGTCGTTCAGTGTATAGATCCTGCGAGAACCTGGTTCAAGCTTAGTACTACTTCACGGTTTGGGTGGTACTGTTCGCCCCAGAAGAAAGTAGGAAACCGCTTGAATCCCTTATCTATAAACTACTATTAAAACTTTAAACCAACCCTGCGAGGACTATATCCCTGCTGACTCAGACCAAGGGGTTGAGGGTAACGCTGCTTGGAAGGGAGCCTACCATTTTTCGTATTAATAACTTACTTAGTTATCTTTCAATAATCCGACTTTGCGGGACTGTATCCCTGCTGACTCAGACCAATTGGTTGAGGGTAACGCTGCCTGGAAGGGGGACTACTACTATAACTTAAAGATAATCTCTTAAAATGCCCAAAGTGCGGAAATCATTAAAAGGATACATAAAAGAGGAGTTGGAACCAAGTGATCCTTCTTGTCTATTTGTTTTCCTTATATTTTATTTTTGCTTTTCAGTTTATTTTTTATAACTTTAAAACCTTTTCATCAAAGTTTGGTTAGATTAGACATTAACGTATCCGGTATTAAAAGCTCTTATGTTCTTGGACGACCTCGGTATCTTGCCATCACTATACTACGTCCGCGATGGGTGCACTTGCCCTAACGTGTGTGTAGAGTGATAGTAGTATATCGTGTTTTATACATTTAAAACTTGAATTTGCGACTAAAAAGAGCTAAAATATATCTAAAAAATATAACCACACACACGCACGTTAAATTTTTGGCCCCATTGCCAGGGATACAAGGATTTTGAGAAAACTTAAAATTAGTAGCCAAATCAAATTTTAACATTTTTCAAAACTGTGCGCCCGTTTTCAAAACTTTTTTCTGTTACAGTAGGTTTAACACAGGGTCGTGTTACTGGTACACGCCCCCGTGCTGCAAATTTTCTTAAAACATTTTCAAACGCTCAGATACAAACCTGGCCACGGGGCAGTTGTCACACCCCCAAAATCCACCTGCGGAGTGTCATCGCTTGGGAGCGTGACTGACCAGGATCAAGCCACCAATCATATCGAACACAGCATTTAATAATAAAAGTAGATACATGATTGATGTTCCAAAACCAAACATTGTTTAAGTAGCGGAAGCATGTAAGTAAACCCAACTTAAATAATAATGTATGAAAAGTCATAAGTGTTTAACTAGGTATTCATAATCCATGCTCCACAACGACCTGCTCCTCCCTGTGCAAGCTCCATGTATCTAACGACCTGCAAGGCATGTAACAGAGGATCAACAACTAGTTGAGCGAGTTCACAGTTTATAGTTCGGTATTTGTAATAGTATAGTAAGCATTGTATTCGTTCATTAAGTCATGTATCGTAATAGCTCGTATCGCGGCCCTTCACCATGTATGCGAAGAATAGGGAAAGTTCTCAAGTATTCTAGACTAGGTATATTTGTATCGCGGCCACCCGGCACCTGTGCGAAGTTTAGCGTATAGTTCGCAGCCTTTCTAGGCATGTGTGCGAAGATCAGTCATAATATCGCGGCCAACCCTGGCGTGTATGCGAAGATCAGTTCAATTAGTATCACTAGTCTAGCAGTATCCTAACCAATAACCTTCCTCAGCCGAGGATCATATCACTACGTTCCATTATAGATAAGTACCAGTAAATAATCAAATCCCATTCCCACCCTGGGAACCCCATGCCTTGGCTGTGTGAACTCACCTTGGTTTGCTCGGTATGTTATTGCTTCTAGGGTTAATTTGTGTTTAAGTCCGTTGCACACGATCTAAGGTACATTGCACATAAATCCACTGTGAGTATTTTACTTTCAATTGTGTTTTCAACTCTTTGGTGTTCAATTAGTATCATACGGTAATGTATCGCACAAAAACATGCAGTATCGTTCATTAACACTTAGCATCACACCAGACAGTATCGCATAAGCGTATACAGTAGTAACAGTAGCATGCAGTAGTATATTGTAAAGTACAGCATATACAGTAGGCTCCAATCACTGGTGTTTACAAGTAAGCTCTTATACACTTATCCACTTATTCATTTGTGTTTCATCAATAACTCAGGTCATGTTTATCAACACAGAACACAGATCATATATGTATGCATTACAGAATTCGGACAAACAACATAATCACAAATTTGAACCTTTCCTTTACAATAAGGTCGGACATGAATATACAAACAAAAGTCGGACATGTTAGCATTGTAATAAAGATCGGAAAAGGAAGTGGGGACCAAAACTCGGACCATACACACTAATAAAGGTCGGATATGTGGGCTGGGGTAAAAAAACTCGGACCAAGGGAGTCTAGGGATTGAAAGTCGGACCTTGGAGGGCTTCTTCTACAAAATTCGGACAACCCTTGTCCTTTAAAACTCGGACCAGCAAGATGCCAAAAGAACTCGGACCATGAAAGGGTTAAAGGTCGGACATGTTTTGTTATGTCAAAACTCGGACTCCCATGTTACCTTTACAAACTCGGACACACCATGCATTGTACAAAGGTCGGACTAATCAACACATTTCAAAAGTCGGATCTTATTCCACTTATAAAAACTCGGGCCATCATTTATCAACAAAGATCGGACCACTTGTTTACACAACCTAAAAGTCGGACAAGCATACCTGTTAACACATTTGACAAGTCTATCACAATTAACACATAACCATGCATAATCACACAATACACTTCATTGTTTTAAAACGTTACAGTTCCATAACAATCAATTGTGCAAATAAACAACTAATCAATACATGAACATGCAATAATTTCGAAATAGAAAATCTTGGAAATTCGAGTTGTCACAGCAGTGGTTAACAATCCGTTAAATTTTAATCTTCTGTTTTCTGATCCAGAGGCTCGTTATTCTTCTGGGTATCTTCCAAAACAATGGATTACTAGTCAGAAGACTACACCTACTATATTGAGGATGATTATGAGGAACGTTATTGTACCATTTGCGGTGAATACCATTCACTGGTTTTCCTGGGGTGTCACATCATCCCCCCGTTGATTTGGAATTTCGTCCCGAAATTCCGCAGTAGTAGCTTCAGTCTCAGTAGTGGATGCATTGGTTCCGAATAACTGGGGGTACTTTTCTTTCATTTGGTCTTCGCGTTCCCAGGTGTACTCTGGGCCACGTCGGGAGTTCCAACGAACTCGAACAAGAGGGATTCTATTGCTTTTGAGGACCTTAACATCCCGGTCCGTGATTTCAACTGGCTCCTCGACGAACTGCAACCGCTCGTCGACATTGAGTTCCTTAAAAGGAACTATGAGGGTCTCATCTGACAGGCACTTCTTCAGATTCGACACGTGAAATACATTGTGAACTGCACCGAGTTCAGCTGGTAGGTTTAGCTTGTAGGCCACTTTGCCTATTTTCTCAATGATCTCGAATGGTCCGACATACCGCGGATTTAGTTTGCCTCGTTTGCCAAAACGAACCACACCCTTCCAGGGTGAGACTTTTAGTAAAACCCGGTCCCCGACCTGAAATTCCAACGGTTTCCTACGCTTATCCGCGTATGCTTTCTGACGGTCGCGTGCTGCCGCCATGCGTTGTCGTATCTGTGCAATCTTTTCCGTGGCGTCCACTACAATCTCTGGACCTGTGATCTGACTATCCCCCACCTCTGCCCACCTCGAATGGAGCAGCTTGTATGCTGGTGTGATAACTGTTATTATACGAAAACTCCACCAAATGTAGATTCTTTTCCCAGCCGTTGCCGAAATCAATAACACATGCCCGAAGCATGTCTTCAAGAGTCTGGATCGTTCGCTCAGACTGCCCATCCGTCTGAGGGTGATACGCTGTGCTCATGTCTAACCGTGAGCCGAAAGATTTATGCATCGCTTGCCATAGCTCTGACGTGAATCGTGCATCCCGATCCGAAATGATAGAGGTGGGCACCCCGTGCCTCGAAACAACTTCTTTAAGATAAACGTCTGCGAGAGTGAGAACTTATCCGTTTCCTTAATAGCCAGGAAGTGTGCAGACTTGGTGAGTCGATCCACGATCACCCATATAGTATCATTCCCACGCTGGGATCTGGGTAGGCCTGTAACAAAATCCATGGAAATTTCTTCCTATTTCCATTGCGGTATCTTGGGTTGCTGAAGTTGGCCCGCTGGTTTTTGATACTCCACTTTGACTTTTGCACATGTCAAACACTTGCCAACGTAAGTCGCTATGTGGCCTTTCATGCTAGGCCACCAATAGGTAGTTCTGATGTCGTGATACATTTTATCCGAACCTGGATGTATCGAGTAGCGAGACTTATGAGCTTCATCCATCACAAGCTCTCGTAAACCGCCATAAAGTGGGACCCAAATACGCCCCGTTACATAGTATGCGCCGTCTTCCTTTTGTTCCATTCGTTGCCTTGAGCCGCGTAAGGCTTCAGCTTTGACGTTTTCTGGTTTCAATGCTTCCACCTGAGCATCTCGTATTTGTGCAGGAAGACTGGACTGAATAGTGAGCTGCAAAGCTCGTACGCGTCTAGGTAGAGTGTCCTTTCGACTGAGAGCGTCAGCCACAACATTGGCTTTGCCTGGATGGTACTTGATAGCGCATTCATAATCATTAAGTAGCTCGACCCATCGTCGTTGACGCATGTTCAATTCCTTCTGCTTGAAGATATGCTCGAGACTCCTGTGATCGGTGTAAATAGTGCACTTGGTACCGTACAGGTAGTGTCGCCATATCTTAAGCGCAAAAACAACAGCTCCCAGCTCTAAATCGTGCGTCGTGTAGTTCCGTTCGTGAACTTTGAGTTGACGAGAAGCGTAGGCAATAACTTTATCCCGCTGCATCAATACACAACCAAGCCCCTGTATCGACGCGTCACAATAGACTACAAAATCGTCCGTGCCCTCTGGCAATGAGAGAATAGGTGCGCTGCAAAGCCTATCCTTTAAGTACTGAAAAGCCGTTTCCTGGGAATCTCCCCAACGGTAGGTGACACCTTTCTGTGTCAACATTATGAGCGGCTGCGCGATCTTGGAGAAGTCTTTAATAAATCGTCTGTAATACCCCGCCAAACCCAAGAATTGGCGTATTTCCGTTGGTGTACGCGGCGCAGGCCAGTTTCGTATCGAATCTACCTTGGATGGATCGACATGAATCCCATCCCTGTTCACCACATGGCCTAAGAAGTGGACTTCACGAAGCCAGAAGTCGCATTTAGAGAACTTGGCGTACAATTGCTCCTTTCGAAGAAGTTCCAAAATAAGACGTAAGTGCTGCTCGTGCTCCTCCTGACTCTTGGAGTAGATCAGAATGTCGTCGATGAAAACAATGACGAACTTGTCAAGATAAGGTTTGCACACCCTATTCATAAGATCCATGAAAACTGCAGGCGCGTTCGTCAGCCCAAATGGCATGACTAGAAACTTGTAGTGACCGTAGCGAGTTCTGAATGCTGTCTTGGAGACGTCCTTATCCCGGACTCTCAGCTGATGATAACCAGACCTTAGATCAATCTTGGAATAGTAACTCGACCCTTGCAACTGGTCGAATAGGTCGTCAATACGAGGAAGAGGATAGCGGTTCTTCACTGTGACCTTGTTCAATTCGCGGTAGTCTATGCACATCCTGAAAGTGCCATCCTTCTTTTTCACAAATAGTACTGGAGCTCCCCAAGGCGAAGAGCTTGGACGAATGAAGCCCTTATCCAAGAGCTCTTGTAGTTGCTTTGACAGTTCTTCCAGTTCCGTTGGAGCTAAACGATACGGTGCGCGAGCTATAGGTGCTGCTCCTGGAGCTAGCTCGACTTGAAACTCGACCTGACGATGAGGCGGTAGACCTGGTAAATCTTCAGGAAACACTTGATGAAATTCACGTACCACTGGAATATCCTCTATTCTTTTCTCCTTTGTCGATGCATCAGTAACAAGTGCCAAGATAGCCGTATGACCCTTTCGTAAGCATTTCTGAGCCTTCAAGAAAGAGATGATGCCAACCACAGCACCACTCTTGTCACCTTGAACTTCGAGAGGTTCCTTTCCCGCACGAGGAATACGAATAATCTTCTCCTTGCATAGGATCTCCGCCTGCTGCTTGGATAACCAATCCATGCCGATGACGATGTCGAAACTACCCAAAACTATCGGAATAAGATCAATCGAGAAGGCCTGACCCGCTAGAACGATGTTACAACCCTTGACTACATGCACGGCTTCTACACTCTTACCATTTGCTAGTTCTACGACATGTTTGGTGTTTAGGGGTGTTGGTGTACATTTTAACAATTTACTCATTTTCAAAGACATATAACTCGTATCCGCACCCGAATCAAACAAAATAGTAACATAAATATCGTCGAGAAGAAACTTACCCATCACGACGTTGGGATCATTTCTGGCATCACCCTGCCCCAATACAAACGCACGACCCCTTGCTTCGTTGCCGTTGTTGTTCCCACCATTGTTGTTGTTGTTGCCATTTCCTTGATTGTTGTTATTGTTGTTGTTGCGGTTCTGGTTTAACTGAGGAAAATCACGCTTGAAATGACCTTCAGCCCCACACTGAAAACATCCCCTGTTGCCCCGCTGATGCTGCTGCTGATGCTGATACTGGTTCTGTAGAGCTGGTGGTGGGTGTTGCTGATTCTGATTTGCAGGTCGCGAACTCCTGCAGTCTTTAGCTTCATGCCCTAACTTGAGACATCTCTGGCAACGCTCCTTACGACACCGCCCGCTGTGGTGTCTGTTGCACTTATTACACAGTGGGTGAATTCCCCGATATCCACCCTGCCCCTGACTGCCAGATGATTGCTGACTCGGATTCTGGTAGTCATTTGTCTTGCGCTGCTGAGACTGAACAGAAACCGATCCCTTGCTGGAATCCCCCTCCCATTTTCTCTTGTTGTCACTGGGAGTAGCAGAAGTAGTGACAGCAGTAGTGGTAGCATTGATACGTTTTGGCAGCCTGTTCTGATCCACTACCTGATCTGTAATACGATGAGCAAGGCGCTGAATAGCCTGGATATTATCAAGATTAGCCGATGTCACATGGCTCTGGATCTCTGGCGCTAACCCCTTGAGATACAACTCAATGCGCTTGACTGGAGGGTCCACCATAGTTGGACACAGAACAGCCAACTCGTTCGACCTCTTAGTGTAAGCTTCAATCTCTGACCCCGTCATTTTCAAATGATAAAACTCATCCTCCAGCTGGTGGATGTCTTCTCGAGTGCAGTATTCCCTTTTTATCAGCTCCTTGAAATCATTCCAAGGGGTGGCGTTAGCAGCTGCCAACCCTAGGATCTGTACTTGCGCGTTCCACCAAGTTAACGCGATTCCCTCCAAAGTACCAGTGGCGTACTTGACCCTGCGAGCCTCAGGGCATTCACACATTTCGAACACAGATTCTAGCTTCTCAAACCAATGGAGGAGTCCCACTGCCCCCTCGGTGCCACTGAATGAGCTTGGACGACAGTCCATGAAGTTCTTGAAAGTGCAGACAGGCTGCTGAGCGTGTTGACCTATTGTGTACGAATAGGACAAGGTTAAACACAAGAGTTAATGTAGGATCTAAAGATCCTAGTGTGAGTCTAAACTGCAGGGTATACTACCTGCTTGAGCAGCTGCAAGTGCCGCAGCAACTTGTTCATTAACGAAAGCCGTCAACTGGGCTTGAGTCATGTTAATTCGTCCGGCCATTGATCTTCACATCAAAGGCAACATAAGTGAGAAAGGTTCGCGAATAGTGCGATGACAGAAGAGTGTAAGCACATAGGTGTTCGCAAGCAATAACAAGTAGTGAGCAAAGTAATGTAAGCATACTACGAGCAAAGTTCTATGCAATTCTAGCATGTAGGCAATAAACATAAACCTTATTACCTAGGGG
Source organism: Helianthus annuus (assembly GCF_002127325.2). Classification (NCBI taxonomy): domain Eukaryota; kingdom Viridiplantae; phylum Streptophyta; class Magnoliopsida; order Asterales; family Asteraceae; genus Helianthus; species Helianthus annuus. The sequence continues at coordinate 95,155,753 of NC_035441.2, forward strand.
GTTGAGTCTTGCACGTGGAGCGAAGCGTCGTTGTGGATCGTTGAGAGCACTGTTCTGGTTATAGTCTGGTTTTAATAAAAACGTTTTCCCATATTAAAACCAAGTTCTCTATAACCAATGGCTCTGATACCAATCTGTCACACCCCCAAAATCCACCTGCGGAGTGTCATCGCTTGGGAGCGTGACTGACCAGGATCAAGCCACCAATCATATCGAACACAGCATTTAATAATAAAAGTAGATAATGTAATTCAACACGACATGATTGATGTTCCAAAACCAAACATTGTTTAAGTAGCGGAAGCATGTAAGTAAACCCAACTTAAATAATAATGTATGAAAAGTCATAAGTGTTTAACTAGGTATTCATAATCCATGCTCCACAACGACCTGCTCCTCCCTGTGCAAGCTCCATGTATCTAACGACCTGCAAGGCATGTAACAGAGGATCAACAAGTAGTTGAGCGAGTTCATAGTTTATAGTTCGGTATTTGTAATAGTATAGTAAGCATTGTATTCGTTCATTAAGTCATGTATCGTAATAGCTCGTATCGCGGCCCTTCAGGCATGTATGCGAAGAATAGGGAAAGTTCTCAAGTATTCTAGACTAGGTATATTTGTATCGCGGCCACCCGGCACCTGTGCGAAGTTTAGCGTATAGTTCGCAGCCTTTCTAGGCATGTGTGCGAAGATCAGTCATAATATCGCGGCCAACCCTGGCGTGTATGCGAAGATCAGTTCAATTAGTATCACTAGTCTAGCAGTATCCTAACCAATAACCTTCCTCAGCCGAGGATCATATCACTACGTTCCATTATAGATAAGTACCAGTAAATAATCAAATCCCATTCCCACCCTGGGAACCCCATGCCTTGGCTGTGTGAACTCACCTTGGTTTGCTCGGTATGTTATTGCTTCTAGGGTTAATTTGTGTTTAAGTCCGTTGCATACGATCTAAGGTACATTGCACATAAATCCACTGTGAGTATTTTACTTTCAATTGTGTTTTCAACTCTTTGGTGTTCAATTAGTATCATACGGTAATGTATCGCACAAAAACATGCAGTATCGTTCATTAACACTTAGCATCACATCAGACAGTATCGCATAAGCGTATACAGTAGTAACAGTAGCATGCAGTAGTATATTGTAAAGTACAGCATATACAATAGGCTCCAATCACTGGTGTTTACAAGTAAGCTCTTATACACTTATCCACTTATTCATTCGTGTTTCATCAATAACTCAGGTCATGTTTATCAACACAGAACACAGATCATATATGTATGCATTACAGAATTCGGACAAACAACATAATCACAAATTTGAACCTTTCCTTTACAATAAGGTCGGACATGAATATACAAACAAAAGTCGGACATGTTAGCATTGTAATAAAGATCGGAAAAGGAAGTGGGGACCAAAACTCGGACCATACACACTAATAAAGGTCGGATATGTGGGCTGGGGTAAAAAAACTCGGACCAAGGGAGTCTTGGGATTGAAAGTCGGACCTTGGAGGGCTTCTTCTACAAAATTCGGACAACCCTTGTCCTTTAAAACTCGGACCAGCAAGATGCCAAAAGAACTCGGACCATGAAAGGGTTAAAGGTCGGACATGTTTTGTTATGTCAAAACTCGGACTCCCATGTTACCTTTACAAACTCGGACACACCATGCATTGTACAAAGGTCGGACTAATCAACACATTTCAAAAGTCGGATCTTATTCCACTTATAAAAACTCGGGCCATCATTTATCAACAAAGATCGGACCACTTGTTTACACAACCTAAAAGTCGGACAAGCATACCTGTTAAAAGTTCGGACCATCTAGTGTCTACAAAAGTCGGACTAGTAACATATCATAAAACTCAGACAAGCATAAATCCAAAACTCAGAGAGCTACATTAGGGTTACGAAACTCAGACATACATATTCATTCACAAAACTCTGAGAACAATTCACTCATTCGTTCTTTGAGATTAAAGCAGTTACGTTTCTATTGTTCAAGCAACCCTAATTTCCTTTACATGCGATGCAGTAATTCCAATCAAGATCAGTATTCTAACAAAATAGTCACTTAACGATTAGCAAATGATTACGCAACAAAACATTAACCATTTCACAATAATCAAACATCAATCAATTCACAGAATATTATATGAAGAACTAGGGTTTTATCATGAATCCATTAATCAATCAACAATTAACAACAAGCAAATGATTAAACAATTACCTTGATTGATTCTAAATGGATTGGAAGATTAGACTTGTTGCAAGAGACTTGTGAATCCAATAATGATGAGAAGATGGTTGTAGAGAGGATTAGAGAATGTGAGGGTACGTGTTTTGATTCTTGTGATGATTAGTGAATGATTAGGGAAAGAGATTAGGGTTAAGTATGATTTAGATTTCACTAATTGCTCTCTACACCCTGAATTACTATATCTTACAATAGTACACCATCTCAAACAGTTTCACAGTTTCACCACCAAGTTTATGCATTTGACAAGTCTATCACAATTAACACATAACCATGCATAATCACACAATACACTTCATTGTTTTAAAACGTTAAAGTTCCATAGCAATCAATTGTGCAAATAAACAACTAATCAATACATGAACGTGCAATAATTTCGAAATAGAAAATCTTGGAAATTCGAGTTGTCACAGCAGTGGTTAACAATCCGTTAAATTTTAATCTTCTGTTTTCTGATCCAGAGGCTCGTTATTCTTCTGGGTATCTTCCAAAACAATGGATTACTAGTCAGAAGACTACACCTACTATATTGTGGATGATTATGAGGAACGTTATTGTACCATTTGCGGTGAATCCCATTCAGTGCAACATTGTTAATTTTTTAAACCATCAACCTCATACACCACTTATGAAGAACCAAGGTTTGAGCTCCTGATGCATGTGTAGCGTGATATGTTTTTATTGATATTTTAAGCCCTTTTTAACACTTTAGTCAAGTTTTAAATTTATAAAACACGATATTCTACTAACACTAAACACACATATGGGCAAGTGCACCCATCGTGAGCGTAGTACAGCGTTGGTAAGATACCGAGGTCGTCCAAGGACATTAGAGCTTTTAGTACTGGTTTATCCTCAACGTCTAATCAAATTAAAAGTTTTAGAAAAGGTTTTAAACATGAAAGTAAAAACTAAAAATGCTGAAAAATAAAATAAAATATCGTGAGCGTAGTACAGCGTTGGTAAGATACCGAGGTCTTCCAAGGACATTAGAGCTTTTCGTACTGGTTTATCCTCAACGTCTAATCAAATTAAAAGTTTTAGAAAAGGTTTTAAACATGAAAGTAAAACCTAAAAATGCTGAAAAATAAAATAAAATAAAATAGATAGACAAGATGAATCACTTGTATCCGACTTGCCTTTAATGTAACCTTTGATGATTTCCGCACTTTTGCACTTTTTAATAGATTATCTTAGTTATAGTAGTAGACCCCTCTTTTGAAGGTGACGTTACCCTCAACCCAGTAGTTTGAGTCAGTAAGGATACAATCCTAAAGGGTCGGAATATTGAAATATAATTAATTAAGTTATTAATGTGTAATGTGGTAGGCCCCTCTTTTGAAGGTGACGTTATCCTCGGCTAAGTGGTTTGAGTCAGCAGGGATACAATCCCAAGTAGTCGGGTTAATGTATTAATAGTAGTTTACATATGAGGGGATCAAGCCATTCGCACCCCGCTATCCAATACCAGTGGGTATTGAAGGAGGTCCTAGTAAGCTTGACCCAGGTCCTTGCAGGATCTATACACTGAACAAGGCAAGAACCTTACCAAACCATTCCCTTAACCCCCAACCAGGTAGCCAACATATCTCTATATAGACCGTAGAGATATGAATGGTGAAAATCTTTTATTTTATATAGACAGTAAAATAACGCCAACACACCACGAACAAATGATAAGGAAGTTTCACCTTCAACATAAGAAACTAGTTATTAAAGTCATTAATACAAAACCAAATAAAAAGTGCGAAAATCAAAAGTATTACATTAAATGCTTGTCTTCACCAAGTGATGTAATAGACTTAGGAAAACATGGCCTTTGATTGTCAAGAAATCTTTTACTATCAATCTTGGATCCCGAGACTACTACACACACTCTAAGGTGGATGATGGATGATGGTGGTGGATGTGGGTGTTGTAGTGGTGGTGGAGTGGTGGTGAAGTGGGAGAGAGGTGGTTTGCCAAGGGATGCCTTTGAAGTGAACCAAGCACCCCTATTTATAGCCTGCACAGAAGCCCGGACACGGCCCCGTGTCAGTTGGGCATGGCTCGTGTCTATCCTTCTTCTCTTTCTTCATTAATTGCAATTTGTCTGCATGTGTTCCACACGCCCTCGTGTTCGCTGGGCACGACCCCGTGTGCAGAAGCGTACCTGTACTATCAAGATTTACTGGATTCTGCGAATCTTAGCGTTGACCACGACCCGTGTTGAGCTGGGCACGCCCCCGTGCTGGGAATAGAACTTCTATGATTTTATCTTTTCTGCAGACACCTGGCCACGCCCCCTGTGTTCGCTGGGCACGGGGCCGTGGTTGGCCTTCTGTTCTCTTGTTTTTGCTTGGGAAGATGCTGTCGAGGGGTCGGGCATCCCACGTTTATTCCTTTTCTTTGTATTTATGTTAGATTATGCTGCATATTTGTTCCTTTTGTTCAATTAAGCTCATTTGGTCCTGAAAATACAAAAGGAAGACAAAAGAACACTTTTTCCAACATTAGTACTAAAAATGGGTTAGTTTTATGCCTCATTTGATGTAATTTATATGTTACATTTTACACACATCAGCTCCCAAAGTCAAGCTTTGACTGAGATGCCAATCCGTTTGAAACCTACGACACACCACCAACAATTAATCCGAAAGCCGAAAGCCTAACCCAAAGTCTTAAAAATCTAGAACTCTTAATTAAGAGATCTTGTGAAAAGGAAGAGGCAATGTGTACTAAAGAGGTAATAATCGAAGAGGTAAAAATAGAAGAGCAACAAAACAAAAAACTAATGCATGAACCAAACTAAGAAGAAGGTAAGTCTAAAACGTTTAAACTAGAACAAACTTTTCAAGAAATTTACGTTTGCAACCTTCTTTTGAAAATCATTGTTTGGTATCTTTGTATGCCAAGTTTTTAAAAGAGTTAAACACTACTACTAAAATCGAAGAGTTAGTAAGCATCACGTTAACAAATTATCGAACTTCACTAATAAAAGACAAATACCATGAACGAAACATAAAACCGGTACAATGTTTTTTTCAAAACATCTTTGTTAGTAACGTGCTAATTGATAAAGATCTTTGTGTTAACATAATGCCAAGCTATATTTTTGAAAAAATAGGTACTAGTGATTTTTCTCCTCTTAAAATTCCTATTTTTCTCTCTAACCAAAAAATGATTAACGCCACGAGAATGATTGAGGATGTCTTAATTCAAAGAAGCCAAGCGTTAGTCCCAACCAACTTTATCATCCTATATGATAGCCCTCGTGTTGGGACAACCATTTCTAAAATCCCATCAAACCTTGACCCAACGAAAGCAAAACAATCTACCAATTCAATTAGGGGCCGACAAAAGGTACGTCAATCTTGACCAATCAATGAAATACCCAATTTGTAATGACGACCCCCTAATTGAAGATGAAGCGGAGCCACCAGATATGGAAGAAATAGAAGAACAATTCGTCGAAGAGTAAGACGCCATCGAACAAACCTTTTCGGCCATTGATCTTAATAAAGAAGAAAATAAGCGGTCTCTTGAAGACCCACAACCACTCAAACTCAAGGAACTACCAAAAGGTCTATAATACGCATTCTTAGACAAACAAGGTAAACTCCCCGTCATCATTTCTTCTAAACTAACACTTTTTGAAAAAGAAAAATTAACAAAAGTTTTGAAATAAAATAAAAATGCAATCGCATGGAGGCCCATGGATATCAAAGGCATCAATCCTTCCATGTGCACGCACAAAATTTTAATGGAAGATGACTATAAAACGGTAATACAACCACAAAGAAGAGTAAATCCAAACGTGCAAGAAGTGGTTAAAAATGAAGTCATCAAGCTACTAGACGCCGGACTTATCTATCCTATCTCCGATAGCCCATGGGTAAGTCCCGTCCAAGTAGTACCAAAGAAAGGAGGTATGACAATAATAACTAATGATAAAAATGAACTTATACCAACGAGAACCGTCACCGGTTGGAGGGTTTGTATCGACTATCGCAAATTAAATGAAGCAACAAGGAAATACCACTTTCCTTTACCATTCATCGACCAAATGTTAGAAAGACTATCCGGACATAAATTCTATTGTTTTCTCGATGGTTTCTCTGGGTATTTTCAAATTCCAATAGCACCAGAAGACCAAGAAAAAACAACTTTTACATGTCCAACGGAACTTTCGCTTATCGACGTATGCCTTTTGGTCTATGCAATGCCCCCACTACGTTTCAACGTTGCATGGTGGCTATCTTCCATGACATGATAGAAAAAACTATGAAAGTTTTCATGGATGAGTCTTTTATCTTTGGAGATACATTTGACAAATGCCTCGATAACCTTGAACGAATGCTATCCCGATGTGAGGAAACTAACCTCGCCCTTAATTGGGAAAATGCCATTTAATGGTAACAAAGGGAATAGTACTCGGTCATAAAATCTCAAGCGAAGGAATGGAAGTGGATCAGGCAAAAATAGACACTATTTCCCGATTACCTCCACCATCCTCCGTTCGAGCTATTCGAAGTTTACTAGGACATGCCGGATTTTATAGGCTATTTATCAAAGGCTTTTCAAAAATCTCTAGACCTCTAATAAAGTTACTTGAAAAAGATGCACCATTCATATCCGACAAGGAATGCAATAAAGCTTTCCTTACCCTAAAAGAAATGCTAGTCAATGCACTAATCATGATAGCACCTGATTGGAAACTACCTTTTGAGATCATGTACGACGCAAGCGACTTTGCAGTTGGAGCCGTCTTAGGACAACGAAAAGAGAAATACTTTCACCCAATATACTATGCAAGTAAAACTCTTAACGATACTCAAGAAAATTATACAATAACCGAAAAAGAGTTACTAGCCGTAGTATTTGCTTTTGATAAATTTCGTTCCTATCTTGTTCTTTTTGATACAATAGTATATACGGACCATGACGCCATTCAAAAACAAGATGCCAAACCACGTTTGATCCGGTGGATTCTTATCCTCCAAGAATTCGACATTGAAATAAAAGATAAGCGAGGAGCCGAAAACACCTCCGCCGATCATCTATCTCGCTTAGAAGATCCCGCTTTGGAGCTAACTCGAGAAGAACTCATCAATGAAAAGTTCCCCATTGAATCCTTGGAGCTGGTCGAATACCAAGAAGAACCATGGTACGCTGACTATGCTAACTACCTCGCTAGTGGCATTCTAGTCAAAGGTTGGTCACATCAACAAAGAAAAAAATTCTTTACCAATGTAAAATACTATTTTTGGGAAGACCCATATCTTTTTAAAATATGTGCCGACGAACTCATCTGAAGATGCGTCCATGGTCAAGAAGCAAGAAAAATTCTTTGCCATTGTCATGAAGGATCGTACGGAGGACATCATGGAGTCAGAAGCGCTGCACGAAAGGTACTCGATTTAGGATTTTATTGGCCTACCATCCATAAGGATGCATACCATTTAATTAAAACATGTGATGCATGCCAATGAACAGGTAATATCTCATCAAGAAACGAAATGCCTCAAAATGGCATTCTTATTTGTGAAATTTTTGATGTTCGGGGTATGGATTTTATGGGACCTTTCCCACCGTCAAAAGGGAACAAATACATTCTTGTAGCGGTTGATTACATGTCCAAATGGGACAAAGCCGAAGCTCTTCCAACTGACTATGGGAGAGTTGTGGTAAAATTCTTAAAACGATTATTCCCTCGTTTCGGTATTCCAAAAGCACTCATTAGTGATAGAGGTACCCATTTTTGCAATCATCAATTAAATAAAATTTTAACAAAATATGGGGTTTATCACCGTCTTTCAACAGCCTACCATCCTCAAACCAACAGTCAATCCGAAGTAACAAATCGAGGGCTAAAAAGTATCTTAGAAAAAACCATAGGTTAAAATAAAAAAAGATTGGGCGGATAAACTAGACTATGCTTTATGGGCCTTCCGAACCACCTACAAAACACCAATAGGCACCACCCCATATAAGCTCGTCTATGGAAAAAATTGTCACCTCCCGGTAGAAATTGCACACAAAGCCTACTGGCCGTTAAAAAAACGTAAACCTAAACCGAGAAGCTGCCGGTAAAAATCTATTCTATCTATAACAACCCTCCTAGAACCCTTCACGTGACTCTAAAACATTCCTTACGTACCCCGTACGTGAAAAACAGACCTGAAATACCTTTGTACTTGGGAAAATCAAGAAAAACGAATTTTGGGTATCGCTCGCGGGCCGCGACCAAGATCTCTTGGTCTGTCGCGGGGCGTGACTGGCCTTGTTTGCCCGTCAAGCAACACCGCCACGTGGCAGGTGACTCGGCATGGCTATATCGATGACTGGTCAAGGCTATAGTTGACACGCGGTCCCTCGCGGGCTGCGAAGGCCTTCTTTGCCTTCTTCGCGGGGGGCGAGCCGCCATTGATCAGCCTATAAATAGAGCTAAACGAGCTCAGTCACAACTCATTCAAATTCTGTTTTTATCTCTCAATTTCTATATAGTAGAAATTCTACTCGGGCATAATACCCACTATAAAGCGAAGCTCTGCCTCGTTGTAAGTATTATAACCCTACGGTTACCCTACACGATCGATTTAGGGCTTCGCAATGCATGTCAAGGCTCTGCCCGACTCAGTCATTGGAGTTCTGTCTCGTGTGTACACCCGATTGATTTAGGATTCCGTAATGCATGTCGACTCTGCCCGACTCAGTCATTGGAATTCTGTCTCGAGTTGTACGATTAATGTGATTTGGGTTATTTTACTAATACATGTGCATTGTTTAATTTTAATAGATAGTAACCAGGAGAATCACCAGGAAGCTTTAGTATTACCTAAGTAAACAATGTGAGTACATCTGCTTTTTGCCATCTTTTTATAAATCTTTTTGTGAGTCAAAATATTTTAGCAAAACCTCAAATGTTTTAAATTGCACTTATCAGTTATTGAGTATTTGTATTCTACAATTACTGTCGGTATGTTGGGGTTTTGTATACATTACTTGTTACTACATTGTGAGTAGTAGCATGACCACAAGTCAGGATTGACAGTACCGTGGGTGGTAATTGAGTAGATATAAACAAATCTAATTGCGGATGCCCTCAATTCTGTGAAAGTATAAAAATGTTTTGATTAAACTTGGATGCACTCGCCAGTATTTCTTGATGATAAAATGTTTTTAAAACGCGTTTCAGGTAACACAATGTGAAAGCCAATAGAAGCCAGCTGGAGAGCACTGAAGGCTTGGAAAAGTGGCTATAAAAGTTACCTAAATAAAAAGAAGTTTTTGTTTTAAAAAATTAGGGTTTACCCCTACAAATGTATTGTCAAATGAACTTGGGTTTTTATCCCAAAAAGTTATTATTATAAAAGTTTGGTGTTTTACTCTGATCAAAATATTTCCTAACTACGGTCCTGATGTATTCCGCTGCCAAATTAATAAACACCGATACCACCCATCTGGATGCTCGCGGCGCCCCCTCCCGGGGTAGGGGTCGGGGGCTGCGACAGAGAGTGGTATCAGAGCTTGAACCACTGGTTTAAGCCAAAGAAGTGTTCTGCTGACACTTAAATTTTTAATTCTGTGTTAGGAAATAAATTATGTGCAAATATTGTTTTGTGTTATTTGACTATTTGTTAGTTTACAGTATGAGTGAGCAAGGAACTTCGGACGCTTATCGTCATTTAGATAGTTCACCAAAAGATGAGGGAACATCATCTCAACCTGATCCCTCAGGATACTCAGCCGATACTGAGGAAAGGATATTTATATTTAAGGCACAATATGAGGAACCTTTTACTACTAAGAAAAGAGGTTGGTTTAATAGAGGAGCACATGAGAGAAGAAAAAGAATGAAGAAGTTACAACAGTAGAGAGCGATAGTCAGAGCTAATAAGGAAGTAAATGCACAGACTCAAGAGATAGTCATTAGGCCACCTTGGGAAGAGGAGCTAGATAGACAGTTGGCCGATTTCCGTATGTTAGCCACTACAGCAGTAGACGCTAACCAAAACCAAATAGCTGAACCGTCGCTGTTACCTTTATTCCCAGACCAACAAATGCTATAACCCAACCAAGTAAACCAATTCCCAATACCTGCATTTGACCCTAACGAGTTACCTAGAATCCCAACTCCACATCCTTTACAATCTGATCTATGGTTTGATGATAATAGGTCATACTCGACCCTATACCCTCCCGAAGAACCAATGCCTTTAGAATGCGATCCGTGGCAGGATAATGATAGAACATTTTTCGAAATGAATAGCGCAGACCTGACGGGTGGTCCATGGGACAACCCTTAAGTGTGTTAAAAGACGAGTGAATCCCTCATTTGATCATGTAATTGCCTTGAATTAGATAACTACGGTTGCTTGTGTTTCAGGTACATTTAGAGCTTAAAAGTATGGAAATAAAGCTTCGAATAGACACGACTGGATTGTAGATTGAAAGACGGAGAATAAATGAAAAAAATAAAATTTTGGAATTGAAGAATTAAGAAGATAACATGATAGAGGATGAAATTACGAGAACGTAGGCGAAAACGGTGAAGAAAACGGAGTTGAAACGAGAAAGTTATGAAGAAAACAAAAATTGATTGCTGAAGCCTACCGTAACTTACGGTGGTACCATAATTTACGGTAGACTCTGACAAAAATTGATGCCGTAACTCAGTTTAACTCCACCGTAAACCATTTTAAGCCACCGTAACTTACGGTGGTACCGTAATTTACGGTGGAGGCCAGCGTGAAACTTGTAACTCCCTCATTTAAGGTTGTTTATGGTGCCTTTTCATCATCTAATCATTCCCATTCGTTTTGTAACTCCTAAGGGGCGAATTTGGGGTGTTCTAAGGTGTTCTTGAGTGATCTAAACATGAAGACTTTGTTTTTGATTCCAATGGACAAAGGTTCGATTGTGATGATGGTTCATAACACTATGAGCGGCTAGGTTTGCTTGGTGATCGTCTCGGATGTAAGGTTTTATTTGTGACAATTATGTTTGTTCTTTAATTTATGGAATATTAGACTGTGCATGTGTTGTTAGTTTATTATGGTGTTTGATTGGTTGTTTGTAAATTGTTGATGTATGTTTGATCATAGTTCTAAACCATACGTTCTTGGTGCTGTTGGCAATCGAGATATCATGGGAGGGATTAGGGTTGGATATGTGTTGATTGGTCATCGGGTAACAACCTCGCGTTCTAGGAATCCGAGTACTTAGTTCCCTTTCATCACAAACAATTTATCTTACATGAGCCATGTCTATGTGGTTTTTTCCAGTTGAACATGAACGTTAGTTGTCCCTTAAAACCTGAAACTCGGGATGATCACTATCCTCTTATCTTGTTACAAAACTTAACCTTGATTTGTAATCTAATTTAGTTTAATTTAGTTAATTAAAACCAATCAACCCAAACATTGAAATTTATTTTTCTTTCAATTTAGTTTACTTTAGTGAAGTTAGACATACATCGAGATAGCACATATTCCACAAACTCCCTGTGTTCGATACCCACTTACCGCTAGCTAATTAGTTGTAATTGGATTAAATTTGATTGTGACCGCGACATCACGTCAAATTTTGGCGCCGCTGCCGGGGAGTAGTGCGCAACGTGTGTCAGTTTATTAGTTTTGTTTTGTTATTTTCGGGTTTACGCTGGTTGTGTTTTAGTGTGCAGGTACTTCAGGTGTATGCATACTAGGGGCTCTCACAGGTCATCACCGCTATCGTTTGATCCGGAAATTGAAAGAACGCTAAGACAAAACAAAGTTTTAGTTCGAGAAAACAAGATCATTGGTTCACCCACTTCACCCATCACACCGAGAAACATCATGGCTGATTCACAAATTCCACCTACGACGGGTCAAACGACCTCATCCTTTATACCTACTTCCACCCAACCATCACCAAACACCACATTACCCAATACCACCGCTGAATTCACACCATCCAATGTCACCCAACCAATTACCACTCAAGCGGAACCCGCCATCACCTACAACCCATCCACCACAATCCCACCATTATCCCACTTCTTTCCCCCAACTACGGGTCAATCATCATCCACTTTCACAATTGCACCAAATTCAACTATTGTGCATACTACTTCATCTTTTAGACCACAACAACAACAATCGGGTTTCCAGTATTCGACTCTTCCATTTGGGCAAACTTCGGGAATCCAAGGAGATGGTTATGATTAAGGGTTTGAAGAATTTGAGGGTTACGATGAGGATGGATATTTTTATGGAGGTTATGGTGATCAAGGGGAGTTTGGGTATGTTCAAAGTCAATCTCAAGGGATGGCAAGTGTTGGTGGAATGCCACAACAACAACTTATACCACAACACATTCGGCCGAGACCACAAGGGCAAGTACCAAGGCCAAATGGTCCTATTATTCCAAGAGGTAGGTATGGTGTACCAAGGAGACACCTTAGAGAAAATGTGAGGGGCATCGAAGCACATTTTCGGCCGGTAATCACTCAAAACCCTTCACCGGTAGTCATTCCTCATAATGATCAAGGGCGAACATTTGAAGTAAGAACCAACTCTTTGCAAATTTTACCAAAGTACAAGGGGTTGGCAACGGAGGAGCCTTACTTTCATTTAGAGGCTTATGACTCGATTTGCAACACTCTTGGGAGTCAAGGGTTTTCGGCCGACGATATCAAATTGGTATTATTCCAATTTTCTTTGGAAGATAAGGCGAAGAAATGGTTTTACACGTTACCTTCGGCATCCATATATACATGGGGGGAGATGCAACAAACTTTCTTGGATGAGTTTTACACCGCCCAAAAGACCAACGATGCAAGGAAGGGGTTGAGAAGCTTCCAACAACAACATGGTGAGATGTTCCATGAGGCATTCGAGCGTTTTAATATGATGATTAAAAATTGCCCTCACCATGGAATTGAATTGTGGGAGTTGATGAATGCCTTCCACGAGGGGTTGAGTGCCGAAGATGCACGTGATTTGATGTCTATTACCGGTGGGACTTTTGGAACAAATTATGAGAACGATGATTGGGAGTTCTTGGAAAGCATGGCAACTACATCAAAGAGGAAAGCTCAAGCTTCAAGAAGAGCCCGACCGACCACTACCCGACCTCAAGTGCACGCCATAGATGATGGTAATGTTCAAACCACTAACCAAATTTATGATGTTTGTGCTTTGTGTAATGAAATAGGTCATGCGGCTGAAAATTGCCAAGGGATGTTGGAAGGGCAATACGAGGAGGTCCATGTGGTTCAAGGTCAAGGTCAAGGAGGAGGTGGTAGGAGTTACAACAACATGAACTCTAATACCTACCACCCCGGGTTGAGGAACCACCCGAATTTTAGATATGGGAACCCTTCAAATCAAGCAAACCCAAATTTTCAAGGTAGCCAAGGTAACTTTGGTTCACGCCAATCTTACAATAACCAAGGTGGATACCGAGGCGGAAATAACCAAGGCTATCAAAAACAATACCAAACGGGTCAAGAACAAGGGGGTCTTCGGGTGGAAACGAGATGATGGAAATGCTAAAGAGAATGCAAATGGAGATGCAAAAACGGAACCAACTTGATGAAGTGCGAATGCAAAAGGATGAGGTTCGTGACAAAAGCATCCAATCACTAACAACCCAAATGGGTCAATTAGCAACCGATGTGGCGGAGTTGAAGAAAGGCAAGGGTCAACTTCCAAGCGATACTAAGGTAAACCCTTCACATGGGTCGTCACGAGGTAATGTTAATATTAATCATGTTAGTGTTTTAAGAAGTGGAAAAGAATTTAAAGCCAATGTGTCACCCGAATTGGTTGAGGGGGTAGTTGAGGATATTACGGGTAATGAAAGTGATGATGAAGTTTCACCGGTTAAACCAAAAGAAACAATTGTTAAAAAACCGGGTTTGGGTGAAAACGAAAAGAATGAAAAAGTTGAGGGTGAACCGAGTCAAGTCCCGTTTCCATCGGCCTTACTTGACCCGGGAAAGAAAAATTTTATCGTGTCGAGAGGTCCTCAAAAAGAGGAGATGTGGGACATGTTTAAACAAGTAAAAATAAATCTCCCACTCCTCGATGCAATAAAACAAGTCCCCGCTTATGCAAAATTCTTAAAAGAATTATGTACACAAAAAAGGCAAAACAAGAAGAAGGTGCCTAATCGGGTGGATTTAACCGGGCAAGTGAGTGCGGTTTTGAATGGGGAGCTTCCTCTTAAGCTCCAAGATCCGGGCACGCCATTGATTAATATACAAGTTGGAAATTTTCAAATGGCTAAGGCGTTGCTAGATCTTGGAGCCGGAGTTAGTATTCTACCGGGGGGCTTATATGACCAATATGACTTTGGTCCGTTAGCAAGGGTGGAGACAACGGTTGTTTTAGCCGATTTGTCTCATAAGTTACCTCGGGGTATGGTCCAAAACGTAATTGTCAAAATTGATGAGTTTTACTACCCGGTTGACTTTTTAGTCTTGGATTACTCATCGGCGGACCCTAAGCAACAACAAAATATAATTTTGGGTCGGCCGTTTTTAAGCACCGCACATGCTATTATTGATTGTAGATTTGGTACAGTTGATATGGCTTTTGGAAATAGAAAAATGCGTTTGAATGTTTTACTAACAATTCTAATGCTAACGGTGTTGATGAGTGTTTCATGGCAGATATAGTTGATGGATGCAACCCGCATGAGTATGAGGAGGATGGTTTGGATATTTGCCTGTGTGATTTTTCTGAACAGGTACATGCTTATGCACTCCGGGTTGAAGAGGAAGCGCAAGATGCGATGGCGTTGAAAGAAGGTCGACCACCATGGACCCACCAGTTTGAAGGTCTACCGGTGGAGATTGATTCGGGTACGAAACCATCATTGGAGGAACCGCCAAAGTTGGAGCTCAAAGACTTGCCTAGCCACTTGAAGTATGTGTTTTTAGGGGATAATGACACCTTACCGGTCATTATTGCCTCTAATTTGGAGTTGGTACAAGAGCAAGCGTTGATGGAGGTTTTAAAAGAGAACAAGGGAGCTATTGGATGGACGATTGCCGACCTCAAAGGAATTAGTCCATCCATTGTCATGCATAAAATCATTACCACTGAAGATGCGAAGCCGACACGAGAGGCTCAAAGGCGATTGAATCCGAATTTACGGGAGGTAGTTAAAAAAGAGGTAATTAAATGGTTGGATGCGGGAATTATTTATCCAATTTCGGATAGTGCTTGGGTGAGTCCCACCCAAGTTGTGCCTAAGAAGGCCGGCATTCAAGTAGTCAAGGATGAAAGTGGTGAACAAATTGCCACCCGACCGGTTACCGGGTGGCGTGTATGTATTGACTACCGAAAATTGAATGCCGCCACTTCTAAGGATCATTTCCCGCTACCATTCATTGATCAAATTATTGAAAAACTGTCGGGTAAAAAATACTACTGTTTTTTGGATGGGTATTTGGGTTACAACCAAATCGCCATACACCCGGATGACCAACACAAGACCACCTTCACTTGTCCATATGGCACCTTTGCCTTTAGGCGAATGCCATTTGGCTTGTGCAATGCTCCGGCAACCTTCCAACGATGTATGATGAGTATTTTCTCGGACATGGTTGGAGAGTCGCTCGAAGTATTTATGGATGACTTCTCTATTTTTGACACTAGTTTTGAGGCTTGTCTCAATGAATTACAAAAAAGTGTTAAAAAGATGTGTTGAGAAAAATTTAGTGCTAAGTTGGGAGAAAAGTCATTTCATGGTACAAGAGGGCATTGTGTTGGGTCATGTGATTTCTGAAAGGGGGATGGAGGTGGATAAGGCAAAAATACGGGTAATATCGTCTTTGCCACCTCCGAAAAATGTTAAGGGTGTAAGGTCGTTCTTGGGGCACGCGGGTTTTTATAGACGGTTCATTAAGGGTTTTAGTGTTATCACCAAACCCTTATGCAACTTGTTACTAAAAGATGTTCCGTTTGATTTTACTAACGAGTGTATGCAAGCTTTCACTGTTTTGAAGGAACATTTGGTCAAGGCTCCTATCTTGCAACCACCAGATTGGTCAAAGCCGTTCGAGATAATGTGTGATGCGAGCGACACCACTATTGGTGCAGTTTTGGGTCAACGGGTTGACAAGAAACCGGTGGTTATTTACTATGCAAGCAAAACTTTATCCGAAGTGCAACTTAACTACACCACAACCGAGAAGGAATTACTAGTGGTGGTGTATGCTTTGGATAAGTTTCGCTCGTATATTTGGGGGAGCAAAGTAGTGGTTTATTCGGATCATAGTGCGGTCCGGTACTTGATGGAGAAAAAAGACGCGAAGCCTCGTTTGATTCGGTGGGTCTTATTATTACAAGAGTTCGATCTAGAAATCCGAGATAAAAAGGGAAGTGAGAATGTAGTAGCGGATCACTTGTCTCGGATTCCGGCGGAAGGGACCGATGATGTGAGTGAAATTAATGAAAGTTTTCCCGACGAGCAACTTTTAGCCGTTTCCACTTTCGTTGCACCGTGGTATGCTCATTATGTCAATTACTTAGCCACGGGTGCCATCCCAAGTCATTGGACCAAAAAGCGTCGACAACAATTCATGGTTCAAGTGAAGCAATACATTTGGGATGAACCGGATCTCTTCAAGATTGGACCGGATCAAGTTATACGAAGGTGTGTGCCCGAAACAGAAGTGTTGGAAATTTTGACCCATGCCCATTCGTCCGCTTGTGGGGGTCATTTTAGTGGGCACAAAATAGGCTATCGGGTTCTTTCATGTGGGTTTTATTGGCCCACCATTTTCAAGGATGCAATTGAATTCGCCAGAAATTGTATAAATTGCCAAAAAATGGGAAACATATCGAAGAGGGATGAGATGCCATTACAACCAATCTTGGTTGTAGAGATATTTGATGTATGGGGTATAGACTTTATGGGTCCTTTTCCGAATTCGAATGGCTTTCTTTACATTTTGGTGGCGGTGGATTATGTCTCGAAGTGGATTGAAGCAATTGTAACACGCACAAACGACCACTCGGTTGTTTGTAAATTTGTTCAATCCAACATTTTTTCTCGCTTTGGAATCCCGCGGGTTATTATAAGTGATGGTGGTTCGCATTTCAAGAACTTCAACTTCAGGAAATTATTGAAAAGGTATAGCGTGAATCACCGAGTTGCCACACCTTACCATCCACAAACAAGAGGACAAGTCGAAGTGTCCAACCGTCAAATCAAAGAAATTCTCATGAAGACGGTAAGAACGGATAGGAAGGATTGGTCGAGCAAGTTAGACGATGCATTATGGGCATACCGAACGGCCTACAAGACTCCTATTGGTACAACACCTTACCGGATGGTGTATGGTAAGGGTTGTCACTTGCCAATGGAGTTGGCGCATCGGGCACATTGGGCGATCAAGACGGTCAATGCGGATTATGATGAGGCAGGTAAGTTGAGAAAGTTGCAATTGAGCGAGATAGAAGAGATTCGGGATGAGGCGTACGAATGTGCATCGGCCTATAAAGATAAACTCAAGAAAGTGCATGATGCAAATTGAGAAAGAAAACATTCGAAGTGGGGCAAAAAGTTTGGTTGTATAACTCAAGATTGAAGATGTTCGCGGGCAAGCTTAAAAGCAAATGGATGGGTCCGTATGTCATTCGGAGAGTTGGGCGATTTGGTGATGTAGACATCCAAGACGAGCAAACATTGAAACAACAAACGGTGAACGGTCACCGCTTGAAGCCGTACTTGGAGGGGAATGACATCAACAACTTGGAGCTTGACAAAGCGGGCTACATCTTGCGCCCGGTCGATGAGGAACAACCATGAGAGGCCCAGGTTTGGTAGTGTACATAGTAGTTTTGTTTTGTTTTGTTTTGTATAATTTGCACAATTGCCGTATTTCTTCGAAATCCGTGTTTGAAACAAGTGTGGGGATGTTCGGGCCA
The DNA here is from genome assembly GCF_002127325.2 of Helianthus annuus. Classification (NCBI taxonomy): domain Eukaryota; kingdom Viridiplantae; phylum Streptophyta; class Magnoliopsida; order Asterales; family Asteraceae; genus Helianthus; species Helianthus annuus. Next base: position 95,173,926 of record NC_035441.2, read on the forward strand.
CGAATTATCCTAACATTGTGTTGAGGACAACACGGGATTTTTGAGGGGGTAGGGTAATTTTTACAAGTTTTTGAAAAAATTAAAAAAAAAACATATAAAAATTGAAGAAAAAATGAAAAAATGACATGTAAAGTAAAATTTTCTTTAAGTCTGAATTGCCAGTTCATACCGTAAATTACGGTTTTACCGTAATTTACGGTGGTGATGAAATATGTTGATCTTTACAGTGATTTTAGACTGATTTACGATGAGAAGTAATGTTAAGATTATACCGTAAATTACGGTTTTACCGTAATTTACGGTGGAATTAGGAAATTTTGGGGCTTTACGGTATTTCAGTACTGATTTACGGCGAAGAATAGAGGTCCAGGTCTCACCGTAAATTACGGTGAGACCGTAATTTACGGTGTGGAAAAAAGTCATGTCGGTCGTTTGGGTTCTGCATTTAAATAAATAAAAACAAAATAATAATAATAATAAAACCTAATAACATCTGATTACGTCTTCACCCCAACCACACAAATCATCTTCACTTTACATTCTTCCATCACCATCATCTCTCTCAAACAAAACCCACAAACCTCCATAGCTCTTCTACCTTCAATTCTCCATAACTTTCTAAATTTTTGTCCAAATCAAGTGAAATTGAAGTCTAACTTGACTAATTTTTCACAAGCTTGTCGATTGTGAGGAGAGATTTCCGAGAAAACGCAATTTTAGGGTCCGAATTCTAAACCCTAGGTTGAAAAATTTGGGGTTTTTGGGAGTTTTTGTTTCACAAGCACGTGTGCATCTTCAAACAAAGGTATGAATGCTTATTTGTTGTATATTGATGCTACATTGTGAAAAGTAAGGTGATTTAGGTTACTTGCTCTTCCCCACTTGCTTGTTTGTAGATATGATTATGAAATTGGTTATTTGGACATGGTTTTGGTTGTAGATGTAGAATTTGTGGTTAAAGTAGTGAACTTTTGGGGACCTCTACATTGTAGAGACACCATGCCCGATTGTTGAAAAATTCTTGATATACTTTTGGTTCACTAACATCTACAACCATGATAACAAGCAAGTGTGGGGATGTTTAGGAGGAGGGAGCCTATTTTTGTGTTTGCTTTTGTTGATTGTCTAATGTGTGTAGGAAATGGCTAAGACAAAAGAACAAGCGGGATCGAGTTCATCATCATTAAAAGGGAAAGGCAAACAAAAAGAACAACCACCGCGAAAAAGGCAATATATGGGTCGGATAAGTGAAAGCGAGAGTGGGAGTGAAGAAGAAATGGAGTTGGATCCGAGTGAAAAGCCGGTGTGGAATTCGGGTCCATTAGATGATCAAGCAGAGGAGTGGCAACCGACACTCTACCATGATTGCATGAATAAGTTGAAGAATAAGGCGGCGGCCTTCATTTGTGAACGAGAGGTTCGGGAAGTGGAGTTTCAACAATTTGGTGTGTTTGATAAGTTTCGGGCGCTAGGATGGGAATCGGCGCTCAAATGTTTCGATAAAGACAAAAGCAACTTGTTTATGACCGAGATACAAGAATGGATGGCGACCTTGAAATGTCATAATTTTAACAAGCCGTCACAGATGAAGTTGATTGGTGAGGTGCACGGGGTACCGGTGGAGATGTCATTTGACACTTTGAAGAAGCTCGGGAAGTATGATAGTCTCCCGGCTCGTGAGTACATGGTTCCCACTCTCGATGACCTCTTGCTTAAACCGGAGAAACATGTTCGATGGAATGATATGTTGGCAGCAATATTTTTACCCGGTAAATACGGTGGTATTCTATACCGGAAGAATTTGAAGATAGAAGCTAAATTGCTGCATACAATCTGTCTTCTCAATGTCCTTCCAAGAAGGGGAGACAAAGAGCAGGTGAGGTTTCCGGAGGTACCCGTTCTTTATTCGTTAATGCATGGGGCTCCACGTTTCCCGATACGTTATCTTATCATGAACCACTTATGGATCTGCCGGAATAAGTATGGAATAGACATCGTCCCGTATTGTCGAATAATTACGGGATTGATGAAACAACATAAAGCGATAACATCTGAAGATCGGGGAGTAACAAAAAGGCACCAGCCTTTTACGTTGGATAAGTTGGGGAGTGTTTGGACGTATACTCAGACGGAGCATTATCACAAGTTAAAGTCGGAAGGCCAAAGGTGGAGAGCTCTTAAGGCAAATGCGAGAGATTTGTTACCGGGTGAAGAGGATGAACCCGAGAGTGAAGCAGAGATCCCAAGCGGGGATGAAGATTATGAGGAGCAACCGCAAGGTGGGGTGAACTTGAATGTGGGTCAAGGGGGTTATGGTGGAGGTCACGGTGGTATGTTTTACGACTATGCGCAACAAACTTATGAGCCGGGTTGGGATTATAATGGTACAATGCAAGAAGTGATTGAAAGTCAACGTCCTCCGGCATCTATTTTTGATACATGGTCGGGGTCGGAGAGGACGTTGTATGATCAAAACACGAGGAATAGTGCAAGTATAGAGCGGTCGTTAAAACATAGCTTTGATCGCCAAGAGTCGTGGAACCGCACATTGGTGTATTCCCGAGAGGTGGAAACGAATAATAGATATCATGACGATCAAGCGAGGAGGATGCATGCAGATTGGCATGCCGGAAGGCCGGTTGTTGAGGATCCACAACATGTGGATTATGCCTCGTTACCGCCTTATGGCTTGACCCGAGGCAGCAAGAGGGAGCCCAACAACAAGGAGGGAGTAGCAGCGGCGCGTTTAGATTCGGAGAATGGAATGACATGATGTCATCCATTTTTGGACCTCCAGGACCGCGCTACTATTAGTCAGGTGGTGCTCTCTCTTTTGTATAATTTGTGCATAGTTTTAGTTTTATTTTGTTTATGGTTGGGCGGTTGGGTGGTGTATGATTGTGTCGTTTGTTGGGTTGGTGCTTGTTGGTGGTGTTGTGTGTTAAAAAGAAGAAAAGCATAAAAAAATATAAAATGAAAAATACAAAAAGAAATTTGGGGTTTGAGTGAAAAAGCTTTTGTTGATGTTGAATGAATTTAGTGATCAAAGCCTTCCAAAGCCATACATTGGGGTCAATGTATCCCAAGTGTGGGGATGGGGGGAATTTTTTTGAAGTTTTTGAAAAATTTTGTGTAACATTTGTGCTTGTAATCATTGTGAACAGTTCAATTATCAATAAAATAATGTAATTTGATCCCAATGTTTGTTTCATTGTGTATTACATTTTTCATGTTCTGACTTTTATTCAATTCCAAACTCTACATCGCTTTCTGGAGAGTTATACGCTAACTAGTGCGTAAACGTACTCAGTTTAATGCGACAAATACTCCGGAACATGTCCATAAGTTAAACATACCATAAATATACTTTGCATAGCTTAGAAATAGGCTTTGAGGGGTTTGGTACGCTAAAATAAACTTTTGGATCATTCAGGGACTAAAAGTGTCAAAAAGTGCATAAGTTTGCATTTTCGCGCATAACTTACGTTCTGAATACATCCGGACATCCAAAAATTTATGTAAGCATCCTTATATTATGCCTTAGTGTTTGGCATGAGAAAAATCCATTCGTCGCGTCATTTGGATCGTCTTTTGTGCTTATGCGCATTCCATCGTAATTAAGCGAACATCGCAATCGTACGGCCAAACGGACCGACATCCGACATATTTTTGGGCATGTTTCATGTCCACAATGTTTAGGCATCATTTTAGGGCCTTAAAGATAACTTTACAGGTCTTAAAGGGGCTGGAAATAGCTTAAACACGCAACAGGGACCAAATACGTAAATTCTGCAAGTGGTGCAGATCAGACGGGGCTAGGCGACCCGCGTAAGACCTGCACCCACTTTCACGCGGGCCGCGTGAACATGTCTGACAGCAGATTCTGCATTTAATGCAGAATCTGGCCTTTCGTTCGATCAAAGGGCGATGCCTTTTCACCCAAATGAAGGGCCAAGGGTCAAGTACACTGAATCTAACCCCTGGACACATGTACGCACGAGATCAAAGCACGTTATTCGATAAAACGATCCTAACGGTTCCACTTTTCCTATAAATACCCCCCCTTTTGTGTAAAAACCCACAAATCAGATCTAAATGCTCTAAGTTGATGCTTTTGCTTCATACCTGAGCTATTGGATCTTGATTAGCACTCGGGGACCCTCCGTAAGTCTTCTTTCGCTCTTTTATTCGCTTTTCGAGTCCGAAAGTCAACGTTTTGTTGACTTTCTGCATTGACCAGCCTATGGTCGATGCGAAGTTCATGGAACTTCATAACGTGAGCGTGATCATGATGGTTAAGGTCCGTAGTGACCATACCTACTGATCACCACGTTATCTAGGCTCGGTGACGAGTCGTAGTTTCGGCCAAAATGTGCATTCTTGCATATTTTGTAACCAAACTACTCGTGGGCATCAAAGCCGTTTGTTTTGATGTCAAACCTGTTTCTAAACTTAGTTAAGCATGTTCTAACATGCTTAGCTCGTCACTTTTAGTTTAGTGCTTATATAGGGTCGTAAGGTAAGCGATCTAAACCATCGCTTATGCTTTCGAACCCGACCCATTTGGTCGGTCGTTAGGACCTGACCAAACACATTAGGTGACCATAGCTATGACCTTCCGAGGTTATGCCTTGTGGTCACGATGTTAGGCGTTCCGAACGCGTTCTACGCGAACGACGCGTAAGGTGGCATAAGCTACCTAAACGGGTCGTGATGGACCGTAAGCACTTAGGTTAAGTTTCATTTTAGTATGTAGGTTTTATTAAACCATATTACACGAGTCTCCATACTCGTTTGGTTTACGAACCCGCGTACTATCCGATCATCCGATTTGGTCCGGTATATTAACATAGCTACCTATTAGGTGCCGTTGATATTCCGTGACCTCTCGCATTACCTGGTTATTTCACAAGAACAACAAAGCAACCTCAGGTGAGTACATAGAACCCCTCGTTTACTGTTTTCCAACTGTTTTGGGGTGAAACACATGTGCCTACCTGTTACATTCATGCTTTCCATGTTTTCACATCATATGCCTGCTATGTTGTTAGTACATTATAGTACACGATTTTATTACATTTTATGCTATGTATGCCCATTGTGTGCGTACTTAGTACATTGATTTACATAAACATTTCTGTTGCATATGTTTACTCAGCATATGGACACATTGATTTACATGAACATTTCTGTTGCATATGTTTACTCAGCATATGGACACATTGATTTACATAAACATTTCTGTTGCATATGTTTACTCAGCATATGGACACATTGATTTACATGAACATTTCTGCTGCATATGTTTACTCAGCATATGGGCACATGCCTTCATTTTGTTATGACATTTGGTTTGTTTAACATGGGACAATACATTCATTAACATTAGCTACGCCGTTCGTTAGTAGGTAGTGGTACCATAGGAATTGACAACTCCCATTCCTGAAGTCCTGGGTTTGATAGGACTGGAAGGAATGACCGAATTCAATATACATAACTTAGATAAACCTTTAATTTGTTTAAGGGTTTATCGCCGCAGTCTCAAGGCTTGGATGTATGCATAGTTTACAATACCGCATAAATGTTATTATCAATTGAGCATGCATTTCCCGCAGAACATAACGCTGATTTAAACCACGTTTTACTTCAACGACTTGTTTTGTGCATATGGTTTAAGTTGATACATTTCGCTTACCATACATGATACATTTTGGGATTACACATTACATGATTTACATTGAACATAAACACGTCGACATTGACATATACATTTGGTGGTTTACACTTGAACATAAACATTTGACATGGTTTACAATAACACTTGACATTTGGTTTACACATGAACAATTTACATGGTGGATTGGTTTGGGTAAATGATTTAAGTAACGTGGCGTATGTAATATGATACAAACATGGTGAATACGCCGCTGGTACTTCCTATATATAAATGTTTGTATAATATTACATATCGTGGTGTTATCTAAGTCGTTTCAGTTTAGACACATTACACTTTACATAAGTACATATTCTTCACAAGACATTATTTTCACAAACAACTTATCTTATTCAACTCATGTTACTTGGTTATTCGTTTAACCTTGCACTTATCTATACATATCGTTTGATGTTATCGTTTTTCAAATGATTTACAAAGCAAAACAAATTACAAGGTTCATGACTGACTGTTATTGAACATTCTTTAAAACTCAAGTCATGAACCCCATTTTCACAAAACCTATGTATCTCACAGGCATTTTTATGCTGACGTACCTACTTTCACATGTGTTTTCAGGAGCTATCCCATAGGACGATGATCACGATTCTAGGGCGGACCTGTGCCTTAGAGCCTAAAAATGAAGTTTGAACTAGCTTAATTATGTTTTGATTTCCGTACTCTCTTTCTAAGACAATGTAACACCTTTGTTTATAAATAAAATACAACTTGTATGCCATGGTTATGAAACAATTTAATTCTGTCCACGACACTCCCCGGCGTTTCCGCCGCGGTTGCATGTTATACGCGGCCGGGGTGTGACAGAAGAGTTGGTATCAGAGCCATTGGTTATAGGGAATTAGGTTATTAGTAATGCTTTGACCTAGACTATAACTTTAGGACCCTAACACAAGTTATCTTGTGTTTAGAGTTTAAAACATGCACATCACCTATCCTTAGGTGATAACCACAACGGGAACTTCGGTTCCGAATCCGCTTTGAAAATTAATCATCTGTTCTAGGATGATTGATTACTAGGTTTTGAACCCTCTATTATAAGGTTTTGAACCCCTTTGGATTTTCAAAAATCCCGTCAAAGTGTTGGGTTAATAGTGTGAACACGTGCGAACTGGAAGGGTGAATGCCTGTACCCTGGGTTTTCTGTCTAAGGCTAGAGTGTTCGTACAAATCCACATAATCGGACCAGTCACTCTTACCTGGGAACTCTTGGGGTGAGTGTTCACTTATAGGCGAGCATGTCTTCGCGATACACTAATTCTGACCCATTTACTTTGACTAAACATTTCACGTCGCTTATTTGCTTTGCGATGCATAACCGCCATCTTTGCTTTTGATTGCTTTTGCTTCATCTCATTCTCTTCATCCAATCATCTCACTCGTTTCATTTCATGTTTTTCTCTTCTAGAATGCCTCCTCGACGCGACAACCAGATAGCTACTGCCGAGCTGGCTGAGATTATTGCGCAGCAGATGGCTGCTCAATTTCCGAATCTCTTTGCTCAATGGAACCAGGCCAACAACAACAATGGTACATGCAAATACAAGGATTTTAACCAGGCTAAGCCACTCAAGTTTAGTGGTTCTGAAGGAGCAACTGGGCTTCTTCAGTGGTTCGAGAGCATCGAGAACACTTTCCGTCATGTGCAGTGTCCTGACAATCGCAAAGTCGAGTTTTCTTCAAGCGTGTTTCAGAAGAGGGCTCTTACGTGGTGGAATGGGGTTATGAGGGATCAAGGTGCAGAAGTTGCTCTAGCTCAAACATGGGCTGAACTGAGAGCTCTTATGATGAGGGAGTTTTGTCCTCGTCATGAGCAACGAGCGTTGGAGAAAGAGTTTGATGTTTTGAAGCAAGATAGTGGCAAGCACAGGGCTTATACGGATAGGTTTGAGGAGTTGAGTCTTCTTTGCCCAACTATGGTTACCCCACTCGACAAGGCTATCGAAAGGTACATCGACGGCCTGCCTGACTCAGTACAAGACATCCTTACTGGTAGCAACCCTACCACACTCCGTCAGGCAATCGAGTTATCAGCGACGTTGACTGAGTCGCAGATCCGAAAGAATAAACTACACAGGAAGGGTGACAAGGGCAAGAAGCAGTCGGCTGACAAGGAGGATAGTAAGAAAGGTCAGAACAAGAAGGGAAAGGACTCTGGTTCCTCAAGGGGGTCAAGGAAGCGTAAGGCTTCCCAAAATTTTGCTGTGACTGCCCAAGCTAACCAGGCAGCTCCCAACCAGCCTCCAGCAAAGAAGCCCTATTCAGGAAGTGCACCTTTGTGCAATCAATGCAACAGTCACCATCAGCCGCAATATCAGTGCCGTTTCTGTACTAACTGTGGGAAGTCGGGTCATCTTGCCGATGTTTGTCGGTTTGCTCAGAACCGCGCAGTCCAGAACCCTGCTCAACAGGTTGCTCAACAACAGGGTCAGGCTGCACGACCAAACTACCCACCAGGTGCTTGTTATAACTGTGGGGATCTGACCCACTACAGAAATCGGTGTCCAAGACTAGTCAACCAGAACCAGAATACAAACCAGAATCCGGCACCGGCTCGAGGTCGAGTCTTTAACATGAATGCACAAGAAGCACAAGCAGACAACGAGGTGGTGAACGGTACGTTCTTTATTAATAATCAGCCAGCATCTGTTCTTTTTGATTCGGGTGCCGACAAGAGCTTTGTGTCATTGTCTTTTGAGACAATGCTTCGCGTGTCTAAAACGAAACTAGGTAAACCTTTGACAGTAGAGGTTGCCAGTGGTGAACCCATTGTTCTTAATTCTGTTCTACGCAAGTGCCAGTTAAACCTTAACGACCACATTTTTCCTATTGACCTCACGCCAATGCAACTTGGAAGCTTCGACGTTATTGTGGGAATGGATTGGTTATCTAAGCATCGCGCAGAGATAGTATGTTCTGAGAAGATTGTTCGTATACCGCTGTCGACAGGCGAGATCCTACAAGTTCGTGGTGAGAAGCCTGCCGGTGGTCTCAAAATCATGTCTTGTTTTAAATCACGGAAGTATCTGCGAAAGCACTATGTGGCGTTCTTAGCACATGTTACAGCAGATAAAGGCAAGGGTAAGTCTATTTCAGATATTCCTGTCGTTCGGGATTATTCCGAAGTATTCCCTGAAGAATTACCTGGTCTACCTCCAGCACGCCAAGTCGAGTTCCGTATTGATCTCGTACCTGGTGCAAACCCCATTGCCAGAGCTCCATACCGTCTTGCACCATCAGAGATGCAAGAGTTATCTAAGCAGCTTCAGGAGCTCTCCGACAAAGGTTTTATCCGTCCTAGCTTTTCACCCTGGGGTGCTCCCGTTCTCTTTGTAAAGAAGAAGGATGGATCTTTTAGGATGTGTATCGATTATCGTGAGCTTAACAAGCTTACCATCAAGAATCGATATCCCCTACCTCGCATTGATGATCTTTTTGATCAATTGCAAGGCGCTTCTTATTTTTCAAAGATCGATCTACGATCTGGATATCATCAGCTTCGTGTACATGAAGAAGACATTCCCAAGACAACGTTCCGTACTCGTTATGGACATTACGAGTTCACAGTCATGCCATTTGGTTTGACTAATGCTCCTGCTGTTTTCATGGACTTAATGAATAGGGTCTGCAAGCCTTATTTAGATAAGTTCATCATCGTTTTCATTGACGACATTTTGATATATTCTAAGACGCGAGCTGATCATGAGCAACATCTTCGTCTTACATTGGAACTCCTAAAGAAAGAACAACTTTTCGCCAAATTCTCCAAGTGTGAATTCTGGCTTAAAGAAGTTCAATTCTTAGGACATATTGTCAACGAACAAGGTATTCATGTAGATCCCTCCAAGATCAGTGCGATTAAGGATTGGGATACACCTACTACCCCTACTGAAGTTCGTTCTTTTCTTGGTCTGGCGGGTTATTACCGCCGCTTCATTGAAAACTTCTCAAAGATTGCAGTTCCTCTAACTGCTCTAACTCAGAAGAGCAAGCCATTTGAATGGGGAGTCAAACAAGAGGAAGCGTTTCAGACTTTGAAACAAAAGCTTTGCGATGCGCCTGTCCTAACATTGCCTGAGGGCAACGATGATTTCGTCGTTTATTGCGACGCATCTAAATTAGGACTTGGCTGCGTCCTGATGCAAAGAAACAAAGTCATAGCATACGCATCAAGGCAGTTGAAGATACATGAGAAGAACTACACCACTCATGATCTTGAGTTGGGTGCAGTTGTTTTCGCTCTCAAAATCTGGAGACACTACTTGTATGGTACAAAATGTGTGGTTTTCACAGACCACAAAAGTCTTCAGCATATCTTCAATCAAAAAGAGCTCAACATGAGACAACGGCGTTGGGTTGAACTTCTAAACGACTACGACTGCGAGATTCGCTACCATCCTGGTAAGGCGAATGTCGTAGCCGATGCATTGAGTCGCAAGGAACGTACTAAGCTTCATTGTGTGCGTGTCCAATCTGTTATTCAAACCGACATCCAAGCACGTATTTCTCAGGCTCAACAAGCTTGTGTTTCACAAGGTTTAATGGATAAGGAATTTCCTTATCACATAACACCTGCTCTTGAACTGAAAGACAATGGATCGTACTATTTCATGGACCGTTTGTGGGTCCCAAGCCAAGATGATCTTCGTACCTTGCTTATGGATGAAGCCCATAAGTCTCGTTATTCCATTCATCCTGGCTCAGATAAGATGTATAAGGATCTTCGTATTCAGTATTGGTGGCCTGGTATGAAGAAAGACATTGCCTTATACGTATCCAAATGCCTTACTTGTCTTAAGGTTAAGGCAGAACATCAGCGTCCTTCTGGTTTATTGGAACAACCGGAGATCCCAGTTTGGAAATGGGAAAACATTACTATGGATCTCATTACTAAACTCCCGCGCACAAAGAAAGGTCACGATGCCATCTGGGTAGTCGTTGATCGTCTTACCAAGTCAGCACATTTCTTGCCAATCCGTGAGGATTATTCAGCTGACAGACTTGCTCAAATCTACGTAGATGAAATTGTAGCTAGACATGGTGTTCCTTTGAGCATCATTTCTGACAGGGATGCTCGTTTCACTTCTCATTTTTGGAGAACCATGCAATCTGCTATGGGGTCCCAACTTAATCTGAGCACAGCTTATCATCCGCAAACGGATGGTCAATCTGAAAGAACAATCCAGACACTGGAGGATATGCTTAGAGCTTGTGTGATAGACTTTGGTGGTAGTTGGGATTCACATCTTCCATTAATTGAATTCTCCTACAACAACAGTTATCACTCCAGCATCAACATGGCTCCTTTCGAGGCTCTCTATGGTCGAAAATGTCGTTCACCAGTCTGCTGGAATGAGATTGGCGAGGCTCAGCTTACTGGACCTGCCCTCATTCTAGAGACAACAGAAAAGGTAAAGAAAGTTCGTGATAACCTTCAAACAGCTAGAAGCCGTCAAAAGAGTTACGCGGACCTAAAACGCAAACCCTTGGATTTTCAAGTCGGTGATCGTGTATTACTTAAGGTCTCACCTTGGAAAGGTGTGATCAGATTTGGAAAGAAAGGAAAACTTGCACCTAGATATGTTGGACCATTCAAGATCGTCGAAAGAATCGGTAAGGTAGCCTACAGACTTGAGTTACCTCCTGAACTTGGAAATGTTCATCCAACCTTTCACGTGTCCAATCTCAAGAGGTGTTTAGCTGATGAAAACCTCCACATACCGCTTGACGAAATTCGTGTTGATAAAACACTGAAGTTTGTTGAGAAACCGGTAGAAATCATGGAACGTGAAGTCAAGTGGCTTAAACGCAAGCGCATTCCTTTGGTCAAGGTTCGTTGGGAATCTAAGCGTGGACCCGAGTTTACTTGGGAACGTGAAGATCAAATGAAAGCAAAATATCCGCATCTTTTTCAATCAGTTTCCTCTAAATAAATTTCGGGACGAAATTTCCACAAGTAGGGGAGACTGTAACATTTGTGCTTGTAATCATTGTGAACAGTTCAATTATCAATAAAATAATGTAATTTGATCCCAATGTTTGTTTCATTGTGTATTACATTTTTCATGTTCTGACTTTTATTCAATTCCAAACTCTACATCGCTTTCTGGAGAGTTATACGCTAACTAGTGCGTAAACGTACTCAGTTTAATGCGACAAATACTCCGGAACATGTCCATAAGTTAAACATACCATAAATATACTTTGCATAGCTTAGAAATAGGCTTTGAGGGGTTTGGTACGCTAAAATAAACTTTTGGATCATTCAGGGACTAAAAGTGTCAAAAAGTGCATAAGTTTGCATTTTCGCGCATAACTTACGTTCTGAATACATCCGGACATCCAAAAATTTATGTAAGCATCCTTATATTATGCCTTAGTGTTTGGCATGAGAAAAATCCATTCGTCGCGTCATTTGGATCGTCTTTTGTGCTTATGCGCATTCCGTCGTAATTAAGCGAACATCGCGATCGTACGGCCAAACGGACCGACATCCGACATATTTTTGGGCATGTTTCATGTCCACAATGTTTAGGCATCATTTTAGGGCCTTAAAGATAACTTTACAGGTCTTAAAGGGGCTGGAAATAGCTTAAACACGCAACAGGGACCAAATACGTAAATTCTGCAAGTGGTGCAGATCAGACGGGGCTAGGCGACCCGCGTAAGACCTGCACCCACTTTCACGCGGGCCGCGTGAACATGTCTGACAGCAGATTCTGCATTTAATGCAGAATCTGGCCTTTCGTTCGATCAAAGGGCGATGCCTTTTCACCCAAATGAAGGGCCAAGGGTCAAGTACACTGAATCTAACCCCTGGACACATGTACGCACGAGATCAAAGCACGTTATTCGATAAAACGATCCTAACGGTTCCACTTTTCCTATAAATACCCCCCCCTTTTGTGTAAAAACCCACAAATCAGATCTAAATGCTCTAAGTTGATGCTTTTGCTTCATACCTGAGCTATTGGATCTTGATTAGCACTCGGGGACCCTCCGTAAGTCTTCTTTCGCTCTTTTATTCGCTTTTCGAGTCCGAAAGTCAACGTTTTGTTGACTTTCTGCATTGACCAGCCTATGGTCGATGCGAAGTTCATGGAACTTCATAACGTGAGCGTGATCATGATGGTTAAGGTCCGTAGTGACCATACCTACTGATCACCACGTTATCTAGGCTCGGTGACGAGTCGTAGTTTCGGCCAAAATGTGCATTCTTGCATATTTTGTAACCAAACTACTCGTGGGCATCAAAGCCGTTTGTTTTGATGTCAAACCTGTTTCTAAACTTAGTTAAGCATGTTCTAACATGCTTAGCTTGTCACTTTTAGTTTAGTGCTTATATAGGGTCGTAAGGTAAGCGATCTAAACCATCGCTTATGCTTTCGAACCCGACCCATTTGGTCGGTCGTTAGGACCTGACCAAACACATTAGGTGACCATAGCTATGACCTTCCGAGGTTATGCCTTGTGGTCACGATGTTAGGCGTTCCGAACGCGTTCTACGCGAACGACGCGTAAGGTGGCATAAGCTACCTAAACGGGTCGTGATGGACCGTAAGCACTTAGGTTAAGTTTCATTTTAGTATGTAGGTTTTATTAAACCATATTACACGAGTCTCCATACTCGTTTGGTTTACGAACCCGCGTACTATCCGATCATCCGATTTGGTCCGGTATATTAACATAGCTACCTATTAGGTGCCGTTGATATTCCGTGACCTCTCGCATTACCTGGTTATTTCACAAGAACAACAAAGCAACCTCAGGTGAGTACATAGAACCCCTCGTTTACTGTTTTCCAACTGTTTTGGGGTGAAACACATGTGCCTACCTGTTACATTCATGCTTTCCATGTTTTCACATCATATGCCTGCTATGTTGTTAGTACATTATAGTACACGATTTTATTACATTTTATGCTATGTATGCCCATTGTGTGCGTACTTAGTACATTGATTTACATAAACATTTCTGTTGCATATGTTTACTCAGCATATGGACACATTGATTTACATGAACATTTCTGTTGCATATGTTTACTCAGCATATGGACACATTGATTTACATAAACATTTCTGTTGCATATGTTTACTCAGCATATGGACACATTGATTTACATGAACATTTCTGCTGCATATGTTTACTCAGCATATGGGCACATGCCTTCATTTTGTTATGACATTTGGTTTGTTTAACATGGGACAATACATTCATTAACATTAGCTACGCCGTTCGTTAGTAGGTAGTGGTACCATAGGAATTGACAACTCCCATTCCTGAAGTCCTGGGTTTGATAGGACTGGAAGGAATGACCGAATTCGATATACATAACTTAGATAAACCTTTAATTTGTTTAAGGGTTTATCGCCGCAGTCTCAAGGCTTGGATGTATGCATAGTTTACAATACCGCATAAATGTTATTATCAATTGAGCATGCATTTCCCGCAGAACATAACGCTGATTTAAACCACGTTTTACTTCAACGACTTGTTTTGTGCATATGGTTTAAGTTGATACATTTCGCTTACCACACATGATACATTTTGGGATTACACATTACATGATTTACATTGAACATAAACACGTCGACATTGACATATACATTTGGTGGTTTACACTTGAACATAAACATTTGACATGGTTTACAATAACACTTGACATTTGGTTTACACATGAACAATTTACATGGTGGATTGGTTTGGGTAAATGATTTAAGTAACGTGGCGTATGTAATATGATACAAACATGGTGAATACGCCGCTGGTACTTCCTATATATAAATGTTTGTATAATATTACATATCGTGGTGTTATCTAAGTCGTTTCAGTTTAGACACATTACACTTTACATAAGTACATATTCTTCACAAGACATTATTTTCACAAACAACTTATCTTATTCAACTCATGTTACTTGGTTATTCGTTTAACCTTGCACTTATCTATACATATCGTTTGATGTTATCGTTTTTCAAATGATTTACAAAGCAAAACAAATTACAAGGTTCATGACTGACTGTTATTGAACATTCTTTAAAACTCAAGTCATGAACCCCATTTTCACAAAACCTATGTATCTCACAGGCATTTTTATGCTGACGTACCTACTTTCACATGTGTTTTCAGGAGCTATCCCATAGGACGATGATCACGATTCTAGGGCGGACCTGTGCCTTAGAGCCTAAAAATGAAGTTTGAACTAGCTTAATTATGTTTTGATTTCCGTACTCTCTTTCTAAGACAATGTAACACCTTTGTTTATAAATAAAATACAACTTGTATGCCATGGTTATGAAACAATTTAATTCTGTCCACGACACTCCCCGGCGTTTCCGCCGCGGTTGCATGTTATACGCGGCCGGGGTGTGACATTTTGAGCCAAGCGAAACGATGTGAAAAGTTGAACACCCTAGACTAGCCTCAAGTTGATGCACCGGCAACCCTTGATACCTTTTTCATTCTTGGTGAGAATTGTAGCCACACTTGTATATAATAATGCTTATCTTTGATGAGAGTGGCTACGGGTGGGGGTGCATTAGAACTTGTGCTTGAATGCGATTTGAGTCCTTAGTTAGACATGAATGTAGAAAGGATAAGGGCATTTAGGTAGCCTCGTCGTTGGTGTGAGCGAGTGTGGGATTTGGGGGGTTGGACCTCATAAGTTATATATATGAGCATGGTTGCGAGAGGGGCGGGGGTTTGGACATTCAGTTGCCCATTTTGTGCCTTAAAAGCCTATCAATTGTTATCCCTAGCTACTTACTTAAAATGTTACCCAAATTTGACTCGGTCTTATAAGTGTTAGTGATAGTATTAGTAGATTTATTAGTTTGAGGTAGATATGTTTAAAGCTTTATTGTATGGTTGCTTGCTTGATTGAAAAAAAAATCAGAAAAGAAAAAAAAAGAGAAAAAAAGAGAAAAACAATGAAAAAAAAAAAGAGAAGTTTAATTGTCTTGTATATAGTAGTTAAGTTTGTTTGTTCGTTTGTTTATTTTTGTAATAAAAAGACCGGGTCGAATTTTCGCTACTTCATATATATTCCATTTCCTACCTATACACCTAGCCGCGTTACAACCTTGAAGTCCCTTTGATTTGCATTCATGTTTGACCCATTTTAGGAGAATGATCGATTTATGTACAAGCTTATGATTGTGCAACCACCCGTTTGCCTAGTGTGTGTCTAGCTTATCTTTGCTAGTTTTCACTTGTAGCCGAGAGGAGAGATTTAGAGAGGGGTGCATTGCTTGGGTGTTAAAAAGGGGTTAGTAAAAAGATTGCATGTTTTGCTTGGGTTAATTTGATCACTTATTTTGAAATTGATTTGATGAATTGCTTGGGACAAGCAACGGTTAAGTGTGGGGATGTGACAGGCGGTCCATTGGACAACCCTTAAGCATGTTAAAAGACGAAATAATCCTTCACTTAATCGTGTAATTATCTTGAATTAGATAACTACTGTTGCTTATGTTTCAGGTGCGGTTTGGGAGTTAAAAGATGGATTAAATGCAGCTTTGGAGGGTTTGGAGACGAACGGGTCGAGCGTGGAACAAGAGATGAAACAAAGAAGGACATTCAGGTCACTACCGTAAATTACGGTCTCACCGTAATTTACGGTGGACCTGAGAATCAGTTGGTGGCCACCGTAAACCAGTCTCCTGCCACCGTAAACAAATCAAGTCCACCGTAAATTATGGTGGAGCCGTAATTTACGGTGGCAGCTGCGATCCAAAGTGTAACTGCCTCATTTAAGCAGTTTTATGGTGTCTTTTCAAGTGTTCTCATCATTGGACGGTTTTGGAACTCACTAGGGGCGAATTTGGCTGTGCTTGCTTGGTTTTGAACAATTTCTAACATTCGGTTTGTGTTTATGATTCCTATGAACATTAGATTTGTTGGTATGATGATTCACCAAACTATGTCCGGCTAAACTTTTCGGTGATCATCTTAGGTGAAGGTTTCTTTTGAACTTTTGTGTGTTTATTTCTGAATTTCTAGAATGATAACTTGCATTGCTTGAATATCATGGTGTATGTTTGATTGCTTGTAACTTGTTAATCGATATTGCAATTTCTAGTCTTAATCGTACGTTCTTGGTGCCGTTGGCAATCGAGATATCATGGGAAGGGTTAGGGTTGGTTATTGATTAATTGGTCATCGGGAAACAACCTCGCGTTTATTTAATCCGAGTACTGTGTTCCCTTTTATCACTTCAATTATCTATACACGAGTTATGTCTATGTAACTCTTTCTAGTTGGAATTACACACAATTGTTTAAAGAAACTGAAACCTAAGATGATCACCGAAAAGTTTAGCCGACATAGTTTGGTGAATCATCATACCAACAAATCTAATGTTCATAGGAATCATAAACACAAACCGAATGTTAGAAATTGTTCAAAACCAAGCAAGCACAGCCAAATTCGCCCCTAGTGAGTTCCAAAACCGTCCAATGATGAGAACACTTGAAAAGACACCATAAAACTGCTTAAATGAGGCAGTTACACTTTGGATCGCAGCTGCCACCGTAAATTACGGCTCCACCGTAATTTACGGTGGACTTGATTTGTTTACGGTGGCAGGAGACTGGTTTACGGTGGCCACCAACTGATTCTCAGGTCCACCGTAAATTACGGTGAGACCGTAATTTACGGTAGTGACCTGAATGTCCTTCTTTGTTTCATCTCTTGTTCCACGCTCGACCCGTTCGTCTCCAAACCCTCCAAAGCTGCATTTAATCCATCTTTTAACTCCCAAATCGCACCTAAAACATAAGCAACAGTAGTTATCTAATTCAAGATAATTACACGATTAAGTGAAGGATTATT
This sequence comes from Helianthus annuus, assembly GCF_002127325.2. Classification (NCBI taxonomy): domain Eukaryota; kingdom Viridiplantae; phylum Streptophyta; class Magnoliopsida; order Asterales; family Asteraceae; genus Helianthus; species Helianthus annuus. The sequence continues at coordinate 95,191,489 of NC_035441.2, forward strand.
TCGTCTTTTAACATGCTTAAGGGTTGTCTAATGGACCACCCGTCAAGACCCTTACGAGGAACCCGTACCTCCTCTTGAACCATTAGACCCACCAATGAGTCAGAAACAGGTGCAGGAAGTCCAACAGTATGGAGAAGATTTAGTGAATGAGGGAAATAGAATCCGACAGATAGGGGAGAAACTAGTTTGGAAATATGATGAGCGGGACATGCAATACTTGATAAACGACACTTAGAAAATACCTAGATATATGTGTAATTTTGTGTTTGATAAAAAAATATGTATAGATACAGATGCATAGTATATTTGATTTCTAGTTGTAGTTTGTCATAGATGCATATATATGAAAAAGAGTAAAAGTCGCAATGTATGACGTTTTTGATCAAACTGTTTGTGTGATTGTGTATAAATAATTGTACTAAATTTTATTCTATGATGATTAATACCTAATAAATGTTCACAATTCAGATGTCGAACAAAGTAAATCAGGAAAACCAAAATAATGAGAATAAAAGAAACCAAATAGATAACAGTGCCATCCAACATATAGTAGCACAAGAAATTATAGATGCTATGCCTTATATTATCAAGACTGTTAAAGAAGCAGAAAATAATAAATATACAAATGGAAGTAAACACCAACACACTGAGCCAAGTCACAGTGTGAACAATAACGGACCTATTATCCAAGCTCCAATTCCTAAAAGAAGAAGAACCGCTTCTTACGGTTGTTCTTATAAAGAATTCTTGTCCTGCAAACCAATAGAATTCTCAGGCAATGAAGGAGCCATTGCAGCCTTACGTTGGATAGAAAAGACAGAAGCAGTCATAAAAATAAGCAAATGTGCAGATGAAGATAAGATTATGTTCGCTTCTAATCTTTTAAAAAATGCAGCCTTAGAATGGCGGAACACTATTCTCCAGTCTAGGGGAAGTGACAGAGTTTATAATATGAAATGGATCAACTTTAAGGAAATGGTTGAAAGAAAATTCTGTCCTCCCAATGAAAAGGAACAAATCGCCAATAAGTTCCTAAATCGCAAAATGACTGGAATAGACTGCAAGGGTTACACTACCATATTCTTCGAATATGCTTGGATAGTGCCTACCTTAGCCTCACCTAAAGCAGTATTAATCTCCTGTTATATTTGGGGATTAATTAGTGAGATTAGACACGTAGTCATGACGGCTAGACCGCAAAACATAGAAGAAGCAGTAGAACTAGCCAATACCCTGACTGATGAACTGATACATACTCAAGAAGAAAACCAGAGAAAGAACCTAGCCCAAAAGCTTACCCAAGAATTTCTCTACGGTAATTCCAACCGTGGGAAAGGTACAGGTTCTTCCTCTGCACCTTACTGTAGGTATTGCAAAAGAAAGCATTCTGGAAGATGCTCCGTATACTGCAACTTTTGCAAAATATCTGGACACAAAGAAGATGACTGTAAGAAGAAACACAATAATGGGATATGCTTTAATTGTGGAGAGAAGGGGCATATCAAAACCGAACTGTCCAAAAGTAGCTCTAGCCACAACCAACAAGACTAAGACAACTGAAGCGCCTAAGAAGAATGCCAGAGCGTTTGTTCTGACAGCTGAGGAAGCCAAGATGATTCCGGATGTGATTGCCGGTACGTTCTTAGTTAACAACATATTTGCCAAAGTATTGTTTGACTCTGGTGCAAACCAAAGTTTTATCAATACTTCTTTCTACAAACTTCTTGACCAACCCTTAGCCAAACTTCAACAAGATTGTCTGGTAGAAATGGAAAAAGGAGAATCTGTTAAGATAAGTGAAATCTTGCAGGGAGCAAGAATAGAAATCCTAAACCATCATTTCCTTGCTAACCTTTACCCAATGAATCTGGCTGGTTTCGATGTTGGGTTAGGAATGGATTGGTTGGTAGCGAATAGTGCTAGTATTTTATGTGATCAAAAGATAGTGCAAGTAAGTACACCAAGTGGTGAAAAGATCACAATTAAAGGAGATAAGCCAACCAGATCGACAAAGTTCATCTCTGTGATGAAAGCTGCAAGTTATGAAAGGAAAGGATGAGTATTATATATGATTTCTGTAACCATTAATACTAAAGGAAAAGAACTAAAAGATAGTCCTGTAATATCTAAATTCTCAGACGTTTTTCCAGAAGAGTTACCTGGATTACTGCCTGATAGAGAGGTTGAATTTAGAATTCACCTCATACGAGGGACGACACCGATTGCCAAAGCACCATATCAATTAGCACCAACGGAAATGCAGGAACTAAAGAAACAATTGGACGAACTTCTTGACATAGGTTTTATACAACCAACTTCATCACCGTGGGGAGCACCGGTGTTGTTTGTTAAGAAGAAAGACAGATCGATGCGTATGTGCATTGATTACTGAGATTTGAACAAAGTCACGATTAAGAATTGGTACCCACTACCGAGAATCAATGATCTGCTCGATCAACTTCAAGGAGCTCGATTCTTTTCTAAGATCAACTGATGCTCAGGATATCGTCAACTAAAAGTACAGGAAGAGGATATTCCTAAAACTGCTTTCAGAACAAGATACGATTTCACCGTCATGCCATTTGGTTTAACCAATGCCCTAGCTGCATTTATGGACATGATGAACATGATATGTAAACCATACCTGGATAAATTCATTATTGTCTTTATAAATGATATTCTAATTTACTCTAAGAGTAAAGAGGAACATGCAGCGCATCTGCATACACTTCTTACATTACTGAGAAAAGAGAAGCTTTTGCTAAATTCTCAAAATGTGAATTTTGGTTACAAGAAGTGAAATTCCTTGGACATCTGGTTAATCATGAAGGAATTCATGTGGATCCCACAAAGATCGAGGCGATTACTAAGTGGAAAGTCTCTGAATCACCAACAGAAGTACAAAGTTTTCATGGACTGGCAGGATATTGTAGACGATTTATCCGAGATTTCTCTAGAATAGCCATTCCATTAACTAAACTGACCTGTAAATCAGTTAAGTTTGGATAGGGACCAAAACAGGAAGAAGCCTTTAGGATTCTTAAGAAAAGGTTAACCAACGCACCCATACTCGCATTACCAGAAGGAACTGAAGACTTTATAGTCTATTGTGATGCGTCTAAGTTAGGATATGGATGTGTGTTGATGCAGCGTCAAAAGGTTATAGCTTATGCCTCTAGAAAACTTAATAATCATGAAGAGAATTACACAACCCATGATTTAGAAAGAGGAGCCATAGTTTTTGCCCTTAAGATTTGGAGACACTATTTATATGGAAATAAATTTGTTGTCTTCACTGATCATAAGAGTTTAAGATATATTTTTGGGAAAAAAGAACTAAATATGAGATAGAGACGCAGGATGGAAGTTCTTAGCGATTATGATTGTGATATCCAATATCATGCTGGAAAAGCTAATGTAGTAGCCGATGCTTTAAGTCGAAAGTATCATGAAAAACCGAAACGAGTACGTTCTCTCAGGTTAAATCTACAAGTAGATTTAAATGAGCAAATTAGAGAAGTACAAAAAACAACAATCAAGGATGATGCTGAAAAATTAAAGGGAATGATTAAGGAGTTAGAACAAGGAGCCGATGGAATTTGGAAATTCCATAAGAAAAGGATATGGATACCTAAACAAGGAAACCTACGCCACAGAATTCTAGAAGAAGCTCATAAGTCTAAGTATACGATACATCCCGGAAGTGATAAGATGTATCAAGATCTAAGAAAGAATTTCTGGTGGATAGGAATGAAAAAGGATATAGCAAACTATGTTGCTAAATGTCTAACTTGTTCACAAGTTAAAGCTGAACATCAAAAACCCTCAAGACTATTGCAACAGTTAGAAATGCAAATATGGAAATGGGAATTGATAACAATGGACTTTGTTACCAAATTACCCAAGACAGGAAAAGGAAATGATACAATCTGGGTGATTGTAGACAGATTGACCAAATCTGCTCATTTCTTACCCATGAAGGAAACTATCAGTATGGAACAGTTAGCTAAACTGTATGTAAATGAAATAGTTTCATTACATGGAATTCCTTTATCTATAATATCCGATAGAGATAGCCGTTTTACTTCTCATTTTTGGACAAGTTTCCAAAAAGCAATGGGAACCAGGTTAAATCTAAGCACAGCTTATCATCCACAGATGGACGGACAAAGCGAAAGGATAATCCAGACGATGGAAGATATGCTTAGAGCATGTGTAATTGATTTCGGAGGAAATTGGAATAATCATTTACCATTAATAGATTTTTCCTACAATAATAGCTATCATACTAGCATTAATGCTGCACCAATTGAAGCACTTTATGGACGAAAGTGCAGAACTCCAGTTTGTTGGGCATAAATTGGAGAAAAGCAACTATTTGGATCTGAGATAGTGCAAGAAACAATAGATAAGATAATTCAAGTTAAGGAAAGACTAAAAGCAGCACGAGATTGTCAAAAGAGTTATGCAGATAACAGACGAAAACCTTTAGAATTTCAAGTATGAGATAAAGTATTATTAAAGGTTTCTCCATGGAAAGGAGTAGTCAGATTCGTTAAGAGGGGAAAGCTGTTGGACCGTTTGCGACCCTGAAAGTCAGTCAAGGTAGTTCATCTTTGCGTATAAAGGCGGAATCAATGTACACAAAGTAACAACAGGTTTTCCTCTTCAATTCCTTCTATATTGATGCTTTCTGAATCGATTTTGACAAAGTTTCCTTACAAAGCATATGACTAGGTCTCGCTCCAAGTTACAAATGAGATCACACATGGGAGTATATATACTGCAGCTGATTTCGCTCATATGGCAGTCCATATAAGCGAAACCCCATGTGACGTATAAGCTAAACCCCCTGATAACCTCAAGAGCGAAACCCTATGTCCTAATAAGCGAAACCTACTCTAACATATGTACACATGAGCGAAATCCCAACATTAAATGCTATTTTGACTTTCAAGCTCCAATCTAACCTATTTTGACCTAAGACTTAATATAAACGTAGTCAACAGACATTCCGTGCACCAACAGACTCCCCCTTGGATGTTGACGAAGTCTTCGGCTTCGAGTCTTCAGTCTTGGTCTTTTCTCCAACTCTGTCTTTTCATCATAAACATCTTTATCTTCACAGGTTCAGGATCTTGTCCTGGCTTCATCTTCAGTCTTCCCTTTGATCGTTGATCCAGACTCCCCCTTTCATAGACTTCCCCTCTCAATATGCTAGAATCTGAGGTCTTGATCTGGTTCAAGCTTTGAAAGTTAGCTTCCCTAGGAATGATGAAGTCCAAAACCTGTGTCTCAAACATCAATCATTACAAACTTATCTCTTCATAAAATCACACAGTCTATCAGTTCTAGAAATCCACTCAAGTATTCAGGTCCAAGTTAATGACCCTGATTACTCAATTAATCTACCAAGTCCAATTTAATGACCTTGGTTGATCTTTTGACAACACAGACTGATTTTGTAAAAACATTTTCAAACATTTTCTGAAAAATGTAACAAGCATCAAATTAATGAACTTGTTTTAACTTGAAAACAATTCAATCTCTATCAAAGTAAGCTCTCCTCATTCTTCAGCTCAGAACTTTTCCTGCATCTGCTTCAACCTTCGAGAATCCAACGATTAACTCTTGATGCGTGTTAGCGTGTATATATTTTTTGATGTATATTTTAAGCCCTTTTTACACTTTTAGCCAAGTTTTAAATTTATAAAACACGATATTTACTAACACTAAACACACATATGGGCAAGTGCACCCATCGTGGACGTAGTATAGTGTTGGTAAGATACCGAGGTCGTCCAAGGACACAAGAGCTTTTAGTACCGGTTTATCCTCAACGTCTAATCAAATCAAAAAGTTAGAAAAGGTTTTTAAACTAAGAAAATAAAAACTAACTAAATGCTGAAAAATAAAATAAAATAAAACAGATAGACAAGATGAATCACTTGGATCCGACCCGTGTATTAGTATAACCTTTGATTATTTTCGCACTTTTGCACTTGTTTAAGAGATTATCTTAGTTATTGTAGTAGGCCCCTCTTTTGAAGGCGACGTTACCCTCAACCCAGTAGTTTGAGTCAGCAAGGATACAATCCTAAAGGGTTGGATTATTGGAAGATAATGAATTAAGTTATTAATGCAAATTATGGTAGGCCCCGCTTTTGGCGGTGACGTTACCCTCGGCTAAGTAGTCTGAGTCAGCAGGGATACAGTCCTAAATAGCAGGGTTATAGTATTAATAGTAGTTAACTTATGAGGGGGTCAAAGAGTTTGGATCCCCGCCATCCAATACCTATGGGCATTGAAGGAGATCCTACTAAATTTGACCCAGGTCCCTTGCAGGACCTCTAAACGCTGAACAAGGGCAAGACCCTTACCAAACCGTTCCCTTAACCCCCGACCAGGTAGCCAACATACCTCCATATAGACCGTGGAGATATGAATGGTGAAAATCTTTTATTTTATATAGACAGTAAAATAATGCCAAGACACCACGGACAAACGATAAGGAAAGATCACCTTCAACATAAGCAACTAGTTATTAAAGTCATTAATACAAAACCAAATAAAAAGTGCAAAAGATTAAAAATAAAAGTATTATACTAAACACTTGTCTTCACCAAGTGATGTAAGAGACTTAGGCAAACATGGCCTTGATTGTCAAGAACTCTTACTATCAATCTTGGATCCCGAGACGACTCACACACTCTACGATGGACAATGGATGATGGTGGTGGATGATGGTGTTATGGTGGTGGTGGGTGGTGGATGAAGTGTGAGAGAGGTGGTGTGCCAAGGGATGAGTTGAAATGAAACCAAGCACTCCTATTTATAGGCTGAACAGAAGGCTGGGCACGGCCCCGTGTCCGCTGGACACGCCCCCGTGCCCGTTTGACACTCTCTCTCTTCATTAATTGTAATTCGCAATTACAATTAATGCGCCTGCTGTACTTTCGCCACGCCCCCGTGCTCACTGGACACGGCCCCGTGGTGGGCAATAGAAACTTCTATAGGTTTGTCTTTTCTGCTGCTTCTTGGGCACGGCCCCGTGCTGGCTGAGCACGGGGCGTGTTCAGTCTTCTGTTTTCTCTTCTCTGCTTGGGAGGATGCCGTTGAGGGGTCGGGCAATCTACTTTTGTTCCTTTTCTTGTATTTATGTTAGAATTAGCTGTCTTTTTGCTTCTTTTGTGAATTTGAGCTCATTTCATCCTGAAAATACAAAAGGAAGACAAAAACACTCTTTTTCCAACATTAGTACTTAAAAAGGGTTAGTTTTATGCCTCATTTGATGTAATTTATATGTTGCATTTTACACACATCAAATACCCACTTTGGTTTGTCAAAAATAAAGCAGAAATAAAATCTTTTTGAATTTTAATAAATTGTTCTAAACTAAGAAATGAAATACATAAACTTAAATTGCAGAAAAGAAACTATTTACAAACTTATTTTTGGCGAGCGTGTCAGGGAATCATATCAGCTTTTCAGACAAATTACAAGTACCGTTAAGCTTCATTACATACTCAGACTTAAACAATTCACCTCGATTGTCGATATACTGATCCATCTTAAATTCTCACACAGATTTCAATCTATTCAGGATACGATTTAGATGTCTTATGAACTTAGCTCATTCATGTGTCCCACCTCTTGAATATACTCCCGTATCCAGAATCCCAGATATCCAGTCTTACAGGTGAGTATACCATAGATGATATCTGTCAGGGGCTAAATGCGAGGGCCATGAGAGCTCAGGTCGATACTTCCGTATACGCAGAGAGATGACGGCTTCGACTTTTCGGTGTGTCCCCTTTAGAGGATCTTTTAGTTACAACAGCACACGATTAGCATTTTGCAATGTTTCATCGGTTTTTATGCTGAGGGTGGTTGCTATATTTCAAGCAATGCGAGAAAGTATTACTCGGGGACTAGGTCAGAACTTCCATTCAGCAGAAGTCCCGGAATGATACCCCAGATATCACTGAGTATAAAGACCTAGTATCTCAGAATATGGGACCTTTCAAATGAGATTTCAGGGGTTACCTATATATCCAAGTAGTGTTCCCCACGAATTACGCAAGTTTGAAATTTTAGGTTTATATCCCGAATAAATCTACTAAATGTGCGAAAACCTATCGACACATCATTAGTGAGACTGTTTAATTCATTTATTCTTTACAATTCTTTAGCATACTGTAATTGTCTAGCCGGTGTACTATCATTTTCCCTTTTTACACAAGCTCTTTTTCAATTTTATATTGTTTTTGGATTTTGAAATTTTATCATGTTTTTGTATTTTTGCATTTTTTACTGTTTTTGTATTTTCTGAAAAATATACTATATACATATACTCTCCCTAAATACCAAAACAAGTAAAAAATCGACAAACCGTTGCAGATTGTTTCTCATCTTCATCCGCAATAGTACTCTCATCAACGCCAATTATGCCATCCGACACCGAAAGAAGCTTCATACCGTTCAGTTTTAACAAATATTTAAACCGATTTTTATCTAAAGCTTTGGTATGTAAATCAGCTTTCTGTTCATCAGTGTGGATTTTCTCAATTCGTAGCAACTTTTTCTCGAAACAATCGCGAATAAAGTGATGACGAATCTCTATATGTTTAGTTTTAGCGTGATGTACTGGATTCTTTGTTATATTTATAGTGGCCTCATTATCAACAAAAAGAGGTGTGTTAAGAAATTGCAAACCGTAGTCGCGCATCTGTTGCTGTATCCACAGGATCTGAGAGCAGCAACTACTAGCAGACACGTACTCCGCTTCACATGTAGATAACGCCACAGACATTTGTTTCTTACACTTCCAGGTAACCAATCTAGGTCCAAAGAACTGGCATCCTGCAGTCGTTGATTTTGTATTGACTTTGCAGCATCCGAAATCCGAATCGGAATACCCTTTGAGCGTAAAGTTGCCTTTTCTAGGATACCACAACCCCAATGTAGGTGTTCCCTTCAAGTAGCGTAATATCCTCTTCACAATAATCATGTGCGAAGCTCTCGGGTTAGATTGATATCTTGCTGCGAGGCACGTTGGGTACATGATATCAGTACGTGAAGCAGTTAGGTACATCAAAGAACCTATCATGGAACGGTAGAACGTTTCATCAGCCCTGTCTCCGGTGAGATCTGGGTGAATCCCATGATTTGTTGCAAGTGGGGTAGCAGCTGGAGTAGAACTTGACATTCCAAATTTCTCTACAATATCATGCACGTACTTCGTCTGGTGAATGAAAATTCCCTCAGGTAGTTGTTCGACTTGTAGACGCAGAAAGAATTTCATCTCCCCCATTGATGACATTTCGAATTTTGGCTTTATCACCTGTTCGAAATCTTTGCGCAATTTCTCATTTGTCGACCCAAAGATTATATCGTCCACATAAATCTGAACTATCAGAAGATGTCCGTCGACCTCTTTAGTGAAGAGAGTGGCATCCACTTTTCCACGTATGAAACTGTTGGCTAGTAGGTGTTGAGACAAAGTCTCGTACCAAGCTCTCGGGGCCTGGTGTAAACCATACAGCTCTTTGTCCAATAAGTAGACCTTGTTTTTGTGGATTGGATCGGTAAAGCCCGGCGGCTGACCGACATAAACCTCCTCTTTAACCTTCCCATAAAGAAACGCCGATTTTACATCTAACTGATATACTTTGAAGTTCTTCCAAGACGCAAATGCAAGGAAAATTCTGATTGCCTCTAGTCGTGCCACAGGAGCATAGACTTCTGTAAAATCAATCCCCTCCTGTTGACTAAAGCCCTGAACAACGAGTCGAGCTTTGTTCCTTACAACAACTCCTCTATCGTCTCTCTTACACTTAAATACCCATTTCGTATTGATTTTCCTTTGACCATCCGGTAAATCCACTAACTTCCACACTCCCAACTTTTCAAACTGGCTTAACTCTTCTTGCATCGCAATGACCCAAGAGTCTTCAGTAAGCGCCTCTTTATACGTTCTCGGTTCGATCTGCGAGATAAAACAACTTAATGAAAATTCAGTTTGTAAAGGTGCTACTGTAGAATAAAAACATGTTAAGCCCTGGTCGATTTGACGTCTCGTGCGAACGCCTGAATGCAATTCTCCTATGATCAACTCCTCTGGATGATATGAAAGAGTTCGCGGCATTGCTTCGCTTGGAACATCCACATCGCCTTCCAGATTAGTAACATTTTGATTTGCACTTTGTTCACCAATTTGGTTTATTTGACTCAAATCCTGAATCTGCTCCCCCTCAGAATCTGAATCTCCATGATCAAAGATCGGCATGTTTTCAGCTTCTTGATTATCATTCTGATCCATCTGATTATCTTGAGCAACTTCATTCTGTTGGACATCATCGTGTTCACCAGCATTACTCAGACCTGCTTCATCATCATTTGAAGTTTCCCGTGGTCGCCTCGAATACTCAGCTGGGAACCTTTGCTGTGTGTAGGTCCCCTTGAGTCTATGGATCGTCACAGAATCGTCTATCTAACCTAGAGTGCGGAATCCTCTAGATCAGATTGTAGCAGAAAACGTGTAGAACACAGAAACAACAATTCAATCAAACCGGGTTTTATTGATTATCTATCAAGATTGATTACAATCAATCAAACCCTAAACAAAAATCCCTAATTTCGTCCAAGCTAGCTCTCACGAAATTATGTCTCTCTCTAACTCTGTTTTGGCTGATTAAGCTAAACCCTAATGTCTAACCTTGTTTATATAACACAAGTTTTACAACTGGGCTAGGTCAAACATCATGGGCTGCGAATTGGACAGGCCCAATTCGCCCCCCATCACCCAATCCTTTGGGTTTAGTTAGCCCAAACATTACAACTAACTATTACAAAGCTAAACCCGCTAACCGTTTATCGTTAAACTAATTACAAGATATCCAAAGACCAAATCCAAGCTGTTGTCACAAACATGCACCAACAAACTCCCCCTTGACAATAGCTTCATAAAAACTTTGTCTTGAGTCAAAACTTTGTCTTCGGTCTTCTTGCAATCTTCAAGTAGTCTTGCACTGTCTTTGGTCTTTGGATAGCTTCAGCTTCAACAGCTTCTGTCAGCAACAGACTCCCCCTAAGCTGATGCATCCAATCACCAAATCTTCAAAACGTTAGCGTTTGAGTAAACTCCAGTTTAGCATTTGCACAACAATCTTCACACTCTTCAATCTTGTCTGCAATATAGAAAGGAGGTTCTACCATGCATCCAATCAAACTCTCATCTTCACACTTCACTGCAACTTCTCAGCAACAAACTGCTTCAATCTGTATACTATAAAACAAGCATCTCGAGAAACCATAAGAATTTTTCAACAAAGTTAAATAAATTATTATTTTTCAAGAGATAGTTAAACTGTATTACAGATTAAGCATTTTCAATTTCATCACCAACACGCAAAAACGTTTTGTTCAACACACAAGAACAACCTGTCTGATTGAAAATTTTGAACTCACTTTCTAACACCGTCTCCCCCTATCAGTAACAATTCCTCCAAGAATAACAGTTTTCCGTACGTTAAGAATTTTAAACAGAAAAAGACACTATTTTTGGATTTTTATATTTTTCTGAAAGCAAGTAAATAACAAAAGCAATAAACACTCTATTTTTTGTGAGAATCACTGGTAAGAAGATCATATCAGCACAAGCAAACTGTTTCACACAATCATATAATTCTTTATTCAATTTTTAGTGAAAGCAGTTCACGACGATTACCAGTATGTTTGTCCACCTAAACAAAATGCATGAACATTTCAAGTACCATTACCATATGATACGTTAAGGTAATTTTATTTTCTGAAATACGAGCGTGTCCCACTTCAGGATATACCCCCACGATCAAGGTATGCACAAAGATTCATCGTAGTAGGTGAGTATACTGAATTCATCCTTTAAGATATCCTTACTGTGTCTAGGTCTGCATATAAACTGTTTTATCATGTTTTAATTGCTTAACTATGAACACCCAAATAAATACTAATCAAATCCTGGAAATATAAACAACACACTCTATCATGCAAGTATCTTCCCTACCACATATTTCACAAGTCCAATCCAGATTTCTGAAATCTTAACTGGGAATAGGTTGAGAAGAGAAAAGAATAGATCTTTAGTAGAGATGGTATAATATACAGATCAAATGAGATTTTCTCAGTTTGATATAGGTTTATTGGGTTTCTTTTGGGCACTAGAGGGCCTCTTTCGGGTGTATTAGATCTATAGCGCGACAACGTACAGCTAGGTCAGCATGTATCTGGATGCAGCAGAAGCTGTCGTTGCCTAGCACCTCCAGGTCAGCATATATCTGGATGCAGCAGAGGAGGTACACGACTTTTTTCAGAGAAGATTTCAGAATCAGATCAAAATTGTGTGTATCGGGAAATATACAGACATTCAAATAGAAATGAGCTAATTCCAAGTGACTATCTTTCCTGGGGTCATGTACAATTTAGTTCTAGCAAACAGACAACCAAGATATCCCTAGTTGAAATAACAGTATAAAGACCCAAAACTTCAGATTTTGGCAATCTATCAACGCAAGAATTAAGGTCATTAAACCATACACCACTGATATGTTCCCCACTCATATTCAGTTCATTTAAGTTTATATCACATTGGTAAGTTGATTATTTCATGCTTTTGCCTACTGGTACATCATATGATGAAGCTGCTATCACACTTAAGCAATTTATGATTCAGTTTCAGTGTGACAGTCTAACTTGCTGATGTACTATCATTTCTTCTTTTCACACAGTGATAACTCATTTTTGATTTTCTATTTTTTTTATGTTTTTGATTTTTCAAATTTTTTGTGTTTTTGATTTTTTAAGAAAAGCAGTAAACTATTTACAAATATTCTTATGAAAAACCAGTTATTCAGGATTCCTCATCCCGTTGAGTTCGACTAAGTGTTCAAAGCGAGCCCTGTCAAATGCTTTAGTATAAAGATCTGCCAGGTTATCCTCTGTGTCGACTCGATGCTTTGAACTACAAATTAAATCATTTCATATATATAAATCATCAATCTCACACCCCCCCTTCATGTGCCTAGAGCAGCCACTATCAACATAAGTTGATAATCCTCCTTAGCAGCTCCTGCACACACTAACTTAAGAAATTAGTTAGATTGGGGGACCCAAGCCTTAATGGTCTTGGGTCGTCCAAATTCACCAACAACTGGAACATCCATCCAATATCCATTACTCCTAACTGGAGTCTTGGATCTCAGACCTGTTGGAATTTGATTTTGATTTCCACTAGGCCTTTGGTCCTGAGGGTTCCTATATACATTTGGACAATTTGACCTTTGGAAATTTTGATTTTGAAACCTTACATTTTGATTCCAAGAAGCTTGATTTTTATAATTTCTAAAGCCATTGTTATAGAAAGTTCGACCACCATTATTCTGGTATCGATTTTGATATTGACCTTGACTTCTGAAATTATTTGTATTTCCATTAAAATTGTTCATTTTAGGTGAACTGCTTCTAGGTCTCTGATATCTGCCTGGTGGAGATCTAGGCTGAAATCTTTGTTGATTTCTTTGAAAACGTGGAACTTGTGGAGTTCCTGTTCCAGCCTTATCTACACCAACAACAACATTTTGTGGTTGCTTGGGAGCAGATTTCTTTGGAGAATTTGAACCTTTCTCCTCACTATCACCACTCTTCTCTGGCAATTTTCCTCTCTGTTTTTCACTCAGTTGTGCTTCACTCTTTTTGTTAGGACAGCAGCTAGCTACATGTCCCTTGGTGTGACACCTGAAGCACGATCTCCTTTTCAAAGACTTCTTAGCAGGAGTCTCTGAGGTAGATCCTTTATCAGAAGGTGATGATCCCTTGGAAGAATTTTGTTCAGTTTGCTTAATTTCAGATTTTTCTATGCTCTTATTTTTAGCAAACTCTACATTTGATTCTTTTTCAATAACAGCGGTTTCATTTTTCATATCACTACCTTGAACAAAATTAATCTTTTTAACAAAAGTTTGATTTTTGCTCTTAGGAGGTGAATTTGTCTTTTTCAAAGCTTCCCTGTTATTGTTCTTCCTAGCATCACCATTCTCAGACCCTTCACCTTGACTTGATGTCGATCCGAAACTACTTGGTGGAGTTGACATATAGGCTGCTAGCTCATCTTCACCAGGCAGGAAAGAATAGTCATGACTAAGAGGAGGTGGGACTTCATTAAAGCCCTGGAAGCCCACAGTGGTCTTGTCATTACTCTTCTTTAACCCACCCATCATGTGTTTCATAACAAAAGACGAATCTCTGAATTGAGTTAATTTCTGTTCAAGTTCAATAATTTTGAGTTGTGCATCTGACAGCTCTTTGTTTTTATCAGAAATCTCTTTTGTTTTTTCAGCCATCATTTCGTGAGCTAAGTCTATTACTTGAAGTTTTTTGTTTAACTTGCATGTTAAAGCTTCAATTTCACTTTCATAGCCCTTTATCTTCTTCAAGTATAAAGATTCATTTCTTTTAGCAAAAAAGTTTGACTCTTTTATGCTAGACATCTCGCTCACCAGACTTTGATTTTGAGCTGACAACCTGTCAACTTCACCCTGTAGTTCACGACACCTCAAACACACAGAATTAGATTGTACCTCTTTTTCATGAACTTCTGTGGTTTGATCAGCAACAACCTGTTCAGTTTCACTCTTTTTCTCTACGTCAGCATCATCCACTTTTACTTCAGCATTCTCCACTTGAGCTTCATTACTTTTCACTTCTGATTCAGCATCACTCACAGTAGTTTCAGCCTCAACAACTGGCACTATCTCTGCCATGAATGCCTGAGTAGCACTCTCATTTCCCTGATATCTCTTTTGTAATGCATCCCACATATCCTTTGAATTTGTGTACTTTGTGAAGGTATGCTTGATGCTATCAGGTAAGGATGACTTTATTGCAGCTAAAGCTCTCTTTTCAGCTTCATGCACTTTCTTATCAGCCTCATTCATGTTCACGTAGTCTGTTCTACGTCGTCTGCCCTCAAAGTCATGTACTGGGTTTATGTACCCATCTTCAATACATATCCACATGCATGCATCCTGCGATTTAATGAAGGATTTGAAGCTGTTCTTCCATGTAAGATAGTTCTCCACCTTCATCATCTTAGGAGCATTCAAGTTGGCCATGTTCGACATTTTAACGTTAACAGACTGAGAAAACCGTACAAATTTTTTCCGAAAACAGTGGTTACCAAATTACACCGTTAGAATCGTCTCGAAAAGACGAATCCAATGATATATAATGTTAAAAACCAAAATCGGGATTTTCCAGACTTTTTTTTTTTTTTTTTGTCCTAAAAATCACACGAGTTCAACGGTCCAAACGTCAGACGAGCTACGGATCAAATTCTATTTGCGAAACACTGAAATTTTTCCGACGCTTGCCAATGGAAATTCCACCCTTTAGTTTTGCTGATAAATTCGCTGATTACCCACTTAATTTCGCTGCTTATGTCTTAAATTCGCTGGGCCAGTATTTAAATTCGCTGGACTAGTCTATGTTCAATTTCGCTGATAAGTTAAATTTGCTGACAAGTTCGCGATTACGACAACTTGTAAAGTCGCCGAAACCGTGTTAATTTCGCTGTGGAAAATTTACACGGTTACCAAAGTCGCCTTTGGATTTAATTTCGCCGATGATCGAGATATGAAACCCCAAATTCGCTGGTTTATTAATTTCGCTGGTCAGTCAGCAAATTTAATCAAATTCGCCAAATCAATATGGAAATCCAATCTTTCCGAAATTTTGAAGATCTTATCTCCTCTCCAACACAAATCTGCACAATCAAAACAGCCAAATATCAGTGATTTTCGAAAATTTAACAAGAAACCGAACGAAGAACGCGAAGAACACGAAGAACAATCTTCGAATCTTCAAGTCTTTTTAGCCAAAATCCTTCAAACAGTCAACCAGAAACTATCCTGAAAACCTGCAAATCAGCAAACAAACAAACCAAAAGATCAAAATAGCCAAAATTTTCGAAAATTTTATCAAACCCACAAGAATTTCGAAAAATTTTAAAAACCCTAATTTTTCAGGTTTAACAAAAATTTCGAAATCACTCCCTGTTTCTGCAGCAAACAATTCTGAACCGAGCAACCAAGAGCCTAATGCTCTGATACCAATTGTAGGTCCCCTTGAGTCTATGGATCGTCACAGAATCGTCTATCTAACCTAGAGTGCGGAATCCTCTAGATCAGATTGTAGCAGAAAACGTGTAGAACACAGAAACAGCAATTCAATCAAACCGGGTTTTATTGATTATCTATCAAGATTGATTACAATCAATCAAACCCTAAACACAAATCCCTAATTTCGTCCAAGCTAGCTCTCACGAAATTATGTCTCTCTCTAACTCTGTTTTGGCTGATTAACCTAAACCCTAATGTCTAACCTTGTTTATATAACACAAGTTTTACAACTGGGCTAGGTCAAACATCATGGGCTGCGAAATGGACAGGCCCAATTCGCCCCCCATCACCCAATCCTTTGGGTTTAGTTAGCCCAAACATTACAACTAACTATTACAAAGCTAAACCCGCTAACCGTTTATCGTTAAACTAATTACAAGATATCCAAAGACCAAATCCAAGCTGTTGTCACAAACATGCACCAACACTGTGACTCGTATTCGCGCAAAATATCCAATTCATCAAGGAAATCTTCTTCTTCCTCTTGTTCTTCCATCATGTCAAATGATTCCCACAACTTATCATAATGATATCGCCATGAATCTCCTGGACTTTGTGGCGGCATAGTATAACCTTGACATTCAACATTTGCAGCTTCAATAATCCGCTTCTCACTTGGAACGAAGACACGTCGCGTAGGACTTGAATATCCAACAAATATACCCTCAATGCACTTCGGACCAAACTTTCCATAAGGCTCTATAACTGTACAGGATGACCCGAACGGTTCTAAATACTTCAAATTCGGTTTGCGATTATTGATCAGCTCAAAGCATGTTTTGTTGAACTTTTTGACAGTGAGAACTCCGTTGAGCGTATAGCATGCTGCGGAAACGGCTTCAGCCCAAAAATTAATTGGTAACTTTGAATCTGCGAGCATCGTTCTAGTCGTCTCGATTAGTGTCCGGTTTTTACGTTCTGCGACTCCATTCTGCTGCGGAGTATACGGAGCACTAAACTCATGCAAAATACCTCTTTCATCAAAAAATTCTTCCATCTTGTTGTTCTTGAATTCAGTACCATTATCACTACGAATTCTTTTGATACGCCTTTGGTACAAATTCTCAATCTTCTTGAACAACGCCATCAAACTGTCAAACGTTTCGTCTTTCATCTTCAAGAAAGAAACACACGAAAATCTGGAATAATCATCAGTAACAACAAGACAATATTTATCTCCCGTAATACTCTTGACATTCACCGGACCAAACAAATCCATGTGAAGTCTTTCCAGGGGTCTTAAGACTGAATTGACTTGCTTTGTAGGGTGTGACTTTTTCTTCTGCTTGCCTTTAACACAACTAATACACTCCCCTTCCAGATGAAAACCTTTGACATGAACTCCTGTAACCAAATCATTGTGCACCAAGTGATTCATTTTTCTAAGATGTATATGCCCCATCTTACGGTGCCACAATCTCGATTCTTTTTCAGTTGCTCTGGACACGAAACAATGAGCTTGACCCGTAGTTGTAGTAGCTACGCTCATATCCAACACGTACAGATCATTCACTCTCGGTGCCCTCATGATAATCCATTCCTCAGGGATAACAAATCCTGGTTTCAAGATCAAACATTCTTTATCAGTGAAGTGAGTGGTATACATTCTGTCACAGATTTGCGAGATACTCAGCAGATTGTTCTCCAACTCAGCAATGTAGTTAACTCTTTCAAACGTCACAATCCCGTTGGATAACGTTCCTTCACCAATAATCCTTCCTCCTTGATTACCCGCAAAACCAACATACCCTCCATTGATATTCTTCACATCATACAACAATGCAGTCTTCCCTGTCATATGTTGAGATGCTCCACTGTCCATAATCCAACGTGAAACTAATCTCGGAAGATCCTGCACATATAACAACATGATTCAAAACTTCAATAAGGATGCCGATTCATGCTTCGCGATCAAGTAAGCTCCGGCATTTCAAACTGCTTAGTCAAACATGGTTTCCACCCAAGCCTCATCAGCCTTGAGTGTAACCGTGACAGTTTTAACTCTCGCAACTTGAATTTTAAAGTTTTCAGCCTTCAAAGGTGGAAAATTTGCATCATAATCAATTTGAATTGACTCCTCAGAAGGTGAAATCTTTTTCTCTGTTTTCGGTTTCCAAACTTGTTGAGATAATGCAACCCGTTTGTAAAATTTGTCATTTTTAGTTAATAACTTCTTTACAGGTTCATTTTTCACTTTGATGTTGTCATTTTTCACACTCTTTTTCTCAACAACCATTGGTGCTTTACCCTTCACCTCAACTTTCTTCTGTTGAGTCTTCACAGTTTCAGTCTTAGGCTTCACGTTGGTACACTTTCGTGCAATGTGACCAACTTGATTACATCTGAAGCATGTTCGAGTATCAACCACTCGACTTGTGCCTTCAGATTGAGCCTGTGAAGCTCTCTTCTCAAAAAACTCTTCATTCGATTTTGAAAAAATCTCTTTCTCTTCATCAGCAAGTGAACTCGAACTGTTCACAAACACCTTCTTTTCAACAAACCTTGTGTTTTGAACATTTCCTTTCTGATAATTCTTACCACCCTGATAACCACCCGACCAATTGTTTCGTTTTTTTATTATTAAAATGTGGTGGAACAACAGGTTTCTTGTAGTATGATTTATCTTTTTCAAAGTTCATTTGTCTCTTTGTTTGACTCAGATTGTTCACTTCTGAAAAATCAACTTCAACCAACTTGAAAACATTTGTCAATTTGTTCATGTTTACATTCTCAATTGGAAACTCAGAATCCGAAAACAACTTATCTGAACCCAACATCTTGTACATGACAAGATTCGATTCTTCATTTAAGTTGTTCTTGGACTTTTGTTTCGGAATGTATTTGTCCAAGAAACATCCATCTTCCTCAGTAGTGTCACTATCCATTTTAGCACATTTTCAACAACACTTTTTACAACATCATGTTGGACACTATCGTCATCGAAAGATGTGAACATGACATCAATTGAATCAGGAAGTTTCACTTCACTTTCCTCTCTAATTTCAACCAACCCCGATTGCTTTTTCGAATAGTTATCAAGAATAGGTGGTGGAACTCTATGAAAACCCACCCAGGTTCCATCAGAATAAACATCTTCGCCAGCTTTGTTTTCCCGATGGGTTTAGGAACAATGTGTTGCAAAACAAAGCTTGCGGAGCTGTAACTGTTAAGCTTCAACTGGATTCGCTCGTTTTCAATTTCAGCCTCTTGAAATTTAAGTTTCAGTTTAGCGATATCATCCAGTTCTTGGTTGATTGATTCTTCTTTTACTCTAAGCACTGCTTTTAGTTGAATGTTTTCTTTATAAGTTTTACCATTTCGATCATCATTATCTTTCATTGTGCTTTTGGGTTTTTCAAACTTCTCAGAAATCTGACGGTTTTCAAGAATTAACTTTTCATTTTCTTGTTTCATTCTTTCATGATCAATTTTATCATTTTCAATTTGGTTAGTTAATTCTTTTATCCGTTCAGTTGAAGCTTTAACCCTTTTGTCATGATCAAGAATTTGATTCTCAACGTTTCTGACTTTTGCTGTCAGATCATCAACTTTCTTTCCGTTGAGATACGTGACTGTATTACAAAATTTGCATTCTTTGATGCAATTTTTGCAATCAACATTTCCTTCAATTTGCTTTCCTGACACATTTGTTGACAAGTTTGAACTGACCTGGCTTTTTGACTCAGACACGGAGTTAGAGTCTACCTCAAGTGCCTTAGCAGCCATCACTTTGTCAGCCATTTTTCCGAGGTTTTCAGCAATTAACTCCTGCGCTGTGTCAATAACCCCAGTATCAATTTTCTTTGACTTCTCTTTCTCTTCTTTCTCCTTCTTCTCTTTCTCTTCTTTCTCTTTCTCGTCTCCAGTTCCCCACCATTTATTTTGCCAATAATCATCCTCATCTTTGAACTCCTTGATTATGGCTTCCAAATCAAGAGTTTTGTCATCGACTGCAATATTTCCATCTTGATCAAGATAACACTCCCTGTCCGGATCCCATCTTCTTGCTCTCTTCGCTTCCAAATAGATACCAGATATTCTAATTATTTTGTTTTCAGCCAACATTTTTCTGTATTTATACTTCTCCTCTTCAGTTCGGTTATCTTTCCAAGGAATAGGTTCGTTTTTCGCCATGAACGCATAACCAATCGCATCTTCCTCTGGTAGAACCTCTTCACTCCAATCATACCCCTCATCATCATAAATCACCGCAAGAGCTCTAGATTTCTCTCTGTTGTCTTCAACCTGCTTCAATCTAGGCGGCTCAGATTTATTCTAGTGATAAATTGCCTTCTTGTAGTAATCCTCTCTGAATGGGTTCTCGGAGTCATCAGCATATACGTTTCTGCATTCTCGCTTGAAATGACCTTTCTGCATATACGTTTCTGAATAGGTTCTAGATGGTCCACCAATTGACTTTTTGTCGGTAATTTCCATGAAACGCTGTGCTCGACGAACAGCACTGGCCATGCACCAACGAATGTCGATTAATTCCATTTCTTCAGGATCTATTTGATCATATTCCTCTTTCGTCAGGTTGGTGTTGCCTATCTTCCCTGCTACTAACCCTTCATACGACTCTAACACAGACGCTAAGAAAATCATCTGTTGTTTAGCAGACTCTTCGTCAAAATTCTGAGCATTCTTTAAGTCTATTGCGATGTTACATTGAAAATGATTCTTTCCATCAGAATGACTTGCAGATGATGAAGATCCACTGTGATAACCACTGTGATTTTCACTACTTTGACCGCTTTGATTTTCTTTGCTAGTTGTGGACACATTCTCAGCAGAAAACACAGTCTTGGGAGAAGTTGCTTTTGGCATCATGCTTTTTGGATAATACAAATCCAAATTCTGCTGGTAGGATGAGTGATTGACTTTGAATGTCTTCTTCAGTTCCAGCTCGTGACTTTCAAGTCTCTCAATCAACAAATCCACAGTAAGATCTTTCGGCAAGTTAGTGTTTTTTAGCATGAGAGCATAATATCTCCAATCCATCTCGTCTGGCAATGAATCGAACAACTTGTCTACTAGCTCATCGTTAGAATACGTAGTTTCATGTCTAGCTAGCTCTAGGTTCAAATGCCCAAACCTCTCGATCATCTTTGACACTGATTCATTCTTTAAGCAGCCAAACATATCAAACTCCTTCCTAAGAAGTTTCTTTTTACTCTTCACAATTTCAACACTTCCTAGACATTTTGTTTCTAGCTTTTTCCAGAGATCTTTTGCATTTGTATAATTAATCAATGAGATTATGTCCTCCCGGACAGACTGAAATAACAATGCCACACATTTCTGCTCAGCCACAAATGATTCAATCTCCTCAGCTGATGTTAAAGTTTCACCATTTTTGTTTCCATTGTGATAACCGTTTTTCAGAGTCTTCCAGCTGGGAAATGCAAATGCCATCAACCAATCTTCAAACTTTCTTGATCACCGACTGTATTCCTCGATAGCCATTAGCTTAGGAGGTTTATTGAAGGTTCCAAAGGCACTTTCAGATTCCCAAGCTTCCGTTATCTTTTTCTTTGCATTTGGCGGGTTCTCATTCGCATTGCTAGACGAAGTATCATCGTTTCCAGAATTTCTAGAGAATGCGTACATGTCACTAAACGGGTTCAAGAATATGTCATCCATCTTGAATGTACCTGCACAATCAGCAAACACTTAGAAAAATTTTCGAAATTTTGAAAAATAGTGACAAATAAGCGAAATCAGCTTTTATGACACAAAAGCGAAATCAGTAACTGACTGATAAGCGAAATCAGTACAATGACAAATAACCGAAATCAGGTGTATGTGTGACTGATAAGCGAAATAGCAATATGTCACAATGAGCGAAACCAGATGAATGTCACAAGAGCGAAATCAACAGTGTCCCTATGAGCGAAATCAGGGAGGTTCTAAGAGCGAAATAGGCAATTACAAGTCCGTATGAGCGAAATCAAAACACAATCCTTCGATGTCCGAATAAGCGAAATCAGGTTTTTAACTGATTTTTACCATTTTTAAACCGTATTTTAACCTGATTCTTTCTAGGGTTTGTTATTACTATGTTTTACACGTTATATTCAAAATTCAGGCCATTTCAACCGTAGGAACCAGTTCAAATCGAAAAGGTATGAGGGAAAGTGAGTAGAAGTAAGAGAATTCGGTAGAATCAAGCTGTAGTAGTATGAACTCCTCGTCCTGAGCTCTGATACCTCTTGTTGGACCGTTTGCGACCCTGAAAGTCAGTCAAGGTAGTTCATCTTTGCGTATAAAGGCGGAATCAATGTACACAAAGTAACAACAGCTTTTCCTCTTCAATTCCTTCTATATTGATGCTTTCTGAATCGATTTTGACAGAGTTTCGTTACAAAGCATATGACTAGGTTTCGCTCCAAGTTACAAATGAGATCACACATGGGAGTATATATACTGCAGCTGATTTCGCTCATATGGCAGTCCATATAAGCGAAACCCCACGTGACGTATAAGCTAAACCCCCTGATAACCTCAAGAGCGAAACCCTATGTCCTAATAAGCGAAACCTACTCTAACATATGTACTCATGAGCGAAATCCCAACATTAAATCCTATTTTGACTTTCAAGCTCCAATCTAACCTATTTTTACCTAAGACTTGATATAAACATAGTCAATAGACATTCCGTGCACCAACAAAAGCTAAGCCCTAGGTATGTTGGACCTTTTGAGATTATTAGAAGAATAGGACCTGTAGCCTATCAGCTACAACTGCCAGAGGAAATGACAGGAATACATGATGTATTTCATGTATGTGATCTCAAAAAGTGCTTAGTAGACGAATCATTAGTGATACCTCTTAAGGACATAGAGGTAAACGAGAAACTTAAGTTTATTGAGAAACCCGTTCAGATTGAAGGTAGAAAGATCAAGAATCTCAAACACAAGAGACTAGTTCTGGTCAAAGTGAAATGGGATTCCAAGAGAGGACCAGAATATACTTGGGAACTCGAATCAGAGATGCAGAGGAAATACCCACACCTATTCCAGTAGATCTCGAGGACGAGATCCAAAACAAGGTGGGGAGGATATAACAACCCTCCTAGAACCCTTCACGTGACCCTAAAACGTTCCTTACATACCCCGTATGTGAAAAACGAACCCGAAATACCTTTGTACTTGTGAAAATCAAGAAAAACGAATTTTGGGTATCGCTCGCGGGCCGCGACCAAGATCTCTTGGCCTGTCGCGGGGCGCGACTGGCCTTGTTTGTCGGTCAAGCAACACCGCCACGTGGCAGGTGACTCGGCATGGCTATATTGATGACTGGTCAAGGCTATAGTTGACACGCGGTCCCTCGCGGGCCGGAAGGCCTTCTTTGCCTTCCTCCCGGGGCGCGAGCCGCCATTGATCAGCCTATAAATAAAGCTCAACGAGCTCAGTTGCAACTCATTCAAATTCTGTTTTTCTCTGTCAATTTCTATATATTTAGAAATTCTACTCGGGCATAATACCCACTATAAAGCGAAGGTCTGCCTCATTGTAAGTATTATAACCCCGCGGTTACCCTACACGATCGACTTAGGGCTCCGTAACGCATGTTAGGGCTCTGTCCTACTCAGTTGTTGGAGTTCTGTCTCGTGTGTACACCCGATTGATTTAGGATTCTGTAATGCATGTCGGCTCTGCCCAACTCTGTCATTGGAATTTTGTCTCGAGTTGTACGGTTAATGTGATTTGGGTTATTTTACTAACACATGTGCATTGTTTAATTTTAATAGATAATAACCAGGAGAATCATCAGGAAGCTTTAGTATTACCTAAGTAAACAATGTGAGTACATCTGCGTTTTGCGATCTTTTTTATAAATCTTTTTGTGAGTCAAAATGTTTTACCAAAACCTCAAATGTTTTTAAATTGCACTTATCAGTAATTGAGTGTTTGTATTATACAATTACTCTCGGTATGTTGGGGTTTTGCATACATTACTTGTTACTACATTGTGAGTAGTAGCATGACTACAAGTCAGGATTGACAGTACCGTGGGTGGTAATTGAGTAGATATAAACAAATGTAATTGCGGATACCCTCAATTCTATGAAAGTATAAAATTGTTTTGATTAAATTGGGATGCACTCGCCAGTATTTCTTGCTGATAAAATGTTTTTAAAATGCGTTTTAGGTAACACAATGTGAAAGCCAATAGAAGCCAGTTGAAGAGAACTAAAGGCTTGGAAAAGTGGCTATAAAAGTTACCTAAATAAAAAGGAGTTTTTGTTTTCAAAAATTAGGGTTTACCCCTATAAATGTATTATCAAATGAACTTATGTTTTTATCCCAAAAAGTTATTATTATAAAAGTTTGGTGTTTTACTCTGATCAAAATATTACCAAACTACGGTCCTGATGTATTCCGCTGCCAAATTAATAAACACCGATACCACCCATCTGGATGCTCGCAGCACCCGCTCCCGGGGTAGGGGTCGGGGGCTGCGACACTATCAGTTAAACGAATTAGATGAATTGAGAAATCAAGCATACTCTAACTCCGAAATTTATAAGGAACGCATGAAAAATATACACGATAAAATAAGCAAACCTAAAGAATTTCGGAAGGGGGATCAAGTGCTATTGTTTAACTCGAGGCTTTGATAATTTCCCGGAAAACTTAAGTCAAGGTGGACGGGACCTTTTTCCATCACCCAAATCTTTCCACATGGAGTGGTAGAAATTAAACCTCCAAACGGAGAACCTTTCAAGGTAAACGGACAA
Organism: Helianthus annuus; assembly: GCF_002127325.2. Lineage (NCBI taxonomy): Eukaryota > Viridiplantae > Streptophyta > Magnoliopsida > Asterales > Asteraceae > Helianthus > Helianthus annuus. The sequence continues at coordinate 95,216,446 of NC_035441.2, forward strand.
AGAATTAAGCTTTGTCGAGGCTTCATTGAGGATGAGGAAGTTGAAATAGATCTTCAAGAGGTAGATACGTGATTGGGAAACGATCAAATGTTAATTGTAAATATGCATGTTTTTCTTTTTAATCATCTTGTAGGAGCAATTGGGAAGCATCATCCTTGAAGATTTGACGAGAAACAGCTAAGTACAAAAGGAACCATGGAAAAACGGTCACACATATGTGCACAATAAAAAAATAATGTTGGCACTCTGAACACGAGGTCGTGCCCACCTAACACGCCCATGTGCCCAAACGCCCAGATACATAAGGTTTAATAAAACACGGCACGGGGCCGTGGCTGACAAACAGACATACTATATAAGGCACTGTCTTCACTCTTTCAACACAAAACACGACCCGTTTCTCTGGAGACTCCGGTTCCTGGCCATTTTCTACCAGATTTCAACAATCGATCGCCCAAATCCGACTACAAGGGATTGCACCGCACAAGTTCCTCATGTTCAAATCCTCTGAACTTGAGTACCAAAATCGGTTTGAAATTCTACAAGCTAAGCATGAAGAGCCTCCGAGACAGGTCTGCTACGAAACACTTGAGAAAGTAGGGCAGCAGGAAAGATATGATGCTCTCGTCACTGGTCCTCTCCGCATCTTCTTAGAGACCCAGCTCTGATCAATCCATCAGTATAACATGGAGTTGTTGAGCACACTGACTATCAAAAAGACTGAGCCGGACCTCTATGATTCTAATGCAGAGCAATTCCGGTGTAGGGGTGAATGGTACAGCATATCTGTCGCCCAATTTGGTATTAACATTGGGCTTTATACCGAGGAGAATGCTGCTGAACCTGAATTCACTGAAGCTATCCGAGAACTACCAGACAACTTGAGGCAAACTGCATGGGCAACAATCGGAGATGGCCACTACAACCCGAGGTCCACAAAAAGCACCAAAATCAGGGACCCACTTATCCGCTACATCCATTGGGTCCTTAGCGGTGCTTTGTGCCAAAGGAAAGATAGCGGTGGGGTGGCGAACCTTCGCGAGCTTACTTGCCTTTATTGCCTCGTGACCTACCAGCCCATCAACGTCGCCCACGTGCTGTTGAGAAACATGGCCGCCAACGCCACTGTAGACACTCGCACACCCATCTTTTACGAAGGATGGATTGCCATGCTATTCAAAATCTAAATTAGGCGAACTCTGACCACATTTCACAAAGGTGTAGGTATAACAAAAGCTGATCTTGTGGCGTGCCGAAGTATGAATCTGATCATCGATTGCAACGACGGGTCTATGCGCTTTAAGTATGCAAGAGGCCTGGTTTAGAACCCAAATGACCCAGATGAGATCCTAGCAATCGCAGATATCCTGAATCGTCCTCGCTCCGGACCATTTCCGAGCTCCTCATCCTAAGGAGGGGGTGATTTTCCTAACCTCTATAATTTATATAATATCATGCAGGAAACCCTCCAAGTCTCAAAGAACGCCTACAGCTTGGGTCAAAGCTCAAATTACCGGATTGGAAGCATGGAACGCAACATCATCACCATGCAAAACGACATCACATACATCCGGGACAACATGGTGCTTCGAGGCGAGGAGGAGAAAGAGGAGGAGGGACATGATATGGATTCAGACTAGGTGGTGGTGGCATCAGGCGACGTGGTTGTCTTTCAGGTTATCTTTCCCTAACTTTTGAACTTACTAGCATTTCCTGGGCTGCGTCCCGTTGAACAATTTACTTTTTCGAACTATTTACTTTCCTGCATTTTATTTTCTTTTGTGATGTGGTGGTGAACAACTTGTAACTATGGTAATCTAGGTTGTACTATATTTGTGTTGTATTGTGTTGGATTGTGGTAGCATTGTAGCTCACATGTACCATCGGAGGGTTGGACACACTAAGCATAGTGGTCCCCAAGCCCGGAAAACAGAAACCAAACGACAAAACCTGAATTTTTACCTGAAACAGACAAGCGCCACCAGGCCGTGCTCACCAGACATGCCCCTGTGCCCAGTCCATTGATGCCAAAAATTTCTCCCCCGAAAGTGACATGGGCCGTGTCCACTAGGCATGACCCCATGCTCACTCCACTGTAAGTTTTCTGAAAAAACAATTTACTAGCACTTTGACCACAGGTCGTGTTCATCCGACATGCCCCCATGCCCGGTGCCCAGTAACTGTAAATTTTTGTTATTTTTACACATTCAATCAAAATAAATCCTATTTAGGACACATTGAGGGCAATGTGTAATTTAAGTGTGGGGAGGATGTTAAAACCTTGAATCGTATGTCGTAAAACCAAGCCTTACACAAAACTCGCTTTGGAAAAACCATTAATCACCCCAAACTTTTTCAAAATTTTTTATTTTTTCTTTTACTTATCTTGGTTTAGTTGGGTAAAATAAGTTCTAAAAATTATGTTTTTCCTAATTTACACCTGATAGCGTCGTGATAAAAAGAACCAACTAAGAAAATTATAGAAACAGGTATAACAATTCTTTGTAAATTTTGATTATATATACATGTTTACACTATAACCCCTTTTCCACAAAAGTGAGTTTTGAGCCTTTACCGAGCATATAAATACACATCTATACTAATTGCTCAATTTTCGTTTATTGTGTGAATAGCCCGTTTGGTTTTTGCAAATCTAGAACTTGCCAAAGAAATTCGTTCCAAGTCCTTACCGACACAAATCCAAGTAAGTAAATGACAGGGACATTAGGACTAAACACATTTTTTGTTTAAAACCTTTATTTTTTTTCTTTTCCAAAAACATTCGCCTAGATAAACCCTGTTGAGCCTTAAAACCTTTCATTTCTAAAACCGCAAAAACATATTTTTTTGCAAAAACAACCACCCATCACCCCAAAACCAATCTTTTTTATTTTTACACCCCTTATTTTTAGTAAATGCGACACTTTTGAAAATTATAAAAGAAGTGACTTTAATAAAAAAAATTCAGCTACTCAAATTAAATAAGCAAAAAAAAATGAGTGCTTATAAGTATGTAGCTTTTAACCGAGTCACAAGAAAATAAAATTTCAAAAGAAAAAACCGACATTTTACAATTTCAGCCACTTTCAATAAAACACACCTACCCGAGCCACAGCCTACCCTTTTAAAAGTCCTCTCGATACTTACAAGGATTAAAACGTCATAAAGGAGAAGGTTTGATTGCTTGTCAAGCCTATAGTAGGAGTAATTTCCAAACAGGGTACGAGCGACTTTGTTGGTGCATGCGTCTGTCGACTTCGTCTTGTATCGAGTCTTGTATTAAGAATGTTAGATCAGGGCACGTAGTTCGAGAAATAGGGTTTAGAGGTAATTCCGCTTGTAGAGGGTAATTCTGCTTGGATTGTGCATACATGTAATTCCGCACGGAATTAGATTCCACTTGGAATCTAATTTCGTTTGGAACATGCTTTAAGCGGAATTAGAATCCTATAAATACCCTTCAAGCGAAATCATTTGTAACCTTCGTGATTCCGGTACCGAAGTGCTACCGACACGTCGATTGATCTGTATTGCTATTATATCAATAAAACAAGACGTTTAAAAGTGAAACAAGCTGTTTTCTAAGTCTGTTTCATTGTTTCCGCCTCTGAAACAGACAAGAACTCTTCTGATTGACTCGTTTGGGTCACGCATCGATCCTACAAGTGGTATCAGAGCTCAGGAAGAAGAGTTCTTGACAAAACAGCCTTAAAATCTGTCTTCTACACCTTCTTTTCTAAATTGAACAAGTTTTCTCGGTCAAAATGGATTGAATTTTAAACATGTCATGCGCAATGGTGTTTTAATGAATCCTTGAGAAAATTGGACCTTAATTCAATCAAATAGTGTTAAAATCAGAAATTTTGCTTGAACTACAGATCGAAAAAGATGATGTCAGCATAATTCCGTACGAAATCACTGATTGATTTCAAACGAATTTACCTAATTTCGCTTGAAATTCAAAATTTCGCTTCTGAAGTGTAATTCCATTTGAAACCGTTCCACGCAAATTCACCTAATTCCGCACGGAATTAGTTTTAATTCCGTTTGAAAGAGTAATCTTGTTTGAAACTATCTAATTTCATACGAAATTACATTATTCCGCTTCAAAAAGTAATTTCGTGTGAAGTAATTCCGTGTGGAATTACTAATTCTGTTTGAGAGTTGCAATTCCGTTTGAATTTTCTAATCTCGTTTGAAGTTGTGTGTAGGTATTTCCGTTTGAAGAGTAATTACGTTTGGACTGATATTTCGTTTGAACTTGTAATTGTGTGAAAAATTCGCCGAAACATGGAAGATGAATTTTACAATGCGTTTGCAACACCAATTGCTCCTGTCACTGCTGCCGAGCCATTGTACAGTGAGAATGAAACAGGAACTTACCAAAGACCACCTAAGCTGATGTTCATTAAAGATTTCAAAGGATGGCAAAATCGATTTGAGAACTGGGTGCAGGCATATAAGTTTGACACATGGTGTGCTTTAAACAAAGACTACGAGAAACTGAAAAACAAGCGTGGGCTTGAAAAAGTTTTTTGTGATTTTTCAGAGAGTGATAAGTTGAAGTATACAAGTGAGAAAATGATGATTAGTCTTCTACAACAAGCAGTAAAGGAAGATATCTTTGTTTTGCTTCAACATGAGGGTACTGCTAGATCGATTTGGAATGTATTGATTCAAAAGTTCAAAGGAAGTGCAGATATGATTAAAACAGAAAGGCTTTACTTTAGAAATCATTTGATATGTTTGTAGCTTTCGAAGGTGAATCAACAAAAACGACCATCGACATATATTGTCATCTTGTTTGGGAAATGGGAAGATTGGATATAAAGAAAGATGATGAGGAGTGGGCTGATAAACTAGCTGAAGCGCTACCACAGCATAAGTGGGGAACTTATTTGATGATTGTGAAACACATGAAGAAGTCTGAGAATATGAATTTGGCACAGTTCATTCAGAAAATTGAGGATCATGAATTGGATATTCAGAAAACTACTATCATGACGAATCCAAATGCTCAATAAGATGTCAGTTTGTATTATAGGGCAAATAAATTTGAGGCTACTTCAAGTCCTAAGATTCAAACTGGTTTCAAGTGCTGATAGTTCGTCTGGAATAAAGGGTAGTAATGTGACTCAAAGTGATGGAAAGTTGTCTTTGTATTCAAGTTTTGATCCGAATTTTACAGCTTCAAGTTCTCAGTCAAAAACCTCAACAAATTTCAACGGTCAAAATTTGCAATGCAATGTCACTTTGAATTTTCAAAATGGTCACAATCTTTCTCCAGAAGTTGCAAAACAACATATGGCATCACTTGCTACTATGTTAGAGTCATATGAAAGTCTGATTGCAGGAAGAATTGGAAATCCTATACTTACCAAAGAGGATTATGACCACATTGATGCAGAAGAGCTTGATTTGATGGATATCAAGTGGTGTTTAGCCAGTGCATTTAGAAGGGAAGAAAAGTTTACACAAGTTACTGGTAGAGATATCTTCGTGATGTTGTTAAATCTCCAATAGGATTTGATAAATCAAAAGTTACGTGTTTCCGGTGCAGAGAAAAAGGGCATTTTAAGCGAGAATGTAACAATGAATCCGGAAGACAAGATCAGAGTGAAAAGAACAATTATTATCAAAAGTCAACTTATCATCAACTTGTTCAACATCCACAAACTGCACATGCTCGGGCCATTGATGATGGAAAAAAAGAAAGTGATCGAAGATGAAAATAAGAAAGCTTATTTTGGTATCATTGATCAAGAAGATGAGAAAATGGCTGCAGGTTTTAGCTGGGATAAATACGTTCAAGAAAATCCACACTTAAGCTCAGCTTTTGTTGCTCGAATCTTGAAGGAAACATCTGTCAAATCTAAACCGAAAAGAATACCGATTTTTCCAGAATTGGGAGTTGATGCAGATACCGATGATGAAGAAGAATATATTGAAAAAGCTAGGAGATGTTTAGATACTGATAGTTTTAATTTGTTTTTTTGCAGAAAAGATCGAGATGCTGAAAGAAAAAAGAGCTGCTCGATTGAAAATAGAATGGGAAGAGACAGAAGCAAGAAAAGCTGCAGAAGAAAAAGCAAAAGTAGAAGCTGAGAAAGCAGAAGTTGAAGAAAGTTCAACAAAGGAAGCCGAGGAACAGAAAGTTGAAATAGAATCTGAAGAACCAGTGGTTGAAAAGATTATAGAGAAAATTGTTGAAGTTGAGAAAATCGTCGAGGTTGAGAAGATAATTGAAAAATTGGTTGAAGTTGAAAAACCATGTTTGAAGTGTTTAGAATCTTGCAAAGCTTGTGAGGAGAAAGATAAGAAGATTGCTGAATTAGAGAAGATTAAAGAAGAATTACCGTCTGATGTGAAGTATGTGAAAGAATCATATGATGTGCTGAACAAAACAGTTGATAGTCTGAAAAAGACAAATTCAGAAATTGAAAATGCAATGACAAAAATGAACTCAACATTAATGATGAAGCAGAAGGTCATCAATGAGTATATTGAAGACTGTGCTAAGCTGAAGCAGGATTTAGAACTTGAGAAGATTGAGAGTGAAAGGATTAAACGATTGTTGTAGAGTTATACAACATGTGATTATTTGATTGATCGTGTGTATCCTACTGTTGCAGGTCTTGAAGCATCCAAGGAGGAAAAGACTGAAGATACTGATACTGGTAAGAAACAAAGTGTCAAGTATAACAGATGTCCGCCCCCGATCTATGAAAGTTATTCTCCCAGAAAGCCAAATGAGGAACGTGTAAATAAGGCTCTCAACATCAAGTTAAAGTCTGAAATCATTGATGAATTACCAGACAATATTGATGTCACATTCACAACGTCTGACACTGATCATGAGTCTGAGTTGTTAAAGAAAGTGGTCGATCAGGTGTTGGATACGGATGAAGAGTCAAAACCGGAGTCTAAGTCTGAAAGTTCGAGTTCGTCAGAAAAGAGTCCAAGTTCACTGGTTAAAAGGGTTTATAATAAAGAATTCTTGTTATCAAAATCTAATTTGAAAAATGGATCAATCAAAGTGGCTTATATTTTGAATGATTCAGACAAATTATATTCTGATATAGAATTTCCAATAAGAAGTGTCAAAACGGAAATGATCAAACAGGTTTTCAAATTAATAGAAATTAATATTTCTGAAATAAAAGATTTAAATCTTGATGGAAAACCTAATAAGTACACTTCTTCAAGAATTCAACAAAGAGTAAACAGGAAAATGGGTTACGGTTGTGGTTATGGTTTTCAAAAGAAACCAAACCATAACAGTAATTTCAAAAAGAAAGGTATGGGTTTTAGTTCTTCAGAAAATTTTAAAAATGAGAAAAATTATAAATCAAAAACAAAATTTGTTGCAGGAGGAAGTTTTGATGGAGCAGAAGAAACCATTCTGGAAACAGTCAAACCAAGAGTTTCTTGCTGAAGTGAAGAAGAATGTGAAGAAATTTGCTCCAAGAATTGACAGAAGAAGCTGTTTTAAGTGTCAAAAAGCTGGACACATTGCTTGGAACTGCCAAGAGTCTACTTATTCAAAACAGGAAGTTTCTTCTAATTCTGAAATGAGAAGAAAACATGTTGACAAATCTGAACAATTAAGAGAAAAAGTTAAAATGTTTGATAAATCGACTTTGGAAGTTGGTGAAACTTCAAAACGTTTTTACAAGAGAAAAGCCGATGAAAACAAACAAAAATGGGTTGTTAAAATTGATTCAAGTTCGGACAATGAATCTGATTCCATAAAATCAGAGGAGTCATTTGTTGAGAAGAAGAAAGAGAATTCCGTTCCAGAGGTGAACGATGAAAATTTTCCTAAACTGTCAAAGGAAAATTTGAAGTTGAAAGTGGGTAAAACTGAGATTTCAGATCAATTCTTTGCTGGTAAGAAAGAATTTGATGCTGAAAAGGTGTTTAATGGAAAAGTAAAACATATTTTCGGGAAAATGGTTGATGGAAAAGTAAAGGGTGCAAAAGAATTTTACAAATCAAAATGTTGGTGGGATAGATGTGTACCAAAATCTCCCAAGGCTGGTCAGGCTTGGGGGAAAATATTTCCTAACTGAAATCCTGACTTGCCGGAGCTCCCAGGTTGGTAAGAGTGGAGTAGGATCGGCATCATTCTTTGTAACAAGTCTGATTGTGCATACCTACAACTGGTAATTGGTTTGACCAACAAGTGGTAAATCAAGGACATTTAGTTGTACTTGATTTTCTACAAATGGTATGTTTGGTTGGTGAATTTACAAAAGGTTGAAAACAATGTGATGAAATGAACCCCTAACCTACAAGTGGTAAAATCGACTAAACTTATTTTTCGGAAAAACCATTTTGATTAAAACAAACTTAAGTGTTTTGAAATTATAATGGGAAAATAGTTTGTTGAGAGGGGGAGTTCTGATTGTTTATGCCGAGTGAATGGCGAATTGAAGCGATTTTCAACAGTTGTCAGTTTAATTGTACAGTTTGTTTTCAAGTTTCTTTAAATGTTTTTGAATTTTAGGGGGAGTAAGAAATTTCAGAAAATCCAAAAACATTAGAAAATTTGAAAAAGCCGAAAACATGATAAAACAAAAACGAGTTTTGTTGAGAAAAGAGGAAATGATAGTACATTAGTGGACTATCACAACACGCTAAAGAATTGTAAAGTCAAAAAATGTGATAAACAATCTAACTGCGGATGTGTCAGTAGGTTTTTATACATTTAATAGGTTGTTTCCGAGATATAAACATAAATTAAGATACTTGCTTATCTCGTGGGGAACATCTCTCGGATATATGGGTAACCCCCGAAATCTTGTTTGAAAGGTCCCTCTTTCTGAGATACTAGGTCTTTATACTCAGTGATATCTGGGGTATTATCCCGGGACTTCTGATTTTGTGGAAGCAATGGCCTAGTCCCCGTATAATACTTTCTGCTTGGTTGAAATATAGCGTTGCCCTCAGTACAAAAATGATGAGACATTGAAAAATGCTAATCATGTGCTGTTGAAGAAAAGATTCTCTAAAGGGAACACACCAAAAGACGTGCCGTCATCTCTTTGCTGAACAGAATTTCTGACCTGAGCTCTCATGGTTTCGCATTTAACCCTTTTATAGATATCATCTAGGTATACTCACCTGTAAGACTGAATATTGGGATCTGGATACGGGAGTATATTCTGAAGTGGGACACGCGAATAAGTTTTTGTGTTTAAAACATTAATCTCGTATCTTGGAACAATTGAACTATGTGTGGAAATTTAAGTGGACCAATATACTGACAATCTAAGTGAATTGTTTAGAACTTAAAATGTTTAAAGCTTAACAGTGTTAGTGATTTGTCTCATTAACTGATATGATCCTCTTACACAAACTCACAAAAATAGTGTCTGTAAATATTTCTTTGCTGCATTTCATCTATTCAAAAATCAAAAAAAGAGGTTCAGTGTGTTTTAGCATAAAGTTTTGAAAATTCAAAAAGATTTTCGACAACTGGTGATGAATAGCTGATATTCAAAATTTCAAGTGCTAAACATGACGAACAGGTTTGGGAAAAAGGGTGTTTGAAAAAGTTGTTTTCATAACAAGTGGTTTATCAGAGGGTAAAATTGTAAAATATTTCAGATTGATACATGCAAAAGTTTAAAATTGTTAAATTTGTAAGTCTTATTATGATGTAGAGGATGTGCAGGATAGCCTGGTTTCTGAGCAGAGTGAGTGCTAGGTCACGATCCTGATTTTGTGAAATTCAGACTACGATCCCAGCACAACTTGAGGGGGAGTCTGTTAAAAAGAAGAGTCTGAAGATGCAAGAGCTAGAAGTTTGATTCTGAAGATACAAGAGAGTGTTAGAGCATCACCCGAGGGGGAGATTAGTTGAAGAGAGAAGAAAAGTGAAAGATTGAAGCCCAAAGACTGATCAAGGCTGAAGACGTTGAAGACTCGACACTGAAGACTCTTCAACATTTGAGGGGGAGTCTGTTGGTGCATGCGTCTGTCGACTTCATCTTGTATCGAGTCTTGTATTAAGAATGTTAGATCAGGGCACGTAGTTCGAGAAATAGGGTTTAGAGGTAATTCCGCTTGTAGAGGGTAATTCCGCTTGGATTGTGCATACATGTAATTCCGCACGGAATTAGATTCCGCTTGGAATCTAATTTCGTTTGGAACATGCTTCAAGCGGAATTAGAATCCTATAAATACCCTTCAAGCGAAATCATTTGTAACCTTCGTGATTCCGGTACCGAAGTGTTGCCGACGCGTCGATTGATCTATATTGCTGTTATATCAATAAAACAAGACGTTTAAAAGTGAAACAAGCTGTTTTCTAAGTCTGTTTCATTGTTTCCGCCTCTGAAACAGACAAGAACTCTTCTGATTGACTCGTTTGGGTCACGCATCGATCCTACAGACTTCACTTATACATCTTCGGTAGAGTGTTGAGTGATTAGTTGTGTGGTGTGTGAACTTGTATATAATTAAAAAGAATTTTATAAAGGCATGTTATGCCCAAAAAAACGAATAAGTTTTCTTAAATTGTGTTATAAATAAATCATGATGAATTAGACTGTAAATAAAATAAAAAATAAATAAATTTAGAACTTGGATTCCCGACACTCTAAAGATAAGTCCAAAACCTTCTCTTCTACCTATTCCGTTTGGGTGTGTAAGCCACATTTTAGAGTTTTGCTTGAGGACAATCAAAGATTCAAGTGTGGGGGTATTTCATGTGCGTAAAATACAACATGTAAATTATATCAATTACGACGTATAATCAACCCTTTTTCGGTACTAATGTTGGAAAAAGCTTGTTTCTTTGTTCCTTTTTAATTTGCAGGGTCAAAAGAGCTTAAACGCGCGAAAGGAGCAAAATAACAGCAAAAACCAACATAAAATCCAATGAAGGAGGATTGACACAACTCGCTAAGCCCGCATCCACCTCCAAACCAAGGAAATAACAAGATCAGAAGCTTTGGCACGGGGCTGTGCCCACTAGGCATGGGCCGTGCCCAGTGAAAATTCTCTGCAGAAGAAAAAGACAACAAAAGATAAATCAGAAGCTCAACACGGGGCCAATGTAAGGCAACACGGGGCATGGTCAACTCTAAGATTTGTAGAATCTGAGATAGTACAACAAGTACATTGGCCACGGGCCATGCCTTTGACACACGGGGTCGTGTTAGTACGAAGTCTGACACTGCAATTAATGAAGAAGAGAGAGATTGAATGCCACGGGGCCGTGCCAGGCGGGCACGGACCTTGTTGGACGTCTGATTTCAGCTATAAATAGGGGTGCTTGGCTTTATTCCAATTCATCCCTTGGAAAACCACATCTCTCACACTTGCCTCCACTCCACCACCACTACAACACCATCATCCACCACCATCATCCATCTTCCAGCATTTAGAGTGTGTAGTAGTCTCGGGATCCAAGATCGATCGTAAGAGTTCTTGTCAAAGAAAGGCCATGCTTGGCTAAACTCTTACATCACTTGGTGAAGACAAATCTTTTGTGTATTACCTTTTGATTTCCAATCTTTGGCTCCTTTTTATTCGGGTATGTATTGGTGACTTTAATAATGAGTTTTTTATATTGAAGGCGAATTTATCTAACCATTCTTCATATGTTGTTGATTCATATATTCGTGTCTTTACGGTCTATGTAAAGCGCGTTAACTACATGGAAGGGAGTTAGAAGGGTGGTTGGGTAATTCTATGTGTTGTTCAGTGTATAGATCCCGCGAGAACCTGGTTCAAGCTTAGTACTACTTCACGGTTTGGGCGGTACTGTTCGCCCCATAAGAAAGTAGGAAACCGCTTGAATCCCTTTTCTATAAACTACTATTAAAACTTTAAACCAACCTTGCGAGGACTATATCCCTGCTGACTCAGACCAAAGGGTTGAGGGTAACGCTGCCTGGAAGGGGGCCTACCACTTTTTGCATTAATAACATACATAATTATCTTTCAATAATCCGACCTTGTAGGACTGTATCCCTGCTGACTCAGACCAATAGGTTGAGGGTAACGCTGCCTCGAAGGGGGCCTACTACTATAACTTAAAGATAATCTCCTAAAATGACCAAAGTGCGGAAATCATTGAAAGGATACATAAAAGGGGAGTTGGAACCAAGTGATTGTGACACTCGGCTTTTCAGGCCATACCGTACAATTGTAACACGTGTTGTGAATAGATAAAAGGCCATATTTGACTGATTATGATGTTTATACGTGAAATTTAATGAGTTGGTAAATTTAAACTTTGGTAAAAATTATGTTGGCAACGGTAAGATAAACGCTTATCGCGTAACGATTAAAATGCGAAACGAACGTCGGTGACCACCCGATCAGTGTTAAAATCCTAAAAATCGTTTATTATGATTAGAATAATAATATTAATCATATCCGTGTGGAAAAATAATTTAAAACGCTAAGAAACTCTATTTTTCGAGTTTAAGCGCGTACCGCGCGATGTAGCGCGTATACCGACAAAATACTGTCAACACAGCCTGTCAAGGCAACTGATAATCATTTTAGTAATAATTTGATGATTTTATCACTTTAGAATGATAAAAATAAATAAAAACGTATAAATCCTTATTTTTGCGATTTTAAGCGCATACCGCGCAGCACAGCGCGCATACTGCCAAATACCGGCAACGTAGCTAGTCCAGGCAAACAAAATATTGTTCAATAATATTTTGGTGAGTTTATTTTTATAGGGTGTTAAAAATAATTCAAAACGCACTAAAACGGGATTAAAACGCTAGATAAAATACCTGGTATCTAGTAAAATACCCGTCTTTAGCCAATAAATCATATATATATATATATATATGTATATATATCGTGTGGTTGTGTGTGTAATATGAGAGATGGCAGCCATGCACCTTGCTTATCTCTCTCTCTCCTCCCATTATTGGGTAAAAAGGAGGTGGATGATGATGATGCCACCCCAATTCCTTACAAATTCCATTATCTTTCATTTTTTTTTCCAAGAAATGCACATTTTGAACTTCACAACTCTCTCTCTCTCTCTCAAGAATTCAGCCGAACACCCCTCTTACCCCTTCATATTTTCGAAATTTTGATGATCTTGTAAGTATCAACTTAAATCCAAGGTGTTTCTAAGCTAGTTTGATGATCCAAAGGTGCTTTCTTGGTGAAACAAGCTTTCAAACATCAAAAATCATGTCAAAACCCACTTGAATCTTGAAGGTATAAAAACCAATCTTTTAAAAATGTTCTTGATTATTTTATGGAGAAGAAGATAGTAAAAATTTCTCTTGTTCTTGACTTTACTCACAAACTTAAAATCTAAAAACAAATGGGTTTTTGAATAAAACAAAAATGGAAGTGTATGTGTGTGTGCATGTGGCCGTAAGTATATATACATGTGTGTATGAGATTGGGTTTTGATTTTGATTGTTATATGTTTGATTGATTCTTGGAAGTTAATGCATGAATGATTTGAAAAGGGCTTTTATGATTTGAAATGGGTTCATGAATATGTGAAAGGTAAATTTTTGGATCATGTGTGTATACATATATATGGCCGTATATGTATGTGTATATATATGCATGCATGTGAAATTTTGTTGATTAAATCTTAAATGTGTAAGAATATATATATATATATATATATATATATATATATATATATATATATATATATATATATATATATATATATATATATATATATATATATGTCTTCCATTTATGATGAAATGATGATTATATGAAGATGATGATTCTTGAGTGTTGAACATGAGTTAAATGCAAGATAGATATAAGTTAGTTCATGCATGACTGATGATGATGTGAATTGAATGCATTAGATGCATTTACTTGAACATGCATGATGATTTGTGATCATGAAATGATGATTTAGATATGATTTGATAAAAATGAGTTTTGATCAGAAAATAAACACTAAAAATATGAGTATTTGAAGTGTTAAAATGATATAAAACTTTGTCATAAAGTTTACTAGCTTTGCATGTTATACATGAGGCTTAGAAACTTGTAAAATAGATTAAATAATGTGATTTGAGAATGATTTAGTAAAAGTCAGTTATGAGCATATTATAAACACTAAAATAAAGTTATTTTAAAGTATTTAGTGATTTATAACTTTGACATCATGTTTTCTAGCTTTGCATGTTGTACTTGGTGCTTTAAAAGTTGTAAAATACGTGAAATCACATGATTTATGTGACTTACAAAAAAACTGCACTAATCTGATTATAACCACTATTTTAATCATTAAATAACATGTATTGTGTTAAAATATCAAGTCGTTTCGTGTTGGGATGATTATAGTAACGTTTAACGCAAAACTATGCGTTAAAACGGTCAAAAATCGGCTTTTCGAGTGATTTTTATAAAACTGAATTAGATCAGTAAGTAAACTGATATTTTTAGTTTACAAATAAGTATTTTAACTAATTTTAAGTTTACTTGGTTTTTGGTTAGTCATACGTGACTTCCGACGCCCGAAAACGTTACCGAATCGCTAAAATACGCATTTTTCGATGAACACTGGTATGGGTAAATTTTGAGTGAACCTTATGTGATAAAATGTGTTAAGTATTTTAAACATGTAAATGTGATAATATGTTAAGTGTTAATTTGATTGTGGGAAATTTAGACTATGCATGTATGCATGTACGTTTTGTGCGGTAGAAACGGTAAAATTGCGTTAAATGTGTAACTTGTTTGTCGAGCATGAAATTTGGTACATATGAGATGTTTAATGTATATTTGCTCTAAAAGTGACAAAATAGATAAGTTAACAAGATTTCGCGTGTTTCGGTGTTAAATTATGCGAACGTTTATGTATATATATTATGACGCGCAAATTGTAGATATATTGCGTATAAACGGGAGTGTTAACGGATTTACACAATATTGGTCACCAATAAAATCGTTCAAGTTGCAAAATCATATATATATATATATATATATATATATATATATATATATATATATTAACGTGCCAACATAATAAAAAATAATAACTTTTCGAGAAAATCTCAAAATATGTGATAATTTTAAGAAACTGAGAAACTTAGGATTTTTGTGTTATGCGTATTGATTTAAAATCGTTCCTATATATATATATATATATATATATATATATATATATATATATATATATAATAGGACGTGTAGAAATCAATCTCTGGGATTGCGATATTTAAAATACGCACCCAAAGTGGAGTGTCACTAAACCCCTCTTTTTACTGTTTTGTATATATTTTGGGGGTATAACACGTCGTTAAAAGGGTTTAATAATGTTTTCAAAATAAAACATACCTTTTAATATAAAATATATATTTTTGTTGAAAATATATGAGATTTGATAAGTTATACGTTTCGAAGTAAAACGTTTTTGATGACTGAATATTGTATGTACGGTATTTCTTAAGTGAAACGAGACCGTACAGTTGGGGATGAATTCTTGACTGGGTCTCATATGATGGAGAATAAGGGGAGTTCGTACAACGTCGTGTATTAGATTGTCATATTAGTAGGATATATATATTGTACGTGAGACAGATATCATATTGTTCTCAAAGAGAGAACCCTGCGCCCATGATGTCGTTTGATCAGTTAAGTATTGTACGCGATGAATTGTTGGTAGATCTATCGGGTTGACAACCCCGTCGTGACCGGTCGCCCCGTGTCAATGTCAAACAACGAATTAATATGTTGTTTATTGTCTAGCTTTGATTATCCCTGCATGGTTAATATATAGTTCATTTCGTCTAGCTAACATACGAGTCTGAAAATTGACGCTATATTTTAATATACAAAACCTGGGCAATATATATTATAGTTGTCGGATCGATGAACCGGCGGAAGGCCCATGGAATTTTTAATAAGAAAGAAAAATGAAATTTCTAAGAATTAATGGATGTTTTTAAATAAACACTTAAACAGAAAGTTTTCCTCGGAATAAAATTTGTTAGTAAACGAATAAGTGAACTCACCTTCCTTTGTGTTGACACTTGATTTTTAACGTGTTCTACATGTACTTGAGTTCGGCTTCAGGAATTATGGCATATCTTGTGATTGATGATGCATGTTTTGTTACTTAATAATGTTGGACTAACTTTTAAAACTTTTGGGACGAATGTAATAAGATCCATGAGGATCATAAACAACTTAACTATGTCATGGTTGTATCGTGTCTTAAAACGTAATGTTTAAATAACTTACATTTAAAACATACTAAAATGTCCAACAATTAAATGCATTGATCGATAAGATATAAATGGGCACCAACTTCCGTCTCCACTACCTTATATATTCCGCTGCGACGTTTTTGGGGTGTGACAAAAGTTGGTATCAGAGCCATTGGTTGTTAGCGAACTAGATGTTTTCGGAGGAAAACACTAGACTTCAACCTTGGAATTTTGAGATTTAAAGCCAAAAATTCTTGAAGCCAAGAATTTCTGAATAGACATAGAAAAATTTTATCATGTATGAAAACTCTTATGTGTTTATGTGCATACGTGATTTTCTATTTACTTAGGCCTTTTGTGTTACTATTCATATTAATCACACTTGTACGGTTACGATATGTCATGTCTCGGTCTATAGAGCTATCAGTAGTCCTGCTCACTGATACTGTCGAGCCTACACATGAGATTCTTTCGCCTGTCGTTACAGAATCATTTGTTCTGCTATTCGTGTCACGTGTTTTGCTACACCTCTTTTAGTCTGCACTAGTCGTAGGAAGAGGACTCGACCCGTTAGAGAGATCGCATCGACCTCGAGAGCTAAGACAGCGTCTGCTTTGAAGAAGCAGAAGGAGATTTGGGTCAATCGCTCTCACTGTGATCGTCAGTTCACCACGTTACTCGGAGACTTAGGGAACAGATGGACTGGTATGATGAGCTAGAAGAGCTTGTTAGGAAGATGTTGGACTTCCAGGGATTGAAGTGTTAGTTGTTGGTTGTTTCTATTGTTTGTTTTGTATGTCTCATTTGATGAACCCTATTTATGGCTTGCATGACAAAATTTCAGATATTTAGGAGGAAATTTCATATAGACTTGTTGCGGGTGTTGATGTAGACATGCCGAATTTTGATTAGTCTTCGTACTAAAAACAAGCTTTGTAATTTCTGGTATAAATAACGAATGGGTTTCTTTTGGTATAAGAATTGTTCTCATTAATATATGGATATTACACATGCGCAATGTTTGGTCCACTACCATTTAATGATTGAATTATTTTTTGGCTATCGTCTTATGTGATTATTATTGTTGTAAATGATAGAAACGACGAAATGCCGCCAAAAGCGAGACAAGGTTCTGGACTACCTATTACCCCAAAAGAGTTGGCACAACTCATAGCCCAACACGTTAATACTGCCATGGAACAGCGCGATGCTAACCAAAATAATGGCCAGGAACGTGGACGTGATGCTCATGGGCATGGTTTTGGTTGGACGCAGATCGAAAACCCTTCAGGTGATGTAATGATCGGAAAGTTTTAGTAGTTCCTGTGTTATGATATAATCGGAGTGTAATTCTGATTTTTTATTAACTTTGTGAACAGTACATAGATGTACACATAAAACAATCCAGGGTTGTAACCCAAGATCATTCACTGGTACCCTATGTAATGACATGGCAACGGTATGCGTGATGTCGAGCCGTCACAGCGGATCGACCATTCAAATAATTCTGTATTCCGAGCCTAGATCCGGGGATTCGTGAGAGCGAAATTTTGAGAGTTTGAGAAAAGATACCGATGAGAAGCGTGGTGAGGAACGCAGATTGGAGGAAGCGTGTGTAGCTAACCCTAGAGAGTCGGGAAAGGATAATGACAGGGATGGCAGGAGTGGTCTTGAGAGGAAGACTCACGAGGATGAGCGGAGAAAGTGCGCCAGATGTGGTCGGACTGGACATGTGACCCCCAAGTGTTATGCTAGGAGTACAATAGATTGAGTTACGCTCGAGGGATGATACAAGTGTGGTGAGCAAGGACATTTCGAGAGAGATTGTCTGAAAATAAAGGGTCAGGATGCCAGGGGTAGAGCGTTCGAGCTAAACGCTGGGAAAGCACGAGACGATCTTGCTGTTGTTATCGGTATGTTTCGAATCAAAGACCAATCTATGTTCATACTTTTAATACCAAAGCTGACTTGAGTTTTGTTCGAGAAACTTTGAACCATTATTGTGTTCACCTACAAGTAAGCTGAGTATAAAGTGCCCGATAGAACTAGCAATTGGTAAGTTGATGGAAACTAGTGAGGTCGTTTACGGTTGTAATATTTAGTTAGGTGATTGTAGTTCTAGTGTTGGTTTATTTTCCAGTAGAGCTGGGGAGCTTTGACAAAGATGCAAGAATGGATTGATTTTCCGAGGATGAAGTGGGGACTATCGCTTGAAGAAGCTAGCTGGAAAATCTCATCCTGAAGATGGTAGAGAGGTGATAGTTGTTCACGAAGGCCGACCGAGTCGAGTGTCGAGTTTCGAGTGTTGATGGTTGAGAGTTGTCAGTATCGTAAGGATGCTCAAGTAGTTGCAAAAGGGGCTATCATGTGTTCTTAGTTAACGTGGTGGATACGAAAGCCGAACGTAGGAATACCGGAGAGATTCCTATTATTCGCAATTATCCAGAAGTTCTCCTAAAAAGACTTACATGGATTTCCCCCTGCGAGACAGATCGAATTTCGAACTGATCTAGCACCCGGTGCTGCACCCGTTTGCACAATCTCCTTGTAGATTAAGCACCGTTTGGGATATTATCAGTTGAAGGTTGCTGACGAAGATATGCTGAGGACTGCTTTTCAAACGTGATATGGCCATTACGAGTTATTAGTCATGCCTTTTGACTAAATTAATGCGCCATTTATATTGATTGTGGGAAATTTAGACTATGCATGTATGCATGTACGTTTTGTGCGGTAGAAACGGTAAAATTGCGTTAAATGTGTAACTTGTTTGTCGAGCATGAAATTTGGTACATATGAGATGTTTTATGTATATTTGCTCTAAAAATGACAAAATAGATAAGTTAACAAGATTTCACGTGTTTCGGTGTTAAATTATGTGAACGTTTATGTATATATATCACGACGCGCAAATTGTAGATATATTGCGTATAAACGGGAGTGTTAACGGATTTACACAATATTAGTCACCAATAAAATCGTTCAAGTCGTAAATTCATATATATATATATATATATATATGGACTCATATATATATTAACGTGCCAACATAATAAAAAACGATAACTTTTCGAGAAAATCTCAAAGTTATGTGATAATTCTAAAAAATGGAGAAACTTAGGATTTTTGTGTTATATGTACTGATTTAAAATCGTTCCTATATATATACGCACCCAAAGGTGAGTGTCACTAAACCCCTCTTTTTACTGTTTTGTATATATTTTGGGGGTAGAACACGTCGTTAAAAGGGTTTAATAATGTTTTCAAAATTAAACATACATTTTAATATAAAATATATATTTTTTGTTGAAAATATATGAGATTTGATAAGTTATACATTTCGAAGTAAAACGTTTTTGATGAATAAATATTGTATGTACGGTATTTCTTAAGTGAAACGAGACCGTACAGTTGGGGACGAATTCTTGACTGGGTCTCATATGATGGAGAATAAGGGGAATTCGTACAACGTCATGTATTAAATTTTCATATTAGTAGGATATATATATTGTACGTGAGACAGACATCATATTGTTCTCAAAGAGAGAACCCTGTGCCCATGATGTCGTTTAATCAGTTAAGTATTGTACGCGATGAATTGTTGGTAGATCTATCGGGTTGAAAACCCCGTCATGACCGGTCGCCCCGTGTCAATGTCAAACGACGAATTAATATTCTGCTTATTGTCTAGCTTTGATTATCCCTACATGGTTAATATATAGTTCGTATCGTCTAGCTAACATACGAATCTGAAAATTGACTCTATAATTTAATATACAAAACCTGGGCAATATATATTACAATTGTCGGATCGATGAACCGGCGGAAGGCCCATGGAATTTTTAGTAAGAAAGAAAATGGACTTTCTAAGAATTAAATGGATGTTTTTAAATAAACACTTAAACAGAAAGTTTTCCTCGGAATAAAATCTGTTAGTAAACGAATAAGTGAACTCACCTTCCTTTGTGTTGACACTTGATTTTTAACGTGTTCTACAGGTACTTGAGTTCGATTTCGAGAATTATGGCATATCTTGTGATTGTTGATGCATGTTTTGTTACTTAATAATGTTGGACTAACTTTTAAAACTTCTGGGACGAATGTAATAAGATCCATGAGGATTATAAACAACTTAACTATGTCATGGTTGTATCGTATCTTAAAACGTAATGTTTAAATAACTTACATTTAAAACATACTAAAATGTCCAACAATTAAATGCATCGATTGACAAGATATAAATGGGCACCAACTTCCGTCTCCACTACGTTATATATTCCGCTGCGACGTTTTTGGGGTGTGACAGTGATTCCTTCTTGTCTATTTGTTTTCCTTTTATTTTATTTTTGCTTTTTAGTTTGTCTTTTTATAACTTTAAAACCTTTTTATCAAAGTTTGGTTAGATTAGACGTTAATGATAAGCCAATATTAAAAGCTCTTGTGTCCTTGGACGACCTCGGTATCTTGCCATCACTATACTGCGTTCGCGATGGGTGCACTTTCCCTAACGTGTGTGTAGAGTGATAGTAGTATATCGTGTTTTATAAATTTAAAACTTGAATTTGCGAGTAAAAAGAGCTAAAATATAACCACACGCACGCACGTCAATACCTTGATCGCGGGGGTATGTCCTGAAGTGGGACACGCTAGTACAGCAGTATCATATTACCTTAATCGTATCACAAGATAATGGAACTTGAAATGTTCATGCGTTTTGTTTATGTGGATAAACAATACTAGTAATCGTCCTGACTGCTTTTCAAAAAAAATATATAAAGATTTATCTAATAATGTGAAAACAGTTTGATTTTTCTGATATGATCTTCTTACCAGTGATTCCCACAAAAACATAGTGTTTATTTCGTTGTTAATTTTATTTTGGGCTATTTATTTGCTTTAAGAAAATATAAAAATCAAAAAAGATTTTCCTTTTTCTTTGAAATTCTTAACGTACGGAAAATGGTTTTTTATGGAGGAATTGTTACCGATAGGGGGAGATGTTAGAAGATGAGTTCCAACTTTTAAAACCTTGCAAGTTCTAGTGTGTTGAACAAAATTTTTGAGCGTTGGTGTTGAGTTGAAAATTGCTTAATCTGTGATACAGTTTTCACACCTCTTGATTAATAATAATTTGTTTAACTTTGTTGAAAATTTTTTATGGTTTCTCGAGATGTTTGTTTATAGTACACAGATTGATGCAATGTGTTGCTGAGAAGTTGATGTGAAGAGATTAGGAGTTTGTTGCTGCTTGGTATAATCCTCCTTCTACAATGCAGAACGGAAGATATGCAGACATACTTGGATTGTTGACTCAGAACTTGGAAGATTTGGTGATTGGATGCATCAGCTTAGGGGGAGTCTATTGCTGACAGAATTCTTGTTGAAGCTGAAGTTGTCCAAAGACCAAAGTTTGCGACATTTTGAAGAATAAGTTTACCTTTGCAAGCTATTGTCAACGGGGAGTTTGTTGGTGCATGTTATGTGACAACAACTTTGTGTTGGTCTTTCGATATCTTGAACAACACTTGGTTTTGAGGAATTGAAGACAATGAAGGAATTCCGAATTTGCTAGTTAAGACTAGTCTGAGTTTATGAAGCCTCTAAAGAGAATTCCAAATTTGTGAAGCTACATGTGGATTCCGAGTTTGTGGACTATAATTCTTGGTCCGACTTTGTGCTTTATGCATATTCCGAGTTTGTTAGTTTAGTATATATTCCGAGTTTAGTCTTTATATGCAATTCCGAATTTGTGTTATATGTAATATGGGCCTAGCCAAGTATGCATGTCTGTGTGTATATAAACAGTTCATGTATTAGGGTTTAGGTTAGACCCTCTGAGAGAAGTTACAGAGAGTTTTTGAGAGAAAACATTGAGTATTTGTTGTGAGTTCTTGTGATCTTAAGTGATTGTAAACGTTGAGTTTGACAATCATAGAAGATTAGTTTGAAGTATTTTGTGTGTTCTTCATCGTTACTTTTTTCTATGTTCGTTGATCTATGAAGGGGATTCTGCACCCTTGATTGATTGTCAATCTCGTATTGATCCACGTGTGATAGGGACCTGTTTTGGTCAAAAATCTGATCAAGGATAATGTAACCAAATTTGTAAAGTGAGGTAGAGTGCTTAGGTGATGAACGATAATTAAATGAATATTAGATGAATATGGTAATCAAACACAGAGATTTATACGAGGAAAAGCCCTTGATCACTAGTAGATCACCTGCATAAAAACCTCATATAGTGAAAACTATCACTATCAACTATATTGCACAATTGAAAAGTGTTTAAAACTTCAGATATTGATCAAGTGTTTTACAACTGAAAGCTATGAGTGTTGTGAGAGTTTTTGTTTGTAGTGTGTATGCGAAAATGTGAATTGTGTAATCTAACACTTGATCAACCCATTTTGAAGGAACCTATCAACTAACTCTGATAATCTTGCAAGACCACATTCAAGCTTCATGACCGTTTGTGGAAATAGCACGTGCAGCATCTTGAATGAATTATTCCCGAGATTCCAGCTAAGACTTAGTCCACTTCGTTAATAACCTACACATGAATATTAGAAAACATCGAGAACAATTGTTAGAATCCACAAGTAATAATAAGGATCCTTTATCCTCTGAGTCCTTACACTGCTCGATAAGGATAATTGATACAGGCAACACCTCAAAATGTATGATCCATAATTATAAAAACCTATGCCCTAACAATTTCCCCCAATATGGCAGCTGTGATAAGGATTCAAAACTATCATATTGCCATTCAATTCGGATTAGCCGTTACATTAATCAACTAGCTGTTAGGATCTCTGGCGTATGGGATTTGACTGGCTATAAACATCACTGTGATTAATAGGCTAGAGATAACTTCTCAATCTCTTTAAAGATCAGAAGATCCTCTCATATATCTTCATTCTAGAGTTTTAGTATGGTATTACTCTTTCTCTCTCTCTATTTTCTTCTTCAAATCCCCCATCCCTTTTTCTGCAAATGACGAAGATGATCACCTAATCCTCTCCCAGTAGTAGCCCGGAGAAGGATAACGCACCCCAAAGTCAAAACCTCCTGATGAATCCTTCATTAGAGATTTGTAAGTTCACCGACCCGGAGATTGAGAGCCTTTCCCCTGTTTTCCACCGGAAACTGTTTTCTGGCCATTTGACCCATCGGTTCGTAGTGATGCGATTTCACCGGAGTAGGTTTGTTTTTCAGCCTTGTCTTTTCTCCCAGGTTATTCCTACCCTTTTCCAGATCTAACCCAAAGGTTCTTCACTTTGACCGGATTTAGCTATAGTCAGGCTATACCCATGCTTTGGAGAGCTCTTTATACCATAAAAGATTATCAAAGCTGAAGATCTTGATTTCAACCTGTCTGAGCTTTCATATCTCTACTCCTTAGTTACCCATGGCTCTAGTCTTTTTCTGTTCAAGGCTAAACCTCATCAACCTCTACCAATCCTCAAGACCATTCAAAACGATTCCACGTGGAAGAACCGGTTCTTCTTTGTGAGACGGGACTCGATTCCCCACGAAGATAGTTTGCCTAAAAAATGGATCTTGTAGGGTAGGATATAGGATCCTTAGATAACCAGTGTAGAGATTACTATTTCTTATAACTTATCCTTTTCTTTTGTTGCATGAAGTAACCAACTTTGCTTGTCTCGCCAGCCTTCCTAGAACATAAGAGAGGGTTGCAACTTTATTGGCACGTAATTTATCTTTGTGGACATTTAAGATGAGGATCAAGGATTCTGAAGAAAACAATTCCACATCCTACACCATGTCAAGTAAGTATTTGTGCATATATATTGTAATTTGAATTTAATAAAATGTATGGAATGAAATACTTATCTGTTTGTTCCTAGAACAGGTGCTCAAGGATCTGCCAGCAAGTTTGCCTCCAAGTTTGTGTTGTATGATATCGACAGTGTTTTGGTCAAAAATCACACAAGGATAATGCAATCAAACTTTATGTAAACGGGGAATGATGCTTGGTATGATGAACAAAGTGAAGGATCACTTAAATGTAAAATGCACAAGTGACACAGCCCTTGATCAATGAATGATCTCCGGCATAAAAAACCTCGGGTGATGGAAACTACCGATCACCAAACTTCAATATAACAAATAAAGGTTACAACTTCGGATGGTAACGAGCTAAGTACAAGGATCACTATAGTATCGTGTGTCAAAGCGTGAGGGAAGTGTGTTGTGTCTTCCGAATATGGAAGAGTGCTATTTATACAAGTGTGAGTGGTTGTATTTTAGGTAAATAACCTAACTATTAGCTCGTTACCCCTTTAGGAATAGAAGTAAATCTAGCCTAAATTATCGCCCTTAGATTATGTTGAGTTTCCATATCGCCCTCAACGTCTATCTTTGATTATGCAAATGCCAAAGTTGTTGTGACGAGTCCCTTGTTTATGTTGCTAAGAGCGGATCCTTCTTGAAATCCCTGCAAGATAACATTAAATCCAAGGAAAAAAACTGTTAGTATGAGGATCCCTAAGATACTCCGTGATCCTGATCCTGGAACTCTTCTGAGGATCACTATATGCCAAAGAAACAAGGGTCACTGGTTAGGATCACTGGTTAGGATCACATGTAAGGATCATAAGTCATAAAAATCCAGCCCTAACAATTGCCCCCAAAATATAAGGAGTAATATTGTAAATAAACGAGTTGTATTTTGTTTGATCTTATCCGCAACAAATTAACGGATAACTAGCCGCTGGAGACGGACTAGCCATTGCAAACTCTTACGTCACAGAAGTGACAGCTCTGCAAATCATCATTATAAATAGGAGTTAGAGATAGGATCAATTTGCATTTAAATTCAAGAGAGACTCCCTTTATATTCTCGTCCGAAGATCAATCAGGTATCTCTTTTCCTCTTTCTTCCTTCTCTTACTCTGTTTTTCTATTCTCTTTCCATCATTCTGTAAAGATGTTGCTCCGGAACTCCCCGCATAAGGATCCTGAGAAGAACAGTCCCTTGAAGGGTCAAGGGATCATCAAAGATTCTCCCGCCGAGAGGTGCTGTTTTACCGATCCTCTGGTCGACAAAATTCGTCATTGTTTTCCGGCGAACACCATCTTCAAGTCTTTTACTTCTACCGCTTTGAGTGATTTTATCTCTGATTCTTGGCTAGCCTTTCCTGTTACTCCGTTCTTGATAGGATATTCGTATCCTTTCCCACAGTTTACTCAATCCTTCTTCTCTCTCATCGGCATCTGCTATATCCAGGCTATGCCCATGATCTGGAGGGTGTTGTATACCCTTGAGAGGATCATTGAGCAAGAGGGGATTGACCTTGGTATGGCGGAGCTGGCTGAGATGTATGATCTTACCACTTTCGGACCCCATCGTTATCTGTTTAAGCGAAAAGCTGGAGAGGATCATCCTGTCTTCAAGGTCACCAAGAACGACACAAACTGGAAGCGTCGGTTCTTTTTTGTTAGGAGAGATACCATCCCTGATGGGAAGGATCTGCCCAAAGAGTGGGCTACTCATGGTAGGATAGAGGATCCTGGAAGGATCACCATAAGATTTGTTCCTTAGGATGAGGATCACTAATATTTTCTTGTTTATTGTGCAGCTATCTCCATCTCTCGTCTGAAGTTGACACCTGCTACAAAAGAGAGACTTTTGGCCTTCAAGAAGCTTGATCCGGAGACAAGAACTTTCCAGGTTGCTACCCAGGATTCCCAAGAAGTATCCTCTGCCTCTGTCACAATGTCAAGTAAGTATCCTTATTTAGAAAGTAATTCTATGTAGGATTTTCAAATTTAATTAGAAAACTTATCTTATTTCGGTTGTGTAGGTGCTGGAAAATCTTCTAAGTCTGCCTCAAAGTTTGGCATTGATGATCTTGCAAACGTCAAATCTGCGAGGAAGAAGACTCCTGCTGCTAGCCCAACTGCTTCAGCCCCTAAAGCACCTATTAGGGGTAAAGGAAAGAAGAGAAAGGCCTCTGAGGATCTACAAGGCCTGCCCCTGCTTCGCCAACAGTTTCTAGACTATTTCAACGAGGTAAGGATCACTGCCTCTGTTTGTTATCCTGACAATTTTGAGGATCACTTATTTCTGACGTTATGCCTTGTTTTCCTTGCAGAAATTTGCTGAAATAGAGACTTATGTTGGCCACGTCGAGGATCAGGATCGCCAAATTGCTGACTTCCAACAAATGGGTGTGCTGAAGGATCTCAAGATTGCTGATCTTGAGAAGGAGCTCCGGGCCACCAAGGATAAAGCTGCCAGGATGCTGATCAATTTTGATTATGAGAAGCATGATATCACCCAGGATGCCAAGGTCTCTGCTGCAATAACCATGTATAAGATCCAGCTGCAGATGGCTGCGGAGGCTCAGGATCCTGCCTTCGACAAGAGCACATGGGACGTGGAGGGCTGGAAGGCGAGGCTGGCAGAGTTGGAGGATGATGAGGAGGCTGAGGAGATCCCAATGCTTGAAGGTGGTGATGCTGGCAAGGATCAGGGGGAAGCAAGTGGAGCTGGTGGTGATGGTGCAGCGAATGTTTGAGCTGCAGAATTGGGCGATGAAGGACACTTCTAGACATAGCTGGAGCCCAATTTTTCTTTTTGTGGTTGTTGATGTTTTTAAACAATTATGGTCTGTAACTTTGAACAATAGTTTTAGCATTAAGGATCCAGGATCCTTCAGACAATAGGTAGGATTGCAAATGGTGGAGGGATCCTCTGTTTGGGGGATGAAGCCATTGTGATCCTGCCGCCTTTTATTTACCTGCATGCTATGACCGCACAAACAATGGACACCCTTTGCCAACCCATGTGGACATGCCACATTTTGCTGGTAGAAACGTGGGTTGGCAATTTTGACAACTTATGAAGGGTTTTAAACCTTTGTTAATAAAATAACTCTGATCTTTTTGGCTTATCTTGTGTTGTTATCCTTTTAATTTCCAATTGTTTTGATATATATTTGCCTGAGTGAGAAAGGTTAAGTAAATTATGTTTAAGAAATTTAGGATATGATCCTGGATCAAATATCCTATAATCAAAAATTTTCAAAGTAGTTCATTTTAAGGATCATAGGTTCAGTTGTCAAAGTCTAAGGTTTATTCGAACAATTAATGAATGAAATTGAAAATAGTTGAGGATCATACCTGAGGATCCAAGTTAGGATCCTAACCTTTAATTAGGATAACCATAAGTGAAACTTTAGTGGATAATAAGGATTAAGGATCCTTAATTGTTTAACTTTGAAAACCTGAAAAGTAGAACATAACTTGGGACTAAGCCAATATAAAAGATAAGTTAGTAACTGGGGACAAGCCCAAAGGATAACTGGGGACAAGCCCAAGGATAACTGGGGACAAGCCCAAGGATAACTGGGGACAAGCCCAAGGATAACTGGGGACAAGCCCAAGGATCGTATGTAAACTGGAGTATGGCCCTTACTGGCGACTATCCATACTTAGTGACATGAAAATGCCAAAACCTTAGCTAACGTGAAAACGTTAGAAACCTTAGGAACGGATGTATGGTACGTCTACCATTATACGTAGGATCCTAGGCATAGCCAGTACGATGAGGTTATCAGCCCCTGGAGTGGGTACTGGTCCCAAAGACATGAACTATACCAGGATCATCGTGCGCTACAGGCGAAAACTGGGGACAAGCCCAAGGATAACTGGGGTTAAACCCAAGGATCTGAGATGCTTTTTGAAGACTATTAACATTGTGCATAAGGATACCTGTACTTATCAGAACTCAAAATCTCGTGAGAGAAGGATGAAGGATACATGATCCTTATCCTCAGGTAAAAATAAGAAAATGGAATAGTTTAGGATTAGGACTTTACCAGAGTAAGGATCATCGGTATCACTGGGATCCTTCGAGGATGCTTTCAATGTAAGGATCATATGTGCCAGGAGGATCCTGTTCACATGAAATATTTCTTTAGGTGAACAACATTCCAGGCTCTTGGTAACAAATTTCCTTCCATGGTTAGCAATCTATATGCCCCCTTTCTGCTTCAGCTTCAATCAAGTAAGGGCCTTCCCACTTTGGTGCTAATTTCCCATCAGCAGGATTGATGGTATTTTGGAATGCTTTTCTCAATACCATATCCCCCACTTGGAATTTCCTTATCCTGACATTTTTGTTGTAAGTACCAGCCATTCTTTGTTGGTAGCTTGCCATCCTTATCCTAGCCAGATCCCTGATTTCCTCAATAGTATCCAAGTCCTGAGCCAAGTTTGCAGCATTCTCTTCAGGATCACGAGTACTTGTTTCTAGCAGTTGGAACCACCATTTCTGTTGGGATCACTGCTTCTGCCCCAAACACCAAAGAGAAGGGTGTTTGACCAGTAGCATTCTTGGGAGTAGTCCTATCAGCCCAAAGCACATAAGGCAATTCCTCTGCCCATTTCCCCTTCTTGGATCCAAGTTTCTTCTTCAGATTGTTGATGATGATCTTGTTGGATGATTCTGCTTGACCATTAGCTTGTGGATGGACTGGTGTTGATGTTATCATCTTAATTCCCCAACTGTCACAAAAGTTAGTAGTCCTGCTCTCAATGAACTGGGAACCATTATCACATACAATTTCAGAAGGAATGCCAAATCTGGTTATAATGTTTCTCTTAATAAAGGATATGACTTCCTTTTCTCTGACTTGGGCAAAAGCTTCAGCCTCTATCCACTTGGAGAAGTAGTCAGTCATGGCAAGCATAAATACTTTTCCACCAGGTGCCTTAGGGAGCTTGCCAACTATATCCATCCCCCATCTCATGAATGGCCAAGAGGATGGTATAGGATGTAGAAATTCGGCCGGCTGATGAAGGATATTGCTGTGTCTTTGACAAGGATCACACTTCTTAGCATACTCCACAGCATCCCTTTTCACAGTTGGCCAGTAGTATCCTGTCCTTAAGATCCTTGAGAACAGTGCCCTGCCCCCAGTGTGGTTTCCACAATCTCCTTCATGGAAGTCTTTTAACACTTCTTGAACTTCAGGATCCTCGATACATCTTAAATATGGTCCTGCAAGAGATCGCTTATATAGCATGTTATTTAAGATTGTGAATTGAGATACCTTAATCCTGAAAGCCCTAGGATTTTCTCCCATAGGAATCTCCCCGTGTTGTAATATCTCATGATTGGTGAGATCCATGATCCTGAATAAGATTGAGTATCCTCACTAGGGATCATTGCAGTATCCTCTTCTATTTCCATGGCCAGTTGATTTTCAATAGCAGGAGCCAGGATATGGATGATGGGGATACTTATATCCTCTGGGATTTTCAAAGATGATCCTAGATTGGCCAATGCATCAGCTTCTGTATTTTCTTCCCTTGGTACCTGTGTCAAACTGAAAGAAACAAAGGAGAGTGCCAATTCTTTGACTATCTCTAAATATTTGGTTAGTTTTTCACCTTTCACAGCATAGGATCCATTAAAGTGGTTAGTGATTAACAATGAATCTACGTATACCTCAAGATACCTGATCCCCATATGCTTAGCAATTTGTAAGCCAGCGATTAAGGCTTCATATTCAGCCTCATTATTAGTGGCTTGGAACTCACAAGCTATGGAATGGGGTATTATGTCCCCCTGTGGCGATTTTAGTAGTATACCAAGCCCCGTGCCTTTGACATTTGAGGATCCATCAGTATGTAGTACCCAAGGATCCTTGGTCTCATCCAGCTGCTGGACCTCCAATTCTGCTTCCTTTTGTAGATCACTACTGAAATCAGCCACAAAGTCTGCTAGTGCTTGAGATTTAATGGCTGTTCTAGGCTCATATCTTATATCATGGGCACTAAGCTTTACTGCCCACTTAGCCATTCTTCCGGACATCTCTGGTTTCCTGAGGACATTCTTAATTGGAAAATTAGTTCTAACAACAATAGCATGGGTTTCAAAATAATGTCTTAGTTTAGTAGATGCCATAATTAATGCAAGGATAAGTTTTTCAAGGTGTGAATACCTGGATTCAGCATCAAGTAAACTCTTACTTACATAATAGACAGGATATTGTGTACCTTCATGATCCTTAACAAGGACTGCACTTACTGCTTTTGAGGATACCGCAAGGTATAAGGATAACACATCTCCTTTTTCTGGCTTCATCAATGCTGGGGCTGAGGACATGTATTCTTTTAGGGCTTGTAAAACATTCTCATGCTTTTCAGTCCATTCGAATTTCTTGTTCTTTCTTAGGATATCATAGAATTCTTTACACTTTTCTGAGGATTTGGATATGAATCTGTTTAGAGCTGCTATCCTGCCTGTTAGCCTTTGCACATCCTTAGCGTTGGCAGGGGATTTGATATTCACCAATGCTTTGATTTGTTCAGGGCTTGCTTCAATGCCCCTCTGAGTTACCATATATCCTAAGAATTTGCCTGCTTTAACACCAAAGTGACATTTTGAAGGGTTAAGCTTCATGTTATAATTATCAAGGATATCAAATGCTTCCTCCAAGTCCCTTAGGTGATCCTCAGCTTTCTTTGACTTTACTACCATATCGTCTATGTATACTTCCATAGTTTGTCCAATTTGATCTTTGAACATCATATTCACCAGCCTTTGATATGTTGCACCTGCATTTCTTAATCCAAAAGGCATAACAATATAACAATATAAACCGGTTGGGGTCATAAAAGCCGTATCCTCCTGGTCAGATGGTTCCATCTGAATTTGTTGGAATCCAGATGATGCATCCATAAAGGTTAACAGTTCATGACCCGCCGTTGCATCCACCATGGAGTCAATGTGGGGTAATGGGAAAGGAT
The DNA here is from genome assembly GCF_002127325.2 of Helianthus annuus. Taxonomy (NCBI): domain Eukaryota; kingdom Viridiplantae; phylum Streptophyta; class Magnoliopsida; order Asterales; family Asteraceae; genus Helianthus; species Helianthus annuus. The sequence goes on from NC_035441.2 coordinate 95,247,411, forward strand.
CCTTGGGACATGCCTTATTTAAATCAGTGAAATCGACACATACCCTCCACTTTCCGTTTTTCTTTTGAACAACAACCACATTGGCTAGCCATTTTGGATATTTTACCTCTCTAATTATACCTGCTCGAAGTAATCTTTCTACTTCTTCCTGGATAATGGCATTTCTTTCCGGTGCAAACTTCCTCCTTTTTTGATGGATTGGTTTGATTGTCCTGTCAATGCCAAGTTTATGAGTTATAATATCCTTAGATATACCTGTCATATCCTCATGTTTCCATGCAAAGGTAGACTTTCTTCTTTTGAGGAAGGATACTATGTCTTCTTTCATCTTGCTAAGGATCCCTGATCCGATATAGATTTTTGATTTAGGATCATTAGGATCCAAAAGGATTTCGTCCACATCCTGTTCTCTCGCCTCCAAGACATTCCTTGGAGGATACTGTAATTGCTATTGCTCCCTTGGCTTCGAGGCTGGTTTCATTGACAAGGTGTAACAATCCTTAGCCTCCTGCTGATCACTATCGATCTTGATTATTCCCCATGGGCTAGGGAGCTTCACACATTGATGGTAGGTGGATGGGACTGCCTTCATATCGTGTATCCAGGGCCTGCCAAGGATGACATTACAACAAGACAAACAGTCAATAACACAAAATTTTTGATAATTGTGTAATCCTTCCACATAAATTGGGAGTTTGATGTCCCCCAGGGTTTTCTTAGTTTCGCCACTGAATCCCACAAGTACGGAGGATCTTGGTGTGATATCTGATTCAGGGATACCCATCTTCTTCAGAACATCAAGCTGGATAATGTTTACTGAGCTTCCTCCGTCGATAAGGATCCTGCGGACAAAATGGTTAGAGATAAAGAGAGTGATGACTAGACTATCATGATGAGGATCCTGGATGTTAATTCTATCATCCTCATCGAAGGTTATAACTTTTCCTTCCGAGACACTTGATGTTCGAATAGGTCTTTCTCCGTTATCCATTTTAGCTTACTTTGCATGCCTTTTAGCTGCCGAGAAGGATGTCCCACATATGTCTGATCCTCCAGAAATAAAGTTGATTACTTGTGCATCTGCCGGAGGAGCTGGAGCTTTCTCAGGGATCCTCTCAGGATCCTGAGTCCTTTGCTTTTTTCTTCCCAACAACTCTTTTAGATGCCCCTTGCTTAGCAGATATCCAATTTCCTTTCTTAATGCGATGCATTCTTCGGTTAAATGCCCAACATCCTCGTGGTATGCACACCACTTCGATTTGTCTTTAGTTCCAGTTGGTTTGTCGTTTTTTCTGGGCCATCTGGCTTTTTCTCCTAGATTCTGCATTGCAAGGATTAGTTCATGATTATCAACGGAAAAACAATATTCAGAAATCGGAGGATAATCCTCATCATCCTCTTCTTGGTCAACGGCATGCACGTTCTGGTTTTCATTCCTATTGTAGGATTTGAATCTGTTGCTTTTGAAGGAGGATCCTTGCTTTTCTTGCTTTGAGGATCCTGCTTGTCTCTCCTGGATCCTCTTGTCATCCTCTAGCCGGATGAACCTGAGTGCCCGAGTTCTTACTTCATCTAGGTTTCTGCATGGTGTCATAACAAGATCATCATAGAACAATGAATCCTTAAGCAATCCCATCTTGAAGGCCTCAACAGCTGTGGCCATATCCAAGTTAGGAATGTCCAAGGATTCTTTACTAAACTTGGTTATGTAATCCCTTAATGATTCATTATGACCCTGAGTTACCCTATATAAATCACTAGTCAATCTTTCAAATTTTCTACTACAAGAGAATTGACTATTGAATATATTAACTAAATTAGCAAATGAAGTAATAGAGTATGGGGGAAGACTTAGCAGCCATTTAAGAGCTGATCCAGTAAGAGTGGATCCAAATCCTTTGCATAAGCATGCTTCCTTTAACTTTTCTGGAATTGGATTGATCTCCATCCTCTCCCTGTATTGTGCTATGTGTTCCTCAGGATCCGTTGTACCATCATACAGCTTCATAGTAGGGATATGGAACCTTTTGGGTATCTCAGCATCACAAATTGGTGGTGCAAAACGAGATACCTTATGGCTTCCATCTGCAATCTCCGGGATAGGTTTGACTACCCCTGGAACACTTGATATCATATCCTTCAGTTTTTGTAGTTCTCTGGCCATAGCATGATTGATACCTGTATCCTGCATGAATCCATGGTTAGTGGTAAGAGAATTATTAAAAGTGTTACCTCCCATCGGGTTCAAGTTAGGAACATTGGGTGTGAATCCATATTGTTGGGATTCTGGGATAATGGATGGACCAGTGGAAGCAATGGTCTGCATTGGAATAAAATCTCCTTGATGGACATCTAGACTTCCTGTTTGCAAATTCTTCAAGGATCCTGGTATCTGAAGGGATCCTTGAACCTGGGACGATCCTGGAACGAAGGAGGATCCTTGAACCTGGGATAATCCTGGAACGAAGGATGATCCTTGAACCTGGGATGATCCTGGGACGAAGAAGGATCCTTGAACCTGGGACAATCCTGGGACGAAGGAGGATCCTTGAACCTGAGATGATCCTGGAACGAAGGAGGATCCTGAGTTCATGAAGGATCCCATATGTTGAGTATAAGATCCTGCCGGTTGGAAATATGATCCTGATGCCTGAGTCACTACTGCTGAGCCGAAATGCACTCCTCTTGATCCACCCATATATTGAATGTCTGGGACCTCTGATGGCTGAGAAGTAATCATTGGAGTATCAAAATTCAAAGATTTGGGCATCAGTGGGGAATGATCCTCTGCCGTTTTCTTTTGCCTTTTGAGATCTCCGATTTCTCTGAGGATCCTATCATTAGTTTCATCCTGCTGCTGCATACGATTCCTCATCTGCAAAATCAAAGTAAATATATCACTAGTACTGGGAACAGAAGAAGTTAGAGCAGAAGATGATGGTTTAGAGGAGATAGAAGTTGGTCTCTTCTCAGCATTTTTCTGAGATCCAGCTGGTGGTGGAGGCAAAGGTGGAATGCCAGTAGATGAATTGACTGCCGACATCGCTGTGGAAGTATTCTTCAATGATGAAGCCATGCAACACTTCCGGAATGATCACCAACAGAAAAGCTTTTTTATGAATGAAGCACCAATTGCCCCACGGTGGGCGCCAAACTGTTTTGGTCAAAAATCACACAAGGATAATGCAACCAAACTTTATGTAAACGGGGAATGATGCTTGGTATGATGAACAAAGTGAAGGATCACTTAAATGTAAAATGCACAAGTGACACAAGGATTTATACGAGGAAAAAGCCCTTGATCAATGAATGATCTCCGACATAAAAAACCTCGGGTGATGGAAATTACCGATCACCAAACTTCAATATAACAAATAAAGGTTACAACTTCGGATGGTAACGAGCTAAGTACAAGGATCACTATAGTATCGTGTGTCAAAGCGTGAGGGAAGTGTGTTGTGTCTTCCGAATGTGGAAGAGTGCTATTTATACAAGTGTGAGTGGTCGTATTTTAGGTAAATAACCTAACTATTAGCTCGTTACCCCTTTAGGAATAGAAGTAAATCTAGCCTAAATTATCGCCCTTAGATTATGCTGAGTTTCCATATCGCCCTCAACGTCTATCTTTGATTATGCAAATGCCAAAGTTGTTGTGACGAGTCCCTTGTTTACGTTGCTAAGAGCGGATCCTTCTTGAAATCCCTGCAAGATAACATTAAATCCAAGGAAAACAACTGTTAGTATGAGGATCCCTAGGATACTCCGTGATCCTGATCCTGGAACTCTTCTGAGGATCACTATCTGCCAAAGAAACAAGGGTCACTGGTTAGGATCACTGGTTAGGATCACATGTAAGGATCATAAGTCATAAAAATCCAGCCCTAACAGACAGCATGCTCTCTCCCCGCTCCATCAAGAAGGAGATGGCCAAGAGCCAAAGCTTCCCCGAGCCTAAAACTGCGATGACCAGGCTAAAGCTGGGTCTAAAAGGAAGAAGCCTATGGAGCCAGGGGATGATGCCTTTGAGGTTGAGAGGCAGTTCCACGAGTTCGTCATGTAGTTCTTCATGTAGTGAAGGATCCCATATCCTGACTTTTTATATATTGTGATTTGTAGAAGTTTTCCCGCGTGAAGGCCCACCATGAGAAAAGCCGATCTGATATGGAGGAGAGTTTGGCCGGCCTGCGATCTATTGCCGTTGCGAAGGATAAGACCATCTCCAAACTGGAGAAAGATGTGAAGGCCTTGGAGAAGCAGCTGCTCGTGGCGGAGATGGAGACCAACAAAGCTACCATGGAGGTGACTGATGAGGCTAATGTCTTCGCAGCCCACACCGTTATTCGGGCTAGGATCAGAATGGCTGAAGAAGCCATTGATCCTGACTTCTATGTGTTAGCTTGGGACGTGGCTTCATGGAAGCAGACTTTCCTGTAGCTGGGTGGAGAAGCAGAGCCAGAGCCGACGAAAGCAGCTGAGGCTGGGTCAAGCGGGGCTAAGGAGACGGCTGGTGTAGCTGGTGGAGAAGCTGGTGGTGATGTAGCATTTGAGACCGCACCGGTGGGCAATGAAGGATGATTATGCCTAGGTTTGAGCCCACTTTTTATGGTTTTTTTTTGGTTTTTTTGATGAACAATGGTCTGTAATAAGTTGAACAATAGCTTTTAAGATAAGGATCCATGATCCTTAAGACAATATGGAGGGTGGAAAAGGTGGATAGGTCCTTCTGTTTATAGAGGATGAAGCCTTTGACACCCTTCTCCTTTAACGTTTCCTGCATAGATATTAACAACTGATAACACCTCAATTCAGCCCTGGTGGGTGATCCACGTATTGTTGGTGAAGCCTGGGCTGATGATTTGGGTAATGATGGTAGTGTTTAGATAAAATTTTAATCTTTCAAGTATGCCTTGTGTTATTTGTTCCTTTATGAGCTTTTACTTGATAAATATGTTTTACCAAATTCAAGTAGGTTGTTTGCCAAAATAAAGTTGTTGTATGAAAAATTCATTAATTCTTGTTCATAAAAACTTAGGAAAAATTAAGTTGTATAGATAGCTATGATTCACCTATCCTTACTTGTAAAATTGTAGGGTGAAGTCTATCAATAAAACAAATAAGGAGATGGTAAAGCATACTAAAAAATCCAAGTTAGGATTATATGTCCTAGATCGTTACCATAGTGTGAATAAACCAGTCACTATAAGTTAGGCTTTGAGGATCCGGGATCCTTCTTGAAAGGACTAAGCCAAACAAACTGGGGACAAGCCCAAAAGAACTGGGGATAAGCCCATGATAACTGGGGACAAGCCCAAAAAGATATTGGGGTCTGGCCCATCATGGGGACAAGCCCAATTTATGTGACATGAAAATGCCAAAACCTTAGCTAACATAAAAATGTTAGAAACCTTAGGATAACGGATGTATGATACGTGTACCATTATACTTAGGATCCTACATATGGCCAACAACAACGAAATTGTCAGCCACAAAGTGTGTACTGGTCCTATTCCTCGAACCATACTTGGATAATCGTGCGCTACTGGTGGGGTGTCAAAACCTAATTCGTATAAAAGGTAAAAACCTTTAAACCTTAGAAGGTATTAGATATCTTAAACGTAGGAGAGAGGTGGCCAACCCCTTAGACCTTTGTTGATGCAAATGATGCCAAAGATTTCTATAAAAACTTAAAACTTGGTGAAAGTGGATGTTAAATATCTTAACACCCTTTTCTTATAGTAAACTAAATATATAAAGTAGAGAAAACATTGAAGTGAAATATTACCGACATGGATCCATGATCCTTAAAGGATCCTTGACCCTTGTTACACAAAATATTTCTTGAGATGGATAGCGTTCCAGGCTCTTGGTAGTAGATCACCTTCCATGGTTGAAAGACGATATGCCCCCTTTCTAGCATCTACTTCTATCAGATAGGGGCCTTCCCACTTGGGTGCCAACTTGCCATCAGCTGGGTTGGTAGTGTTCTGAAATGCTTTCTTTAACACCAAGTCTCCAACCTGGAATCTTCTGATTTTGACATTCTTTTTGTATGCCCCAGCCATCCTTTGCTGATAGCTGGCCATTCTTATTCTTTCTAGGTCTCTAAGCTCATCCACAATCTCTAGGTCTTGCATCAGATTTTCACTATTCGCCTAAGGGTTATAGATGCTTTTTCTGGCTGTAGGAACCACCATCTCCATAGGGATCACTGCCTCAGTTCCAAAGACTAAAGAGAATGGAGTTTGGCATGTGGCATTCTTTGGAGTTGTTCTATTAGCCCAAAGGACATACGACAGTTCTTCAACCCACTTCCCTTTTTTGGATCCTAGTTTCTTCTTCAAATTATTGATGATAATCTTGTTGCTGGCCATTAGCTTATGGATGAACTGGTGTAGATGTAATCATCTTGATCCCCCAACTATCACAAAAATAATAGTTCTATTCCCAATAAATTTGGATCCATTATCGGATATAATTTCAGAAGGAATTCCAAATCTAGTAATAATATTTTGTTTGATAAAGGATATAACTTCCTTCTCTTTAAGTTGAACAAAAGCTTTCGCCTCTATCCATTTGGAGAAGTAGTTGGTCATAGCGAGCATAAAGACTTTTCCACCTGGTACCTTTGGTAATTTGCCCACTATATCCATTCCCCATTTCATAAAAGGCCAAGAGGAAACTATGGAATATAAAGGTTTTGCTGGCTGGTGTAGGATATTGTTGTGCCTTTGGCAAGCATCACACTTCCTTGAATAGTCTACTGTGTCTTTCTTCATTATGGGCTAGAAGTAATCTATCCTAAGTATTCAAAAGAATAGTGCTCTGCCCCGTGTATAATTACCGCAGTCTCCTTCATGGAAATCCTTTAACACTTCTTGAATTTCAGGATCCTCAATACACCATAAATAGGGACCTGTAAGAGACCTTTTATATAATGTGTTATCTAATATAAAAAGCTGAGATACCTTGATCCTGAAGGCTCTAGGATTCTCTCATGTGGGGATTTCTCCATTTTGAATGAACTTCATAATCGGAAGGATCCGTGATCCTAAACTCGAATGTGAATCATTAGATGTTGTTGTAGTATCCTTTACTACCTCCATTACATCATTCTCCTCAATTGCAGGAAAGAGAATATGAATGATAGTTATCTTTACATCTTTTGGGACTTTTAGGGTTGATCCTAAGTTTGCCAAAGCATCTGCCCCTGCATTTTCCTCTATGGGTACTTGTGTTATGCTAAAAGAATCGAAAGAATTTGCCAGTTCTTTTACTATTTTTAAATATTTGATTACTTTCTCAACTTTTACAGTATATGAACCATTATAGTGGTTAGTAATTAGCAATTATTCTATATAAAATTGAAGATACATGATCCTCATTTGTTTGGCTAATTGCAAACCTACTAGTAGTGCTTCATATTCTGCTTCGTTGTTGGTGGTTTGAAATTCATAGGCGATGGATTGGGGTATTATGTTCCATTGTGGTGATTTTAGTAGTATTCCTAATCTAGTTCATTTGACATTCAAGGCTCCATCAGTGAAGAGTATCCAAGGATCCTTGGTTTCTCCAAGTTGTTGGACCTCCAATTCAGCTTCTCTTTGTAATTCGCTACTGAAATCCGCCACAAAGTCAGCCAGTGCTTGTGATTTGATAGCGGTCCTGGGCTCGTATCTTATATCATATGTGCTAAGCTTAACTACCCATTTTGCCATCTTGCCTGACATTTCTAGTTTCCTTAGAACATTCTTAATGATAAAATGAGTTTTAACAATAACAGTATGAGTTTCAAAATAATGTCTTAGTTTAGTGGAAGCCATGATTAATGCAAGAATTAATTTTTCTAAATGAGAATATCTGACTTCAACATCAAGAAGACTTTTACTTACATAACATACAGGGTGTTGTTGGCCTTCATGATCCTTAACTAATACTGCACATTCCAGATTACCTGAAACAACCAAGTACAAGGATAATGGTTCACTGTCCACTGGTTTCATCAGAGGTGGTCCTGAGGATATGTAATCCTTGAGTGCTTTAAGTGTAGCTTCATGTTTCTCAGTCCATTCAAACTTCTTATTCTTCATCAAGATGTCATAGAAATCCTTGCACTTTTCTGAGGACTTTGAAATGAACCTGTTTAAAGCTGCGATCCTTCCTGTTAGCTTTTGGACGTCTTTCGCACTAGTAGGAGATTTTAAATTTGTAATCATCTTTATTTGTTCAGGGTTGGCTTCTATTCCTCTTTTTGACACCATGTAGCCCATGAACTTTCCAGCTTTGACACCAAAGTGGCATTTCGACGGATTCAGCTTCATGTTGTACCGATCAAGTATGTTGAATGCAACTTCAAGATCCTTGAAGCTGTCCTCTGCTTTCTTTGACTTGACTACCATATCATCAATGTAAACCTCCATGGCATCATCAAGTTGGTCTTTGAACATCATGTTAACTGTTAGGGCTGGATTTTTATGACTTATGATCCTTACATGTGATCCTAACCAGTGATCCTTGTTTCTTTGGCAGATAGTGATCCTTGTACCTAGCTCGTTACCATCCAAAGTTGTAACCATTATTTGTTATATTGAAGATTGGTGATCGGTAGTTTCCATCACCCGAGGTTTTTTATGCCGGAGATCATTGATCAAGGGCTTTTTCCTCGTATAAATCCTTGTGTCACTTGTGCAATTTACATTTGAGTGATCCTTCACTTTGTTCATCATACCAAGCATCATTCCCCGCTTACATAAAGTTTGGTTGCATTATCTTTAAGTGATTTTTGACCAAAACAGTTTGGCGCCCACCGTGGGGCAATTGGTGCTTCATTCATAAGAAAGTTTTTCTGTTGGTGATCATTCCGGAAGTGTTGCATGGCTTCATCGTTGAAGAATACTTCCACAGCGATGTCTGCAGTCAATTCATCTAATGGCATCCCACCTTTGCCTCCACCACCAGCTGGATCCCAGAAAAATGCTGAGAAGAGACCAACTCCTATCTTCTCTAAACCTTCATCTTCTGCTCTAACTTCTTCTGCTCCCAGTACTAGTGATATATTTACTTTGATTTTGCAGATGATGGATCGTATGCAGCAGCAGGATGAAACTAATGACAGGATCCTCAGAGAAATCGGAGATCTCAAAAGACAAAAGAGAACGGCAGAGGATCATTCCCCACTGATGCCCAAATCTTTAAATTTTGATACTCCGATGGTTACTTCACAGCCATCAGAGGCCCCAGACGTTCAACATATGGGTGGATTAAGAGGAGTGCATGTCGGCCCAGCAGTAGTGACTCAGGCATCAGGATCATATTTCCAACCGGCAGGATCCTACACTCAGCATATGGGATCCTTCATGAGCTTAGGATCCTCCTTTGTTCCAGGATCATCCCAGGTTCAAGGATCCTCCTTTGTTCCAGGATCATCCTAGGTTCAAGGATCCTCCTTTGTTCCAGGATCATCCCAGGTTCAAGGATCCCTTCAGATACCAGGATCCCTGAAGAATTTGCAAACAGGAAGTCCAGATGTCCATCAAGGAGATTTTATTCCAATGCAAACCATTGCTTCCACTGGTCCCTCCATCATCCAAGAATCCCAGCAACATGGATTCACATCCAATGTTCCTAACTTGAACCCGATGGGAGGTAACACTTTTAATAATTCTTATACCACTAACCATGGATTCATGCAGGATACAGGTATCAATCATGCTATGGCCAGAGAACTACAAAAACTGAAGGATATGATATCAAGTGTTCCAGGGGTAGTCAAACCTATCCCGGAGATTGCAGATGGAAGCCATAAGGTATCTCGTTTTGCACCACCAATCTGTTATGCTGAGATACCCAAAAGATTCCATATCCCTACTATGAAGCTGTATGATGGTACAACGGATCCTGAGGAACACATAGCACAATACAGGGAGAGGATGGAGATCAATCCTATTCCAGAAAGGTTAAAGGAAGCATGCCTGTGCAAGGGATTTGGATCCACTCTTACTGGATCAGCTCTTAAATGGCTGCTAAGTCTTCCCCCTTACTCTATTACTTCATTCGCTAATTTAGTTAACTTATTCAATAATCAATTTTCTTGTAGTAGAAAATTTGAACGATTGACTAGCGATTTATATAGGATAACTCAGGGTCATAATGAATCATTAAGGGATTATATAACCAAATTTAGTAAAGAATCCTTGGATATTCCTAACTTGGATGTGGCCACAGCTGTTGAGGCCTTCAAGATAGGATTACTTAAGGATTCATTGTTCTATGATGATCTTGTTATGACACCATGCAGGAACCTAGACGAAGTAAGAACTCGGGCACTCAGGTTCATCCGGTTAGAGGATGACAAGAGGATCCAGGAGAGACAAGTAGGATCCTCAAAACAAGAAAAGCAAGGATCCTCTTTCAAAAGCAACAGATTCAAATCCTACAACAGAACTGACAACCAGAACGTGCATGCTGTTGACCAAGAAGAGGATAATGAAGATTATCCTCCAATTTCTGATTACTGTTTTTCCGTTGATAACCATGAACTAATCCTTGCAATGCAGAATCTAGGAGAAAAAGCCAGATGGCCTAGAAAAAATGACAAATCAGCCGGAACTAAAGACAAATCGAAGTGGTGTGCATACCACGAGGATTTTGGGCATTTAACTGAAGAATGCATCGCGTTAAGAAAGGAAATTGGATATCTGCTAAGCAAGGGGCATCTAAAAGAGTTGTTGGGAAGAAAAAAGGAAAGGACTCAGGATCCTGAGAGGATCCCTGAGAAAGCTCTAGCTCCTCCGGCAGATGCACAAGTAATCAACTTTATTTCTGGAGGATCAGACATCTGTGGTACATCCTTCTCAGCAGCTAAAAGGCATGCAAAGGAAGCTAAAATGGATAACGGAGAAAGACCTATTCGAACATCAAGTGTCTCGGAAGGAAAAGTGATAACCTTTGATGAGGATGATCGAGTTGACATCCAGGATCCTCATCATGATAGTTTAGTTATTACTCTCTTTATTTCTAACCACTTTGTCCGCAGGATCCTTATTGACGGAGGAAGCTCAGTAAACATTATCCAGCTTGATGTTCTGAAGAAAATGGGTATCCCTGAATCAGATATCACACCAAGATCCTCCGTGCTTGTAGGATTTAGTGGCGAAACTAAGAAAACCCTGGGGGACATCAAACTCCCAATTTACGTGGAAGGATTACATAATTATCAGAAATTTTGTGTTATTGACTGTTTGTCTTGTTGTAATGTTATCCTTGGCAGGCCCTGGATACACGATATGAAGGCAGTCCCGTCCACCTACCATCAATGTGTGAAGCTCCCTAGCCCATGGGGAATAATCAAGATCGATAGTGATCAACAGGAGGCTAAGGATTGTTACACCTCATCAATGAAACCAGCCTCGAAACCAAGGGAGCAATAGCAATTAAAGTATCCTCCAAGGGGTGTCTTGGAGGCAAGAGAGCAGGATGTGGACGAAATCCTCTTGGATCCTGATGATCCTGAATCCAAAATATACATCGGATCAGGGATCCTTGGCAAAATGAAGGAAGACATTGTATCCTTCCTCAAAAGAAGAAAATCTACCTTTGCATGGAAACACGAGGATATGACAGGTATATCTAAGGATATTATCACTCATAAACTTGGCATTGACAGGTCGGTTAAGTCAATTCATCAAAAAAGGAGGAAGTTTGCACCAGAAAGAAATGCCATTATCCTGGAAGAGGTAGAAAGATTACTACGAGCAGGTATGATTAGAGAAGTAAAGTATCCAAAATGGCTAGCCAATGTGGTTGTTGTTCAAATGAAAAATGGAAAGTGGAGGGTATGTGTCGATTTCACTGGTTTGAATAAGGCATGTCCCAAGGATCCTTTCCCATTACCCCACATTGACTCCATGGTGGATGCAACGGCGGGTCATGAACTGTTAACCTTTATGGATGCGTCGTCTGGATTCCAACAAATTCAGATGGAACCGTCTGACCAAGAGGATACGGCTTTTATGACCCCAACCGGTTTATATTGTTATATTGCTATGCCTTTTGGATTAAGAAATGCAGGAGCAACATATCAAAGGCTGGTAAATATGATGTTCAAAGATCAAATTGGACAAACTATGGAAGTGTACATAGACGATATGGTGGTGAAATCCAAAAAAGCTGAGGATCACCTAAGGGACTTGGAGGAAGCATTCGATATCCTTGATAACTATAATATGAAGCTTAATCCTTCAAAATGTCACTTTGGTGTTAAAGCAGGAAAATTCTTAGGATATATGGTAACCCAGAGGGGCATTGAAGCAAGCCCGGAACAAATCAAAGCATTGGTGAATATCAAATCCCTTGCCAACGCTAAGGATGTGCAAAGGCTAACAGGCAGGATAGCAGCTCTAAACAGATTCATATCCAAATCCTCAGAAAAGTGTAAAGGATTCTATGACATCCTAAGAAAGAACAAGAAATTCGAATGGACTGAAAAGCATGAGAATGCTTTACAAGCCCTAAAAGAATACATGTCCTCAGCCCCAGCATTGATGAAACCAGAAAAAGGAGACGTGTTATCCTTATACCTTGCGGTATCCTCAGAAGCAGTAAGTGCAGTCCTTGTTAAGGATCATGAAGGTACACAATATCCTGTCTATTATGTAAGTAAGAGTTTACTTGACGCTGAATCCAGGTATTCACACCTTGAAAAACTTATTCTTGCACTGATTATGGCATCTACTAAACTAAGACATTATTTTGAAACACATGTTATTGTTGTTAGAACTAATTTCCCAATTAAGAATGTCCTCAGTGTTTTGGTCAAAA